>NC_061799.1:35084792-35433125 GCF_021462225.1 Girardinichthys multiradiatus | reverse complement strand
CTTTATCCTTGGATGCCTCCTAGACACAGTGCAGGTAGTGAGAGACAGATGAATTCTGGCAAAAATAACATCACTGTTGGACAATGTCTCTCTCTCCATGCATGAAGCTGTTGTAGAACTGGAGGGCTCCTTCAGTGAAAGATTGCTGCATCCTAGGTGCACAAGGAGCATTATCGCAGGTCCTTCCTCCAAGCAGCTGTTAAGACTTTTTAACTATCAGTGCTCCCAACAAAGTCAAACGTAAAATGTTGTTTACATTCCTGTTATTATTTGCACAGTTTTCCATAGTCTTGTAAATAGTATTTTGTTGTTTTTTATGCACAAATATTTCAGCACATTCTGAAATTTCTTTTAAATATCACTTAGAATAGAAACCTAGAAAATTGTCCTACTCAGCTGCAGATTTCTTTGAATCTAGGTATGCTATTTCTAATAACCGTACAGTATTTTTCTGTTATGTTTGAGATTTGCCCTATTTTTCTTTTGTTTTATTATATTTTACCTTTGTGTGAATCTGCATGTGCCATTTGCCTTTCACTTTGCTGTTGAAACACCTACATTTCCCCACTGGTGGACAATAAAGGATATTTTTATTCTATTCTATTAAATTCTAATATTTTCTTTCCTATTCTATCAAAAGATCCATGCCATCTGCCTTTTTTGGTGTGTCAGGGATATGTTACATTGCCTCATTTATGCTGTTTATGAGGAACTTTTCTGAAAATGCAAATAGAAAGAAAGAATTAGGGTCTCAATTAAATTTATGGATATTAACTGAACTGTCTGCTTGTAATGTTCTGTCTGCTTGTGAATTAGCAACATGTAAATAAATTGAACAGAACTTTTTTAGTATTATTTTATTTTCTGAAACAAAGGCAATTACACCCTATAGTATAAAAATGAGGAAAAAAAACTAAAATGGGTTTGTATATATATTTATAAACTAAATACTCAATAAATCTATATGATGTGTTTCACTTAGTTAATTGGGTTACTGAAATAAATGAACTTTCAATTCTATTCTAATTTATTGAATATGACTGTATATTTGTAAAATAATGTATTACAATCTGTAAAATTAAAGACTCCTTAACTGCCCAGGGGCCTTCATCAACCTTAATCCGGCCCAGGGTAGAACTTTGTAATTGTATCTATAATGGGCATTTATTATATGTGTACGTCTTTAATTAGGGTTTATTTCGTCAATAATAGATAAGATATAAGATGCCGAGTTACGATTTTATAATAAAATAAGATCTCGTAATAAGAGGTCAGATCTAGGGATGCTGCGCTTTATTATACTCATGATAACACTCTTACTCTTCAAGGAATATAAACTAATTATAATGGCATGTTTTGCAACTTATTTTTTCCAAGATTCAGTCCTGTTTTTCCTTCCACAAATTAACACACAAGCAATGTAAACGTAAAACCGACTAAGTACGGCATATTTGATCTTATAAGAGTCACGTAGGGAGGTTTGGCCGGTTTTTATCAGATGTTCCTCAAAGTATTTCAGTGTATAACGAGTTTAATGTAGCGTAATCTTATCAGAACCACGAGGACGCCGCGCAGTGCTGAGCTTCCAGCGCCTTCAAGTATTTCTACCCTCATGCTGCTCCGTTCCGCCGCTAAAACTCCGCCAGCGATCGACTCACTCAGTGGCAGGGCATCCAGGATTTCCACTTGTCACTCCACGATACCCACAACTAAGTGCATCCCCCTCAGCTAAAATGTCCAAGTTGGACCAGGTCCTAATCCTCGACCCTGCCTCCGACCTCAGATTTAAAGGTAGGATAATTGATATGTCTTGACGTGTAAAGAGTCCTGTCGGTTGGTGTGATTTTTTTTTTTTTTAAACACTGGAATGATTTGTTTTACGCTGCCTAACAGGCTAGAAAGCATTCACCGCCATTTTAAGTTAGCCAGGGAAGAGGACGGGCCACAAAAGCCTCGGACTGTAGTGAAGTGGATAGCCGGCGTAGCGTGCATTTAAGCGGGCCGCCGCTGATTACCACCTCGCTGAAAACAAACTAGTAAAGCTTTAAAGGAATTATTGGGTATCGGATATCAGAGTTTGACGACGGATTTAAAAGCAACACATTGTCGTCTACGTTTGCCGTTGTACATTCAGTTGAAGTGAAAACCTTGTTACTATGTAAGGATCACCAGTGTTACCCATAAAATTCTTACAGGTCTCCCATAAAAGGTGACGACGATCAACATAAACTTTGTGGCAACAAATGGCGTTTATACCGAGAAACCAAAGGCAGGGATATCTCCACGTTCAGCTGACAAACTGGCTGACAGTTGAATGACAAACTTAGCTGACAGCAACATTATACCGTCTAAGTGGAGCTGGACTAATATTTGACCGATTCTCCAAAGGCGTTAGGGTCTAAGGGATCATTTTAAATATGTTTAACAGAAGTATTGTTATTAGAACCTGCTCAGTGGGTTCTAAAATGATCTGCGAACCGGGTTGCCACTGATTGCTTTCCTGACTGATAAGGCTCAATGATGTGTCAGCTAACTGTTGGCTACCCGTAGTTAGCTTAGCCTGCTAACACTACGCTGAAGTTAGCATCCGAGTTAGCACTAGGGTAAAGGGCTATTTCACAGTTTTTAAGGACTCTGGGCTACATTTTATACGTTTCATTTCACAATATAAAATATCTGCTCTAATCAAACCTTAACTGGGTCATTGCAGCCTGAACAAATATTCATAAAAATATTTTTTTGGATTTGTTAAACTTTTTTCCTTAATTTTTTTATACAATCTGTGGCATGTTGAATCAGCGGCTGCTTGAAAACAAGATTTAAACATGTCAAACCTGGACTGGCTCTAAACTGATGGTGTTTATAAATCAGTTTGGGATGTATGAAGCCTTGTATTTATTTTAAATCATAAATTTGAAAAGGAATATTCTATGTCTGCCTCTCCCTAGTTTTGCTGTGGTTGTTTCTTAAAGTCACAATACTGAGACAAGACACAGCGAGAGCGATCCACTGATTTAGGCCATTGCTGTCTAATACAGACAGAGTTTTCTTACAGGTCGGTGCAAAAAGACTAACTTCAGTGCTTTTTGTGGCTTTAAGATAACTTCAGGTCAGGTCCTGCTTAAAGAATACTTAGACTAGTCATACCTGGAATGGATAATTTTTCATTGAGGACAGATCCTTTAAAACTCAGGTTGTGATCTGTGAAACTTTTCCTCATTAAGTTCAAAAAAGGGAAAAAAGTTTTTTTTTTCTCTATTGGGAAAAACTCCAATACTTAGACAAACTATAAAAATAATTAAAATGAGGGCAAATTCTTTAAAACACAGATACTATTCTCCTATTTGTGAAAGTAGAATTTAGCCAATTCCAGGTTTTTTCCTTTGTCATTTTGACCACTTCAAAACAGGTTTGACTTTAAATTTGGGGTAAATAGTTAACCCAAATTTTCTCAAAAGCACAGTGTGTGCTTGGTATTGGTTGAACTCTGCTGGCAAACACACAAAAACGGCGATTTCAGTGTTTTGTATGCATTTTTCTAATCTACCTGTCAAAAAAGAATCTGTAATTATAATAGGTGTAGAACAATTTAGTCCAGTAATAATTTAGTTTAATTAACAACTTTAGATTCAATTTTACTCAGTGTTGCTGGTTAAATGGAGTCCAGATTCCTACATATCAGATACTAACTTCAGTGTTTTCCTGCTAACGCTATGGTTGATTTGTATTTACCTGCATCACTATATGCTTAGTGGAAACAAACTGGTTTTCATTCTGGCAAATTAACAACTTTTACTACTCATTCAAACATAATGACAGTCTTCACATATTTAATCAAGTATAAGGCAAATTTTGCTCTGAACAAGAGGTCATTTCATAATGTTGATAGTTCATAGGGATGTAAAACAGCACTGATTAGAGGAAACTATTTATCTTCATATCATAATTCATTCTGACCCAGAATCTCTTTCTGCTTCTCTGGTATTTGTCCCAGTTACTAATCTCTCAGTGCTGGAAGCGTTTTCACCAAGGAGAAGCTGTTTTATTGTTAATGACTGGGCTGTTGCCTTGAACTCTAGAATCTGTCAACCTTTTGTTTCTCTGGTCCTTGAAGGGAAAAGACGTGGGTCGGATCTCACGGGCACCAATTGTCGTCTCCAAACATTTTTCAAGTGTGAGAACAATTGAGAAATTAAATATCTCACAGCACTTTTCCTTTGAGTTATTTTTATTTTCATTTTCAAATTCACCTAAAGGCGACTAGATGCTCAATTAAGACTGTTCTTAATATCAACTGTATGTGTTCATATTCCATGATTGGTTGGGATTCACCAGTCCAAAGCCTTAGGAATGAACAGAGTGACAGTTATAAAACAATAGCAAGAACGATGTCTTTGATCCAGCGACATTTGTAGCCCGTGTGTTGGATTCGTTTGTGCGTAGTGGCTCTTGATGCACCGACTCCAGCCTCAGTCCACTCCTTGTGAAGCTCCCCCAAATTCTTGAATGGATTTACATTCCTCTCTAGGCTGTGGTTAACCCTGTTGCTGGTTCACCTTTTCCTACCAAACTTGTTCTTTCCTCTCAACCTTCTATGAATATGCTTGGATACAGAACTCTGTGAACAACCTGCTTCTTTAACAATGAGCTTTTGTGGCATACCCTCCTTGTGGAGGGTGTTAATGACTTTCTTCTGGACATCTGTCCAGTCACCAGTCTTCCCCATGATTGTGTAGCCTACTAACCCAGACTGGGAGACGATTTAGAGGCTCTGGAAACCTTTGCAGGTGTTTTTAAGTTTACTATCCTAAGAAAAAAACTGAACGTTGTTATGACTAGAGATTAGACCTGACTAGAGGCGTAACGATACATTTAGCCTTTCAGTAGAGATGATACGCTGTTTTGGGTTCATTAGTCCAACACAAGATACAATTTTAATAGTATTTTTAAGCAAACTAAGAATCAAAATGTTTTTGTTATTATTAATAGAGAAAAAAACATTTCAACTAAGTGAAGTCACATAGCTTTGTGTTTTTACAAATATAATAAAGGTTTCACACATTATAATCTGTGTTTTAATAAATCTCTGTTCAGCGTAAAATAATCCATTTCAGGTTTGAACTATGAGTACTTTTAGGCCCCGTTCTGACCTGGTATCTGTATCTTGGTTAATCAGGATATAAGTAGACTAGCAACGACTATTCACAGCGGCCATTAAAATCCATCTTGATTGAGCTGATCACAGTTACACGCTTTATGGCAAATAAACGCGTAGCCACGACACACTGATGTTTTTGTGACTTTACAGATACATAAATGACTTGAAGTAGATTATTCAGACATCAACACTGCTAAGATTCATCTACATGTTTTGCAGTTATTTAGGCTACAGTGTGGCAGACCACTAGGGGGCTCCACTCACACCCAGACTACAGGACCTTACAGAGATATGTGTTGTTGGCACGTTTTTTCCTGTGTTATGAGTAGCTCCTTGTTGGAGTTGAGTAAAGAGAGTTGATCTAACCTAGTTCTTGTGCTGTCCTCCTTACACTTCCAGAACAGATGTTTAAAAGCCCACCTGTGTAACAGATGTGAGATGAGAGAGGAAACGGAGAGTAAATATTATGGGACTTTACAGAGCTCGGTGTCAGTGCAAAGAATTTTTAACCGGTAAAACAGCCGACTGCATCACTTGCACAACTTTTATTGCTTAGACACATGGCGCTGCTTCAATGTGACTGGATATTCCAGAAATGTTGTGCTTTGCAGGAGCAATTTTATGAAGGTGTGACTTAAGCGGGTTCAATCAGCTCCAAAGATGTTAATAAAAAAAAGCATATCAGCAAAATTCACTCAGCCAAACAGTCTCCTAATATCCACTGATCAATCCAGAGCACACCAATAAAATGCTAACTATTTAGATGACATCTTTTGTTTTTTATATTGACAATGATTTTAACAAGTAAAACTGGAGCATTTCAGATAGTGCAGTAGTTGTTTTAAGTTGGTTGATGAAAGTACTGATTTGACAACAGCTTTTTACCAAAGTTTACTTTCTTAAAACTGAGAGCCGTCCAGGTGACAACAGCTTGAGGAGAATCATGTTGTATCGGAGGGTGGTCCTTCAAAGGCTCCCAAGACAGATTGCATTCAGACTGCCAAACCACTGCAGACACAAGGGTCACAGGCCACCTCTGAAGGTGGTGTGAAGATAACTGTCCTCAGTGTGTCTTGAATGCATTTACACCCATATTTGGCGCTGTCTGGACTCAGTTGGATCCCTCAGGATACATGCCGGTGCTAGGTGTAACTGGGGCCAAATTGAATGCTAATTTGTTCCTCATGTCCATAGGCTAAAACAAAAGCCTGGAAAACATAATTTTGTGCTTCCACTAATAGAATAAAAGTAATGAGTGTCGTTATTGAATCACATGCGGCTATATTTTCCTCCAGTGCTCACCAAACTATCTTATGTGTCGCAGTTTATATTTTACTTCGGGTTAACCAAACTGCTGCCAAATAAAGGATCAAAAAGGAGCTGCAGACCTCTTCAATGCTAGTTTACCCAAACAAAGTCACGCTGGTTCCAACAAGATAGACTTCCTCGAGATGTTTTCATATCATCGCGTGATCTCGATAAACTAGTAAACTTAATCTGTTTTTGCCACCATTACTTTATTCTTTATTATTTTCTCCAGGTTTTTAGTGACTAATGTTAGAAAAAGTTAGTTTGTGTTATAAATTTAGTTTTTTGTTCTGTTGTGCTTTTAAGATTGTGTTTATTCACCCATCTGGTCTAATAATTGCATTTAGCTGCTTCCCTTAAAACTATGAAGTGCAACTGGTCTGGTAAAAAGAAGTTTCTTCTAACCTAAGGAATTGTAAAAATATTTCTCAGCCTTGGAGTTTAAATGCCCTCAGTCTGGGTCATGCTCGACCAGTTCAGGTGGGTTTTTCGGCTGCATGCGGCTGTCAGAAGGCAGCGAAGAGTTACTTCCTCTGACCATAAACAAGTGTTTGTGTCTCATCTGAATATGGAGAATTAGCCAGCTGTCAGAGACATAGAGCATAATCTTATCACTGCCCTCCATACTTTACCCTATTTAAGAAATTCAGCTGTAATTCAACTTATTCTGATAAATGATCAGTCACAGGGCTTACATTTTCCCTCATCAGATTAACTTTTCCAGTCAACTCAAATGGATGAAGGCCTAAAAAGTCTTAATGCTTTTTTTTATGCCATTCTGCCAAGCTCCTCTGTTGCATTTCAATTGGAGATATTTCATTTAATGAAATAGGAACAAAAAGCAGAAATCTGGGTCTGTAAAGCTGTTCTAATGGATCATAAGGAGGAAGAAATGCAATCTTAAAAACCAATATTTTCTCCCAGACAGAGCAGAACTTCTAATCTTTTATGCTGCATCAATACATCCTCTTTCTTTGTGCGTAAAGTGTTGTGGAGGCTCGAGTGGATCTTTGTTTTGCAAATAAACGTCCTTTCTGGCATCGTGTAACCTGACTATGAACCAACTGTAATTTAATTATTTAACTGCAGTAATCTAATTTAAACAGTAAATTGAAGAAGAAACAATTGCAACATTTAGGGTCTTTGGTTTTTTAAATGAATTTGAGTTGGATGAAAATGAAATGATTCCTGACAGACGTTTAGGAGCAGCGTTAGAAGCACGCCGCGTCTTCTTCTGCTGTCACAGAGGCCGAGCTAAATTGGTCTGTGTCTACGTGAGACCTGGACTGTTTTGGAGGCTCTCTTGGGATTCCTCCAAGCAAAGCAACGAGGGCAGCCGTCCTCTCCTTGGCTGGTATTTTTAGAATAGGACAAGCCTGGGGGACCCTAACCCGGCATACATGCAGCAAGATGAAGAAGATGGCGCTTCTGGTGTTTGACGAAGAGGTGGCATCTCAGAGTTAGGCAGTGGATGCAATAGATGTGTGTGGGTGTGTCAGATGTTTCCAGTGTTTTTATTCCTTTCAGAGCTGGTTTATTTTATGTTTACAGTGTATAAAACACAGTGACTGTTTTTAGCCAAGTTTCTGTTGCATTTAAACAAAAATAGTTTTTGTACAAGTTTGCATTAGTTGGTTTAGTAACTAAATTTGAATCGTCTGATTCCTGCTTAATCAAATATACATATCTTACTGTAGCAATTGCATAAAATATTTTTATTTTAAGGACTCAAACCACTGCTTTTCACTGTTGCATCCATGCTCTGTATTGAACTGCTGCATGTGGAGTAATGAGCTCTGGTAGGTACTGTATGTTAAGGGAAATACTCTCTGGAGTATCTCCCTTAACATACAATATTAGCTCAAGACTTGCCAAGCAACATTTCAGGAAGCAGCTTTCTATTAGACATGCTTAACTTCCTTATGTGTTATTTATTTAAACTTACACACAGACAGAAATCTGTTTTCTTTAAGTTTAAATTTAGCAGATTTCTTGAAACTACTATAGATCAACTTTAAATGTGAAAAAAAAAAACAAGACCTACCAACATACATTTGGTCTATGACAGTTAATATCTGACAGACATACCATGTTTCTAAACGGTGAAAAAAAACAAAGGCTTAAGGCGTTTAAAAACCGGGATACCTGGTTGGACTCAAACGCAGAATAAATCCGTGAGTTTCAGAAATCAGGAACTCCAGAGCACATTGTGGTTGTAAGCAGACACATTTGTTCTCCTCGCTGACGTTTGTGCACATACTTGTCTTCAGTTTTAAGGGTAGAGATGAGTTTTAGAAGCAGTAACAGTCGAGGTAATTCCTGTACTGGGTTTACTCATAGAATATTTGTCATAATCCGATCATGAGGGATTAAGTGAACACTACCTGTTTCTCCTCTCAAGTTCAATCAAGGCTCAACATCGTTCTCGGGTTTTAACAGACATTTATTGTCTGTCAAAGTCTTAACGATGCCCCAAAAATACCGTCAGAACTAAGAAAGGAAACACAAATCTACATTAGCTCACGGAAAATATACAATCTACATAAATAAAACATACAAATAAAACAATAAAATTGTTCCTCATTGGCTGCATCAACTCCAGAGGAATAAAGATGATTTATACAGCTTCATCTCACACACACACAAAAAAAAATACGCTTGTTTTCGGGGGAAACCTCTTGTGACCAGTCTCTGGCAGATAGGTCAAGTATAATATTCCGTGTGGCTCCTTGTACACCAGCCAAACTTTCCCCATGGGCAACAATGTGGCATGCGGAACAAAAAAATAGGTTCCCCCCCTTACATTTTAATGTGTTTTTAACCAAATAAATGAACTCTTAACTGCATGAATTTACTGGAAGTTAATATTGAATGTTTCATATAAAATACTAATATGTATTTATAGCCAGTTTCAACGGAAACTTAAGGATAATGAAATAAATATTAGAGCTGTTCATAATGGCAGCTACTCTACCTTCATCCAGATTACAGACATAATATCTTAGAAAAAACATTCCACGACACTTCTGGTCAAAGGTTTTAGATACACTTTCTCACTTAATGGGTCTCTTTATTTTCATGACTATTTACATTGTAGATTCTCACCAAAGACGGCAAAACTATGAACGACTACGATGTAAATAGTCATAAACATAAAGAAACCATTAAAGGAGAATGTGGTTCTGAAACGTTTGACGGGTATTGAATATGGACTGTATGAAGTCTAAAGCTCGCTAAACTGTTGGTAAAATGTCAGTTTTTACCAAAAATGTAACAGAATATGTTCTTTCAACATAACATTATTGCAAATGTTTTCCATTTGTGCATTTTTTTAAAAAGTTTGAACAAAAGACAGACATCAACTATCTGTGATGAATTTAAGTAAAAGATGATATTAGATTGTAAAGGATTACAGCATGTTATCCTCCTGCCAAAGCAGAGATTAAATCTTCTGTTTGGCACATTCTGTACTATGCTGCTCTACGCTCCTGCAGATGTGCATTAATTTTACTTTATTCCTATTCTATTAGATTTATTAACTAGCTTTTATGTAGGAAAATCTGCACTTCACCAGAATATTGCTGTTTTTGATTCTTTTAGATTTAGATTTTTTATTTTTTTGAAGTTGGCCAAGACAGTATGAGATGGAGTACTTCCCATCGACACATAAACACGTATTCTATGTAATTATCAGTAGTTGCAGTTATGTTTGCTACAGGTTGGCAAAATTGAACAAGACGATTTAAAATCTGTTTTAGAAACGTTCTTTGGTTTAAAAGAGCAGTGCTCAGACAGATGCCAGCAGCAGCAGCTTTGTTCACTTCCTACTTAAAATCTGTTCCAATGTCCATTCATTGGAGTTTGCACTTGTTTTTATTTCTGCCTCAGAACCTAAACGGTTGAAAACTGGATGATTTACTCCCTCTATCTCCACAAACGGCCAGAATCTACATCAGATCGCAGTCATCATCGCAGTATCTGTGTGCGAAATATTAAAGGAACTACCTGAATGCATTAAATATCACGTTCTCTGTATATCTATAAGATATTTGGCCAGATAAATGGACTATAACTTCTCTTAAAGCCCACAGCTGGTTTACTTCCTTAGTGGCTGAGATTCTAAAGGTCATGGGGTGGGGATGTTGTGTACTGGTGAAGAGAGAAGAGTGTTTTAAAAAAATGAGGCCTAATTATAATCTATAGTGGTATCACAACTAGGGTTGTAGCCCTATGACTATAATGTATGTAATATAAAGAGCTGTTAAAAGTTAAAAGCTAATGTGAATTGTAGAGCAGACTTGGATGAGTGAAGCATAATCCTGGAAATGTTGAAATAATGTGAAATGCCTGTCGCCTTTCCTGCACAAAGATCCCAAAAAGTGCTACGTCCCTACCAGGTAAATGTCTACCTGGATTTTTACCCTGGTAGACACAGGTTTTAAAAGGGAGAGTTACTGGAGTGGAAACATGCTTCAAGTCTTCTTGAGATGTTTTGTTTATTTTTTAATTATTTTAAATCACATCTCTTCCTTGAAGATGATCATCTCTCTCCTTCTAGGTTCATGAAACACATTCTTTTGTTCGTGTTTGTTTTTTCCTCATATTCTGCCCTTTCCTGGGAGAAAACATTTTTCCTACAACCACAGTGTTTTCTGATGCGGTCATAATAAGGACAGTGAAGCTCTGCCCCCATCAGTTAAAGTTAAATTACTCGTCAGCTGAAATGCATTAATGGTATCGGTCGGTTCCCAGTTAAATGCTCCGCCTGTTTGCTTTGCTAAAACCAGGTAGTGACCTCTGTTGGGTTGGGTCATGATCATCACAACAGGTTTACAACAAAGATGCAACATAGATGTTGGCTTTGAGGAAGTTCCTCATACGTCTTGTGACTTCCTTCTCTGTAACAGTATACAATAACACAGACTGTTAAAAGCTAAAGAATCTGGAATGAAGTTTTTCAAGATTAAAAGAATGCATTTAATGCTCCACCTGTCTTGAAAACAATTATCCAGTCATGTGTGTAGCTCTATGTTTAGCTGGGTGGAGTCAGGTAGTCATACAATACAGTTTGTCTCTCTTTGTGATGAGAATGAATGAATTAACAGTAGAGTTTGTGATCTATGGAGCTCCAGCTGAGATGTGAAATCCATTAATAAACAGTATTTGTTGATAGCTTTGTCATTTTCTTTGTTCAAGTAGCGATAATTTGGTTATTTTTTATTTTATAATATTCTACAGTCTATTGAATAAATAAACTTTGAGTTTGTTACCTTTTTAAACTTGCTATTTAAGTGAATTTAATGTTGGCAGTAAGTTTTGAATGTGAGAGACAAAATGAATGGATTGAGTTTTACACCAGAGCAGCATATGAACATTTACCAGCACAGTAGGATGGAGATTAGGTTGGTAATTTTACCTGACAGCTTAATCGGCCCTTCCCTCTGAGGACGTTTCTTGATCCAGGAAGTAAAAAAGCAAAAAGAGGAACAAAATTAACCTTTTCTAGCAATGTTTTCATTTTATAAAATAAATTCTTTGTACAGTTCTGTGAAAACGGTATTTGCCCTGTTACAGATTTTTTCGTGCTTTTTTGTCACAACTAAAAGTTTCAGATCAGTAAACACATTTTAATATAAAACAAACACTTAAATAAGACCTGTTAAAGCAACACATCATGTCCTGATCTAAATAAATCCGAGAACAGATGAGAAACGATGTTACTGACATTTATTAATCAGAATAGGGTTACAAAGCCATTTCCAAAGCTATATGACTTCAGACCACCACAGCTAGAACCATTATCCACAAATGGAAAAAACATGGAACAGTGATAAACCTTCGCAGGAGTGACCGGCCTATCAAAATGACTCCAAAAGCACACTGACATCTCAGTGATCCAGAGCATTCCAGCAAGTCCAACTTTAAAACATCTCAAGAAGTGGCCTATACGAAGACTGGATTTAAATCTAGTTAAAATGCTGTGGCATGGCCATAAACAGGCTGTTCATATGTACAAATCCTCCAGTGTGGCTGAATTAAAACAGAGTGGGCCAGAAATCCTCCACAGGGATGTAAAACACTGCAAGTTAGTGCCAGCGCTTGATGGTGGTTGCTGCCAACGTGACACAAGAACAAACAATACTTAGGTTTGGGGGGGGGATTACTTTTTTTACGTGGGGCCAGGCAGGTTTGGATAGCTGTTTCCTCTTCATTTCAATGACATCAACATTTAAAAATAAACTTGTCACAAACTCCCACATCAGTGTAGACTCACTGTTGCACTCGTAGAAAACGACGGAGTACATTATACAGGGGTTGGACAATGAAACTGAAACACCTGTCATTTTAGTGTGGGAGGTTTCATCGCTAAATTGGACCAGCCTGGTAGCCAGTCTTCATTGATTGCACATTGCACCAGTAAGAGCAGAGTGTGAAGGTTCAATTAGCAGGGTAAGAGCACAGTTTTGCTCAAAATATTGAAATGCACACAACATTATGGGTGACATACCAGAGTTCAAAAGAGGACAAATTGTTGGTGCATGTCTTGCTGGCGCATCTGTGACCAAGACAGCAAGTCTTTGTGATGTATCAAGAGCCACGGTATCCAGGGTAATGTCAGCATACCACCAAGAAGGACGAACCACATCCAACAGGATTAACTGTGGACGCAAGAGGAAGCTGTCTGAAAGGGATGTTCGGGTGCTAACCCGGATTGTATCCAAAAAACATAAAACCACGGCTGCCCAAATCACGGCAGAATTAAATATGCACCTCAACTCTCCTGTTTCCACCAGAACTGTCCGTCGGGAGCTCCACAGGGTCAATATACACGGCCAGGCTGCTATAGCCAAACCTTTGGTCACTCATGCCAATGCCAAACGTTGGTTTCAATGGTGCAAGGAGCGCAAATCTTGGGCTGTGGACAATGTGAAACATGTATTGTTCTCTGATGAGTCCACATTTACGGTTTTCCCCACATCCGGGAGAGTTACGGTGTGGAGAAGCCCCAAAGAAGCGTACCACCCAGACTGTTGCATGCCCAGAGTGAAGCATGGGGGTGGATCAGTGATGGTTTGGGCTGCCATAATCATGGCATTCCCTTGGCCCAATACTTGTGCTAGATGGGCGCGTCACTGCCAAGGACTACCGAACCATTCTTGAGGACCATGTGCATCCAATGGTTCACACATTGTATCTTGAAGGCGGTGCCGTGTATCAGGATGACAATGCACCAATACACACAGCAAGACTGGTGAAAGATTGGTTTGATGAACATGAAAGTAAAGTTGAACATCTCCCATGGCCTGCACAGTCACCAGATCTAAATATTATTGAGCCACTTTGGGGTGTTCTGGAGGAGCGAGTCAGGAAACGTTTTTCTCCACCAGTATCACGTAGTGACCTGGCCACTATCCTGCAAGAAGAATAGCTTAAAATCCCTCTGACCACTGTGCAGGACTTGTATATGTCATCCCCAAGACGAATTGATGCTGTATTGGCCGCAAAAGGAGGCCCTACACCATACTAATAAATTATTGTGGTCTAAAACCAGGTGTTTCACTTTCATTGTCCAACCCCTGTATATCCCCAGCTTGCAGGAGAAGCAGCAACACACCCTTCTGTTCCTGAAGTCTGTTACTTTAGAGGATTTCTCAAAAGCTGGACATCAGGGTAGTGAACTTGGATTCATCGCAGGTGTTCATCCCAACCGTGTGGACATGGTCGGTTTTAAGCAAAATCTGTAAATGATGCCCCTGAATCAGTAGGCAGCTGATTAGGATTAGCGGTCCTTAAGACTAGAGCTGCCACAAATGACTGTTGGCGAACTCGACTGGTGTACGCAACAGAGGAAAACAGCTGTTACTGTTGTAATAAGGCTCAGAACCTAATTTACCGTTTAATTCTCCACCATTGAATCGTGTATGTCAGGGCAAGTGCAAAAAATGCACTAGCCCTGACATAGTATTGAATCCTTAACTGAAAGCTGAATATCTTGAGTACTTTTACTAGTACTGAGTGTTTAACTAAGTTTCTTCATATCACATAATTAACTGACTTATTGTACTTTCTAGTTGCAGATTCTCTTAAACTGTAAATTTAAGTCAGGTGGAAAATAAGAAACCTCTTCCAGAACTCATGGATGCTTTGAGCAAAGTTATTTAAGAGCAACAGGCATCCCTGTTCTCTGCAGCCACAAGAGAACCAGGTGTGAAATTCGCCACTGGTGCCCTGTGCTCTTCACAGATGAAAGCAGGTTCACACTGAGCACATGTGACAGACGTGACAGAGTCTGGAAACACCATGGAGAGCGATCTGCTGCCTGCAACATCCTTCAGCATGACCGGTTTGGCAGTGGGTCAGTAATGGTGTGGGTTGGCATTTCTTTGGAGAGCCACATGGCCCTCCATGTGCTCGCCAGAGGTAGTCTGACTACCATTAGGTACCGAGATGAGATCCTCAGACCCCTTGTGAGACCATATGCTGGTGCGGTTGGCCCTGGGTTCCTCCTAATGCAGGACAATGCATGTGGCTCATGTGGCTGGAGTGTGTCAGCAGTTCCTGCAAGATGAAGACATTGAAGCTATGGACTGGCCCGCCCGTTCTCCAGACCTGAATCTGATTGAGCACATCTGGGACATCATGTCTCGCTCCATCCACCAACGTCACGTTGCACCACAGCCTGTCCAGGAGATCCCTCAGGAGATCATCCGCCGTCTCATCAGGAGCATGTCCAGGGGTTGTAGGGAGGTCATACAGGCACATGGAGGCCACACACAATACTGAGCCTCATTTTGACTTGTTTTAAGGACATTACATCAAAGTTGGATCAGCCTGTAGTGTGTTTTTCCACTTTAATTTTGTGTGTGACTCCAAATCCAGGCCTCCATTGGTTAATAAATTTGATTTCCATTGATGATTTTTGTGTGATTTTGTGGTTCAGCACATTCAACTTTGTACAGAACAAAGTATTCAATGAGAATATTTTATTCATTCAGACCTAGGATGTGTTATTTGACTGTTCCCTTTATTTTGTTTAAGCAGTGTATGAGAAATAAATATGTAATTTTGAGATTTTATTATTAAACAAATTAACATTTATTACCACATGAACACACACAAAAGTACCGAAAACTGGTACTTTTGAGTACCGATATTGATTCCCAGGTACTGGTATCGGTTCATATGTGAAAGGTACCCATCCCTATAGATGTTTGACCTTTACATAAAATATTTTAATGTAAAAACCCTTTGAACAATATTTCGGCATGTAATATCATGAGCAGTTCCTGACAGTTACCATGCTGTCAGATAGTTGTCATGTGATGTTTTCTGTAGTCTCCCAAGCTAATTGGCCCAGATTGAGTTTGTGGGACCTCTGACTTGGCAGCCACTTGTGTTTTTGACTTGGCGTTGGTGATCAAAGCAGCTTGTGCTGACCCTGGTTAAGGAACTAATTTGAAGCCAGTGCTATCACAAGATGGAGATCTGTTGCATTAACCACTGATCTCCTGAGTAAAGACCCGACGGGGGAAGGACTCCCATTTCGAATATCATCATGGGACATCTATATGAAATTATCTGTGTGGGGGTCAATGTAATTGGTTCAGGTGGTTTGTTGGGTCTCATCTACAGTAGAAGCATATGCAGGCAGTAGTGGTTATTTCTGAAGTCATAGTTTTCTGATTGACTTTCTGTGCCAAGCCTTAAACTTCCAGCTTAGATTTTATGTGATCGACCGACACCAAGTACTGCATAAATGTGGCTGTAAATTAAAGAGCGCAAAAATTGTTTTGCTAATGAAAATCTAAAAATTGTGGCATACATTTAGGGCATTCTTCACCAGCTTTGCACATCTAAAAACTGAAATTTCACCAATTCTTTTGTTCAATCTCAGTCAGATTAAATGGAGATGGTCTGCAAACAGTGTTTTGTTTTTGTTTTTCAAGCCTTGCCACATAATCTCAATTGAATCTCTGTCTAGACTTTGACTGGGCCATTCTAACATATCAATATGATTCGACCTAAACTATTCCTTTGCACCAGTTGCTGTCGGTTTAGTGTCCATTTTCTAATGGAAGGTAAACTGCTGGCCAAGGCTTAAATCTTTTGCAGATTCTTAGATGTTTTCTTCCACTATTGCCTTGTAGAGACAATCTTCCCATCACCTCTAACCACCTTTCCCTCTCCATGATGGTGATGTGCAATGTAAATTTCCACCACACACAGCATTTCAGTTTAGGTAGAGCGCCACATTCTTGTAGGTTTGGGGTTGTGCCAAAGTTTTTATGTTTGGATAATGGGTTGAAAAGTGCTCTATGAGATATAAACAGTTCGCAGTATTGTTTTATAACCTAATTCTGCTTTAAACCTCTCTACAGTTCCTCCCTGACATACATGGGTGGACTCTGTTTGCTTGTAGAGTGACTGGTTGCACTGGATTGTATTTAGGGGTATGGAAGTTGGAGGGGAATGCATACAAAACATTTTAGACTTTAATTTGTAAAGGTTTTGAAAACAATTGTATTTTCTTTCTATTTTATAATTCTGGACCCCAATACATGTGTGTGTTTGTGTATATATATATATATATATATATATATAATGCTTTAGTGTACTTTTATGTACTGGAAACCCTGTTTTAATATTACCAGTATGAAATAATGTAATGTCTTCTATTTCTTTATCTAGCTGCATGCTCTCTTGTTTTTATTTCATAGAGCCTGATGCCAGATGCTGCAGTCTAGCTTCACCTTGAGCTCTCTATTCAATAAGGCCTTTAAATCGTGTCGGTCTAATCGAGTTGCTCTTCACTATTTTTCTGCAAATGTTTTAAAATCCCGTTGGAAACTTGGCAACCAAAGCCTGCAGGCCTGTTGTGCTCGCAGCTAGAACGTCTATCTGGAAATATTGACTTTTTTTTTTTTTTTTTTTCAAACGTTTTGTTTTCAGCTGACTTTCTAGAAAATTATACGTCGTTTGCAACTTCATGTATCTGCAGAATGCTTCCTTTTAACTTCTTTTAGCGGGAGCGTGTGCCTGGATTCCAAAGCTAGTAACGCGCCTGTGTCTGTTGTTCTCTGTCCGTCAGGTCCTTTCACAGATGTAGTCACCGCTAACCTCAAACTGAAGAACCCTTCTGACAGAAGAGTATGTTTCAAAGTGAAGACGACAGCACCTCGCAGGTACTGCGTACGGCCAAACAGCGGAGTCATCGATCCAGGTGCAACGGTCATCATCTCTGGTAAGGCTTTAAAATATTCTTCCTGTTGTTGAGGTTTGGTTTTGGTTGAGTTTAAAAACATTGATTGTGATTAAGAGAAGGTAGGGATCTGTAGGTCAGCATAATCCACACAGAAATGCTTTCTGGATGCTTCCTTGAGTTCCAAGCTTTAGGTCCTACGTCAGGCTTTCAAGCTTTTATCTCAAACTGCTTTCTTACTCTTTTTGAGTCCAGTTGTACCTGACCTTGATCACATTGTGGAGTAGAGTACTATGGAAAGCTCTCAAATGATCCCTTAATTCTTGATCATCTCAAATCTGTTGTCACTTCAAGGCAGTTTTACAAGACAAATAGATCCAATTCGTATCAAATATGTAGATGCCAATACGGTCCAGATCAGTCCAGTTTATTCCAATCTAATCATATAGCCAGATCCAGTGATGCACAGTCCAATCCAGTTCAGACCTTCAATATAGTACAGTGAAATTTAATTCAGCATTTAATGCCAAAAGGAAGCCCAGCTGACTGTATCGAGTCATTGACTTTGTAGCGATCCTTCATCATGAGTAGCGATCAGGCGAAGGTAGAAAGTAACCACTCCATTTTAACAGGAGACCTCAGCAGAACCGAGCTCAGATTGAGCAGTCGGAAAAACAATGAAACTGTAGTATTTTATACAGGGAAGAAAAAACAAACAATTAGCCAGAGTTCCATCTGCAACCCCATCCTAGATAGAGATGTGGCTAAACATAAAAACTCTGGGTGTACTCAGGCATACTTTCTACAAAAAAAAAAAGACAAAAAGTAGATGGAGAGTTTTTGGCAGCATTCGCCCTGTTAGTGACTCTGTCCAAGAAAGAGACACAGCTAGACGCAGAAACACAATACCAGGGGAACTTTCTATTGGCAAGAAAAACCGAGTAATAACAGAGTTAATGGCATTAGTAGCTTTATTAGTGACTCCATTCAGATAATAATCATTTTATGGTGTCTTTACATGTCTGTTAAACATAACCGTCATAAAGGCTGTTAAGCTGCAGCTTGAACCGTCACCAATAACCTTTCACCCATATAGGAGCAGCAGGTGGGCTCTTGTAAAGCTAACATTTAAACATCATAGAGCAAAGGTATGTAGAAGAGAAGCCTTGAGACTGACAGCGTCCACAGGATGGATGTAAATGGCCAACAGTTACACTGTGGACGAATGCAGTACTGAGTATTATAAGTACTCAGCGTTTTGGTGTCTTTCAAACGCTTACTAACAAAGTGCTTACTAACTTAAAGCCACTAATTTATTTTCCTTTCTTGTGTTTGGCTTGAATGAAACACAAAGTTAAAAAAGAGTTCATGTTCCTGTTATGCTTTAGAGACAGAAATATTTGCTCAGTGTTTTTGTTTTCAGGTTAAGATACTTTGTTTTCAGACTGTACTCATTTCTATCATAAAATCCTTCCTTTTTTCACAGTTATGCTACAACCCTTTGACTATGACCCCAATGAAAAAAGTAAACACAAATTTATGGTGCAGACGATTTTCGCCCCATCAAACGTTTCCGACAATGACTCCTTGGTAAGTATTTGGTTGCTGATTTATTTCCTTTTCCATAAAATATTTCCTGTATGTGCTGAACTGACGGATGGCCACTAACCTCCTAGTTGATGCAGAAGCATTTAACAGCCTGCTGATGATGAGGAAGATGCTGGTTTGACATTTAAGGTTCTAACTTCTAATTTTGGAAAATCTTTCATGTTTTTGCTGGAACAATTTTGTATGAAATGTTAACGTTTATTTTTAACTGAATTCTCCTAATTCCTGTATTTAAGATATTTAAGCTACTATTAATTAATTGATATAATTATTATTTTTAGCAAAATATGAACATTTATTTTAAACACAGTACAATGCCCATAGTACATTTATTTGCCGAAATGAGATCACAGCACCTAAATGATGACAGCAATGTTGTTTTTTTTTGTGCTCTAAAATTACTTGATTGTATTTGTAAATATTTTTGACCATCACTGTTACCACTGGTCTTATTAGATAAAAATTTCAAGACAATAAAAATGAGTAACTACAACAGATTAGGTACTGCTATCGAGTGTTTCTGTCTATGTGAATCACACGAATATATCAGTTCAGTGCTACAAATAAAAAAACTGGGACAGCATATCCCATTCAAATATATTTTCCTGCATTGTTAAAAATGCACAAATCCCTTTTATTGCTTTAGAAACCAAAACATCTTATAATGCTGAAATTATCTTTTTACATTTTAAAATACAGAAATCAAAAGGCCTATTAATATTGATATATAAAATGTACTCAGAGGACTTATTTTTAGTAGGTTCATGGGTAAAATCTACATTTCTGCAATGTTTTAGGCAACATTATGTTTGAGAACGCCAGCGTGGCCAAAGAAAATGAGAGGTTCCCCATTTGTCCACCAGGGGACAGCAAATGCTTAGCCACACAATTAAACAAACTTGATAGTATCTGTGAACAGGTTTATATTAAATCCCAAAGTTTGGCTGCAGTTATGCCTTTTTTAATATTGGAAATGTTTTGTTGACTGTTGGAAATGACTGCAAAATTCACTTGAAATGATGCTATAACCTGGAGCTCCAAGTGTGTTGTTGTGATAGGTCAGCTCAACGCTGTTTTGGAAGTAAACAGATGCATGTTTTAAGATTTTATGGAGTTTTAAGGTTTGAGGCCCCATTGCAGAAAGAAAGGGTGATGCAGTGTTGCATGTACGTTCCCATGTCCTTACATTTCTGTCTGTGGAGAAAAAGATCCATCTGGATGCAGTTTGAGTTAACGAATGACATGCACATTTTTCATCTGTCAGTGGAAAGATGCAAAACCCGAAGATCTCATGGATTCCAAGCTGAGATGTGTCTTCGAGATGCCTTCTGAAAACGAAGTGGTAAGAGGAGCTCCTTTTGCTTTAAAACGGACATTTTATAACCTGAACCATCTTTGACCTGATTGAGAATCTGTTTTCTTTAACTTCCTGATAGCTTTTTGCTTTCCTTATAGGAGAATGTATTATTGGAGGAAAAACAGGTCACAAGTGTCAAACCTTTAAATACGTTATGACTAGTAAAATCTTTTTTCCCCCTCTAATCCTCTCATTTTTAAAAGGTGAAAACATAGCAGTTATCCGGTCTTTCATATATTGACAAAGGTTAACAGGAGCAACCGCTACCAGACATGCTACATGTACTCATGACATTTCTGGCCTGTAGGTAAATCAACTAACGGCACAAACGGGAGAATAAAGTACCACTAAAAGTCTAAACATGGCCATTAAAGTTACAGCAGGTAATGGAGGTTTGCTTTAGTAAAATAAGATAACACTTCTCTGCCTGTTTAACATCCATTTTTGTTTAAATGAACCAAAAATGTGACCATTTTTATACAATGTCGAACCTCATTTGCAGACGAGTGAAGTCAAGGGCCTTGCATGAGTCTGCAAACCCCTTCAGCTTTTTGACAATTTTCACCCCACAGATCAACACGAAAAGTGCATTAATCTGAATTAAAAGGAAATTAACAGTTTCCATAATGTTTTTCTTCAAATAAATGTTTGGTGTACATATATATCCAGCCCCCTTTACTGTAATGTCGCTAAATAAAATCCAGTGCAGCCAAGTCCCTTCAGAGGTCACATATTTAGTAAAGTGTCCACTTGTGTGTAATTTCATCTCAGTATAAATCCAGATGTTCTGTCAAACTTGTTGAGAAGCATCCAAGAGGTCCATGGTAACTCTGGAGGAGCTGCAGAGATCTGCAGCTTATGTGGGAGAATCTGTTAACAATTATCTAAAAATCTGGTCCTGTATTCACAAAGGTTCTCAGAGTCTGTCAGAGAGCTCCTATCTTAGCCTAAAAGCTCCTGGAAATGAGTTCTAGCTTAAGAGTGATTCTGTTCTCTGCTGAGAGCGACTCAGAGCGAGGAGACGACAAAACTTCCTATATTAGTGAGGAGGTGTGGTTGACCCCGTTGCTAGGTCTTTTAAGAGCTGTGATTGGTGGTTAAAAGAAACAAAAAAAAAAAACCAAATGTGCTCCTAATAATCAATGGAAAGAAATTAACAGATGATAGAATTTAGACTTAATTCACAAATATGTAAATCATGATGATGACTTAAGCAGAATTAAATGAATTGTCACACATCATCAAAATGTTTATTTAGATCTATTTTTCTGTTTTACATCCCATAGAAGAAAATGCATCCTGCTTTTTGTTTTTGTTTTTTTTAGCAAAATTTCATTTTTCTTTCTTTAATGACCTAATAATAGAAATTGTTGTTTCTAATAGTAGATATTTATCAAAAATTTAAAGTTGTATTTCTTTCAAAACGTCAGAACATTTGTGGCTCTAAACAAGTTTTAATTGGGAAGAATTAAGGCACAAATGACTCTTTGTCTGGACCACTCATCAGGGGTCTGCAACCTTTATAATCCAAAGTCCAGACCTAAATTCAATTCAGAATCTGTGGCTAGATTTAAAAATTGCTGTCCAGACTATCTCCATCCAATTAGACTGAGTCGAGCTATTTTGCAAAAGACCAACTTTGTGGTTATCATCTGACTGAATGTGAAAAAGTTCATAGTGTATGAATAGTTTTCCTAAGCACTGAATGTGTTGTTGATTTACATTGAGACTACTACATGTTTTCTCTTTTGAAAATATTTGAGCCCCAACACAGAATTCAGCTTGTTTAAGTGGTAATTACATCATCCTTCCTCTGCCAGCCTCCATCCACACTGCAATAGTTGTATTTCTGTACTCCCACCAGTCAGGCCTTTATTTGCAATGTTGTAATCTTGGCCGTCTTACAAACAAAGCCACATCAAATGTAACTTCTTGGTCTCAGATCTGGCGCTGAGAAACTCGGACAAGGCCGCCTTTCTTTGGCATGTCCAAGGCACGTAATAGGTTTGAGTCTGGCCGTGCTGGATTTCACCTCAGTCATGCTTTTCCTCCTTTTTGTCGGCCAGAATGACGTGGAAGTGACAAGAGCAGCCCCGGTGATGAACTCTATGAAGGTCGAGCCAACGGTTCCAGCTGCTGCAGCAGACGACACAGAGATGAAGAAGCTACTGGAGAAGTGCAAGAGGCTCCAGTCGGAGATAAACAAGCTCAACGACGAGAACAGGCAATTGAAGGTTAGAAGATTAACATTGGAATTTGTGACATTTTGTTATCGGGCCTTAAACCCACTTTTAAAGGTTAGTTTACATACCAAGACAGAGCCAAATTCACACGTAATTTTCCTTCAGCACACAATTGTAAAGCAAAATAATAGAAGTACATGCCACAGTTAATCACTGGGTGTATGGTGCTGTGGAAGACAATTACATTGTCCATGAGGTGATGTGGACACCATGCAGCATGCTAAAAACAGAACCGGCTGCTCTATGGTGGTTATGAGCTTCCAAAGCATCAGACTGATTTCATTGTCAAAAAGTATTAGTCAGCAGAAGTGTTCAAAAGAATTTCCAAGGCACTAGATGCACCGTGGACCACTGTGTAGAAGGCCATTATCAAGTAGAGAATACATGGGGCTGCAGTGACATTAGCAACAACTGGATGTCTTTCCAAAATTGGTCAAAAGATGAGGACAAAACCAGCTAAAGTAGGAAAATATGTTGTGGTCTGATTTAACCAAGGTTTAATAAGGGCATCCCATGGCTCAGTGGTACAGCTCGCACACCATATGCAGAGGCTAGAGTCTTAAACGTTCAATTCCCAACCCTGAGCCATTTGCTGTCCACCAATAAAGGACACTAGTGCTCCAAAAACCTTTAAAAAAAAAAAGCCCCCAAGGTTTAACGTTTGGCTTTTAGGAATGTTTGATGGAAAACAAAAACAAAAGAACACAATTGCCTCAGTGAAGCATGGTGGTGGTAGCTTCATGCTTTGGGGTCTCTGGAGAGTTGAGTATGGAAAAGTTTGGAATTTTCTACAATAAAAAAAGTGGGAATTCTAATTGTATATCACCAGGTCTTAGACATCGTGGGACCCCTTTATTGCATAGTCTCTGGTGCTCTGTAACAGTGGGGTGCCCCAGTTCTACTCCCGCAGTTCAGTGTTGACACCTGGACCACCGTTAGTAAGCATGACCTGGAAGAGCTTGTTAACAAACTGATGCCTACGCTGTGTGGTGCTGAGGTTTTGCTCTCTTGTTTTTACAGGAGGAGGGAACAAGGATGAGAAAGATGCCTCCTCGCTCAGACCACAGGACATCAAACTCAACCAACGTTGTCGGCCGAGAAACCAGCACCGCCTTCCTGCCCTCCCTCCTTGTCGTCATAGCAGCCATCTTCATTGGATTTTTCTTCGGAAAGTTCATCTTGTAGACTGGCATCACGTATGCCGGCCATATTCCTCCGCTCCAGCTCCAAAAAGAAAAAAGAAAAAAATAGGCCTGGAAGAGCAAGAAGTCTTTCTGTCGACTTTGCTATATCATTGGTTGTGTGGCCTACAGTGAACACATCTGTACAGCATCATCCAAAGGCGTCGTCTTTTTACAATGTCGCACACTTACTGAGCCCAGAGAGTCCACTAAAGAAGGTTTAAAAAACAAAAAAAGTGATTTCTCCCTTTCTTGTTCTCAGTTTATGATTAATTGGTTTACAGGTAATTTGATGGGACAATGGAAAGATGTTTACCATCAGGCAACATGGATCATGGAAGAAGGAGGGAACCATTGAGAAGAAGCAGTGCAGTTTTTGTTCCTTTTCTCTGTGCTTTAATAGGAATTGAATGGATGCTAGGCGTCTTGTAAATGTCATTTAAAATCCTTTCAAACAGAAACATGGAGAGAAAGTTCCTTGAAACAGACTCGTTGCTGGATTGCTTCTGAAGTTAATTTGTTTGTAATTTCTACTTCTTTCTGTTGGAATGTTCAGATCCAGGTGGGGAAATGGGAGCCTCGTTATGTGCATTTGTCCTGTCATTTTCCTCACAATTATTATTATTATTAATAAACATTATTCAACACATTTATTCCTTCCGAGGCAAGTATTGACTGAAAGGAGGTAATATTCTGTCCCATGGTATTAATCATTGACAAAATAAAATTGGAAAAATGTGGTTTTCATAGCCATCTTTTCCTGTCTCATTTGAAGGGGGTAAAGAAACCGTTTTTTGGGAAGGTGTGAGTTTTTCAGATGAGAAATTTGTGTAAAAATACCACGGTTTCACAGTATCAACACAAACATTTAAAAGAAAAATGAACACGTCTTCATTTGTTTCAAAACAAAAGGGACAATTATTTCAATGCTGCTACTGCTTAAATATTTCTTACAAAAATAATTAGGTTGCCAATGATATTTGTTATTGAGAACACATTGAGAGCTGATTCATATACTCATACCACAGTTTTGTTTTTCCAGCTGAAGATATTCAGGAAAAACCAATAATTAAATTCTACTTCAGTTGCAAATACTCAACTTTTCTCTACCAGTTAAAACATAAAGCAATTTTAAACCTACTGGGGTAGACCTTAGTGAGGTATTTACATGCTTATTGCTGCTTTGTGGTGATGAAGCAATACTGATGCTAATATTAGCTAATTAGCCAGGCTGGGTTAGTGTCGAGGTAGGAAAACTTTACTGGCCGTCAGTTAACTCTTACATTACTCCTCACCTCTCCCCGACTCTTTTTATTTGGCACCCCAAAGGACAATCCTCAGTCAGAGATCAGTTGTACGTTTCCTCAGAGAGGGAGACACACACTTACACTGGTACCTGGAAACGTCTGTGTGTTGTCTGACTGGGGCTGCACTTCACTCCGTCATATACCCCTCGTTGCTGTGCAGCACCTTTTTTCCAGTTACATACACAATCATTCTGTCTGTGGATGTCTCCCCAGCAACAGCATCAAAGAAACAGAGATACATTTCATCATTTAATTAAGAATTGTTTCCCACACAACTTCAGGAAGTTTCGGGGTGGAATAATTATCAGAGTTTTGGTCAGCACAGAGAGGAGTACCATGCCTCCCCAACACTACCAGCTTCTCACGATACAGACAGGAAACACCTGCAAGCTTTAACCTTGAATAATAAACACATATTGTGTGATCACACTAGAAGCTACTGTTAAGGTTTTTTTCTAACTATCAAAAGCATAACTAAAAACCCCTAATAATAATCTATAAATGGCAAAGTCCCAAATTTATTTTAGTTTTAGCTACTAATAATAAGGCATTTATATTTCCACAATCCCCCCTTTTGATTCCACCAGGAGATTGCTCCACATAGAGTGCAGCCAACCCCAGACGTTTCTCCGTCAAAGCACACATCTGATAAGTAGGAGGTTTAGATTCAGCACTCCCCTTCTCAATTGTGGCAGTGATGAAGCGAACCATCAGAGCCCTGATGCGTGGTACACAGCAACAACCACAGGTAACCATTATGGCAACAAAAATAGCTATAGAAATCATTAATGACATGATTAAACCTTTCCATTTTCCAAACATATCAGTGAACCATTGCTCCGATGCATTGTCAATCCCTGAATCCTCCTGCATTGTTTTACTCGGGTGACAGATCCGTCAGGAGCGGTGTTATTGGGGATAAAAGTACAACACATATCTCAAAATATGGCACAGACACCCCCTTTTTCAGCTAGCAACATATCCAATGCCATTCTGTTTTGTATGGCCATGAGAGAGGTGGGGGCTAGTTGTTCTGAGAGACCTTCAACGGCATCCTGGGTTAAGTTGGCCAGTCGTAGTACATTGTAATGAATATAATTAATGCGGTCTACATTCTTGTTAGGAGTTATTGGAATAAACGCTGAGATTATGGGGATATTTTCAAAGCTGGCTGCTACTTGATTTGCTAATTTATACTCATCTGGGACTCCTCTAGGCACTCCAATTGCATCAATATAGGTGGGAGAGTTCTGCGTGAGGCCAAAGGAGTTAGTTGCACGCTTCTTTAACACATGTCTGCGCCTCCGAGCTGTTAGGACAGAGGGTAGACGAGTGTTATTAGTTCCTTTTATGACTTCCCCAATTAACATCAGTGGTGCCTGTAATCTGACCATAGCACACACTCCCCAGGCTTCCTAAGGGATCCTAATCAAAAGTCTCCTGTCACCACAATAATAGTATAAACCAGCTCTAGCCCACCTTCCAATGTTTGAACCAGGTTCAATTCTGTTACACCAATCCTGTGGGATTTCACCTAGAAGCACTATAGCATTTGGAGATGTAAAATTGAAACATCTGTAGCTTCCATTGCCTTTATAAGAGGTAAATGGTCCAGCGAGAGTTTTATTGTTAATGGGTGGAAAAATAGTAGCCAGTGTGGTACAGTTAGTGGGTGTAGCTGCCTTGGTTAGATTTAGCATACAGTTATAGCCCCAAGTATCAGAAGGGTACAGAGGAGCAGGTTCAGTGTAAAGGGAGGGTCTCGCAGCTGCACAGTCAGACATATGATTTTCTTGAGCAGTCTCAGCCATCCATTCTAGCCATAAGTTAGCTTCAGTAAATCCTGTTTCCAATGTTATAAGGTCCTTCACAGTATGTACATCTACATAATGGACAAGAGACGGCCCAGGACCGGGAGTAGGTGATGCTAGTTGTACCTTAATAATGCCTTTAGGGTCTTTTCCTGCTTTGTCGACACCTATAACAAAATAATACCCATTAATTGTCTTAAGAGATCATGGGGTGAGTTGGACATATGTCAGATATCAAGTGGTGAATATGAGGGGGTTTGCGGGTCCACCAGGTGTTGGTGTGGCTCTAATCAAGGATATATTCTTTTGCAGCTGTCCTAAGTTGTTCCTGCGGTCATAATGATGAGTGTAACCGTCTGGTCCAGTGTTCCACACGGATTCTGAGACAATTCACTGGAGTGGCCTTTCAACACACACATATAGACGTCATAACCACGCCAACCCACCTGGTTGGTTCCACAATTAATGTTACATAAGTTGTGCTACCGTGATTCCTTTAGTATTAGCAGGAATGGTCAATTTGGCGTCATAAGGGTCAGACGGGCTGCGCATAATTATAGCAGGGGGCTGTTTAGTTTTGGTGCTCCCACCGGTCCCCTCCGTTTTGGTTATTAGTGCGGCCGCTAGTACTGTAATTAAGCATGCTGGAACCGACAATGCAATGGAACTCGCTGAAATTGAATCATCCTGTGAACTTTACTTAATTCTTTCAGAGAGAAGATAAAAATGAATTAAAGCAATATCAATATACACCTCTTACTCCAGAGGGGACAGAAGGATTTTTTTACATTAACTATGCTTTAGGCCCTGCTGCCTCTGCCTTACCTTTGCCTGAGGACTATTGCATTTCCTGCTTCTGTAGTCTTAGGGTGCTTAAAACCTTCTGATCCTCAGCAGGGATGTCTTGACCCCTTCTAAGTGGAGGATGTCTTCTCAGTCTGATTAATTAACTGTGTTTCTTAATTAAAAACAATGTCTGGGTTCAATCACTACAATCCTTATGGCCCCTGAACAGTAAGCACAACAATAGATGAATATAATAAAAGAGTAAAAATGCAATAACATAAAATATAACTTTTAAGTAAAAACCATAAATTGAAAATTTTTATTTTTTCTTGTCTTCTCTCGTCCTTTTGTCCTCTGGGTGGAGCAGTCTCGCTGTTCGTTGGTCCCTTATACAGGTGACATCTTGTGCGCTGGTGTCTGTTGGTCTTCTTTCTTCAACAACTAAGGTAGACTGCCTAGTTGTCTGACAGCTCAGGGGATTATTGATGAAGCTGTTTCCTCCAATCTCCTCCAGGGGTCTCCGTGGTTCCGGTGCCTCGGCGCACTGGCTCCAATGAAACCACGTCTTCTTTGCCCTTCAGCCTCACTGCGTGGGATGTCCTCTCTGTCACCTGGTACGGTCCTGTGAACCTTGGCTCCACCCACTTTTGCTTGATGACCTTCAATCACACCCACTCGACCTGGGGTGTTGTTGGCTCTCCTGTAGATCTCTCAGATCCCAGAACCTTATTGTAGGTTTCCACCACCGTCTGTGGCTGAGAAAAATAGTCTGTGTGACAGATTCTGTTTATCACCTGTAGATGTGTTGGAATTATGAATCTGAAATTATTTAATATTAATATTTTATCACATAATATTTCAGTCTGTTAAGGGTTGTCCTGTGAATACCAGCCCAGTAAGGCGATGGTATTAGGACAAAATAGAAAGGGATGAGCCAAGCTCTGACATTATTGAACAGCATAAACTCTGCACATAAATGGAATGAATTCACTCAATTTCTTAAAATACAAGAATTTATTAACAAAACTAAGTCAACTCAAAGACAAACATATTTCAATCAACAAACTCTTTACAATGCTAAAACAATCCAACTAACTACCAAGCAGAATTAAAGAATAAGGAAGACTAATGGGCTATGTACAATATAAACAAGTTGATTAAAGATGATTGGAAATCATGACCAAAAAGAGTGATGCAACATTACCATGCAGTATTTATGTTTGAGAACCAAGGATTATCTTGAAGAATCTGGAAATTAAGTTAAATTAGTCTTGGAACCAACCTAAGCAATAATCAGCATACCTTTAGACAACCATTCACAATGCAAGATCAGATAAAATATTATTTTAATAAAATGATGTTTTAAATAATGATCTGCTGAATAAAACCAACCTTATGGATGACCATTTCTCAACGGTGTCTAATTAGCTGCTTTTATTTATTGAAATAATATTTGAAGAAATATTATTAAGGGAGTATTTTGGAAAAGAGCCAAATCTTTCTGGAGAAATGGGGCTTAATGGTGTTTACTTAGTTATCAAATCTAGTAAATAATGTTTAGGGACTATTATTTACTAGCTTGAAAACTAACAACCTTTCTGTTAAATACTCTTTAGCAGCAAGCACGTGTTCTTACCGGTTAGCATTTGAACTAACAAAGAAGCTGATAGCTTAGCACCTGAATCAACACATACCTTTAAAATACCGTTAATAAAAGGGTTAAAATGCATAAGTGCGGACGGCGCGTTATGATCAATCTTCTGTGTTTAAAATCACCCTTCAAGTAAAGTTTGACTTAACTTTAAAAACACACAAACAGAACACAAAACTGAACACATGTGCTGCAGATAGCCTGCTAGCACCAAGATAGCCGAGTTCAACACAAACAAAACTTCATAAAATGAAAAACGTTTTGATCATTTCATTCTAAATCTGTCTCTGCCCAAAACACTTAACCTCATGAACCGTGGTGAGGAAACGTTGTCCAAGGGCGAAGTTTGAAGAAAGTACCCACAGGCAACAAGCTGTTAGCTCGGTAGCTTTGCGGGGGGTTGAAGGTGCGTTCGCTCTGAACAAAAGGGTTAGCTCCGGAGCTGTTGCTGGGCGGACCGTCCAGTCCGCTCCTACAGGGCTCGGAGAGAAAGTCAAGCAATGCTTGTACCTTAATTACCCCCGTTCATGAATGAAAATACCGGATACACAGACAGTATTTCATTCATACTTAACTTTGCATATGATCGATGATCGTATGACACTCTTGGATCCAGTTTGAAGAGTTTATGTCTGTTTGCCAGCAAAGAGACATCAGCGCCCTTTGTCTCCCCTACCGGATGATCACCATTGGAAGAGAAAGACTTGTGGGAAGGTGGGGGTTTTATGCGGGCAGTGGCATCATGGGAAGTCCTCTGTTACCTTCCCCCTTCTGAAGTTGTGCTGAAAGTCTATTAAAAGCAATTTATTTTGTAAGTTCCAGAAAAGTATTTACCGTAGTTTAATGTTGAAATCCATGGCTGTGGGTCCCAACAGATGTCAGAACTGCTCCTCGTGGTCCTGGAAAACTCCTTCCGGTTTCCAGCTCCTATGGAGTGTATCCTGTGGTTGAGTTCACTGAACACCTGATTGACATCAAAGCAAGAGGTAATGCATCAACCCATGATAATTTAGTCTGTGCACAGATTTTAGCCAATTTGTTTTTCAGGTTTTGAGTCATTTTTCAACTTTTCCTTGGGACTGAGGGTGATACACTGAGCCAAACTTGTGTTTCAGCCCCAAACTGGACTCCACCTGTTGCAGCTCCTGGTTCTTAAAATAGTTTCCATTGTCAGTCCTTATCTTTTCAGGAAACCCGTGTCTGGGAATGTAATGGTTAATGAGACATTTAACCACAGTTTTGCTATCTTCCTTTTTCGCTGGCCATGCTTCTGGCCATCCTGTGAAAGCATCCACACACATAAGCAGATATCTGAAACCTCTTACTGACTGCACCATGTCTGTGTAGTCAATAATTATTTCCTTTCTGGGCCTTGTGATTAAAGGAAACTTTCCCTGCAATGGTGTCAAAGTTTTCTTTGGGTTGAATTGCCCACACACTTTACAGCATTTAACAAAGTGTTTTACCATGTCTGTCATAAAAGGATGCCACCACTCCTTCAGATTCTCCAGCATTTGTCTACCTCCAACGTGTCCTACCAACCTTCTTGCTTCCATTGTTATCAATCCTGATTCTGTCTGCTCCACGACAGCATAGTCCTTCTGTGTCATGCCTGAAAAAACAATCATTTGTGAACAGCTGTCTCACCTGTGGTCCCTCAAGGGGGCTGGCTTCTAAATCTGATCTTACCTTTTCTGTCCTGCAAACCAGCTCTTCACATTGATGTGGTTCCCCCTGTGTTATTCCATCCGCCATGTTGATTCCCTCGTGAGTGTAGGTTATGTTGGGTGCCTCCAAGATTTTGCTGAGCCTGTGTTGTCTCAGAGCTGTCATGGTAAAACTTTGAGAGTTCACATATGCCACCACACTGTGAGTTGTTAAAACATTCAGAGGGTGTCTCATCACTAAGTGAGCTGTTTTTTTAATTAATTTTGCCAACCCTGCTGCATGTTGTGTGCATTGTGGGTGGCGTTTTTCCATGTTATCCATCATTACTGAAGCATACATCAGCACTCTCCTCTCTTCCCCTTTTTTCTGAAACAAAACTCAATTTACTGCCAGTTTTGTTGCAGAAACATCCAAATAAAATGGTGTGGTGTAGTCTGGGAGCGTCAGCTCTGCCACGTTGGAGAGAAGCTTCTTTAACGCAATAAAGGCTTCCTCTGCTTCCTGTGTCCAATTAAGGACATTATTGAGATATCACATGCCCTGTTCTCTAATTAGGTCTCTGAGGGGCTGTGTGAGATCGGTGTAACGTGGGATGTAGGTCCTACTGTAGCCTGTAAGTCCCAAAAATGACAGCATGTCTTTCACCCTAAGAGGTTTAGGGTGTGTTAAAATACTTTGCTTATGTGAACCTGACATGCTCGTGCGTCCTGCAGTAATAACTCTGCACAGGAAGGAAACTTGCTTCCTTGCTATTTGTAGTTTATTTTTACTGACCTTGAATCCATGTTTATGCAGATTTCTTAGCGCGAGTTCTGTAGACTGCAAACAGAGCTCCGCTGTGGATGCTGCCACTAGTACGTTGTCCACGTACTGAATGAGAGTCACGTTCTGTGGTAGGTAGTCTGTAACACATCTTTCAAAACCTGATTAAATATATCTGGTGAAAGGGCGAACCCGTGTGGCAGACGGGTGTAGCGCAGCTGCTCCCCACAATAGGTGAACGAAAAAATTTCTCTGCACTCTTCTGCTAATGGCAAACAGAAAAAGGCATTAGCTAGATCAATACATGTGTACCACTGCTGTGAAGGTTCAAGGTTGGAGAAAGCAACATAGAGATTTGGGACAGGAACAGTAGGAGTCACCAGAACTGAATTTATTGCTCTTAAATCACGTGCCATGCGGTATTTTCCAGTACCTTTTTTCTCTACAGGAAGGAATGGGTGTATTCCATGATGAGGCTCAGGGTTCTAACACACCTGCTGACTTCAGGCCTTCAATGGTGTCTCTGATGCCTTCCTGAGCTTGTTGTTTGTGTGGATACTGTGGAACCCAACTAGGCGAGGGAGATGCAACCTGAAAAGAGACTGGGGCGCAGGGGGTTAGTCCTACATCTGTGGGCTCTTCAGCCCATAACTGAGAGGGGAGGTGCTGCAGAAGAGCTGGAGCTTGAGGATGATTTGTTTTTTCTCTTCCATGATGACGTGTGAGCATCTTATGCTGCAACAGGACTTCATCAGTAGCTGAACATTTTATACACTATATGTCTGTGCTTTTAGAATACCTTAAGTTGGTGACCGAGGTGTCCTGCCAGTCCCCAGCTGCCAGAGAGCGCTTTACCACTCCTCCCAATTCCTTAGCTTGGTGCTCAGGATGCAAAGAAAGAGGAACATGAGGAACAGCTTCATCTGACATTAAATACCATTCTGCTTGTTCAGGTGTTAAATCAACTGTTGCAGCCACACCCTCAGGAGCCACATAAATATTTTTGGATGAAATGAACCATGTCCTACCTTCTACTGTTTCATTAAACAAATCCTGGTACCATTCAGTGTGACAACGGTCGTAGAACAGAGTGACATGGGGCGGGTCAGGCGGAGAGGTGTAGGGGCAGAGACTTTGAATCCAGGGTTTCCACAGCTGATACACAGAGAAGATGCTGCTTGGAGATGAAGGTGCGGTCAGCAGTTCCCAGTAGATGTCTGCATATTCCTCTGCAACTGGCTGTAAAAATATTGTCCATGCTGATTTGTCCACATGCCAAAGAGGAGCCATCTGGAAAAGTTACCATTAACCCATCAGTACCACACAGCACTGATGCTCCCAGCTTCACTAATAAGTCTCTGCCCAACAAATTAACAGGTGTGCTGGGTGAACACACAAAAGGGTGAGTTACTCTCTGAGTCCCAATCTGAACAGGAAGTGGTACAGTCACAGGCAGAATTTGTGCAGCCCCTGAGAAGCCCATCACAGAAACAGTCTTGGTAGAGAGCAGTAGTTTAGGAGGTTGCTGTGTTATGGTGGAATAAGTAGCTCCAGTGTCCACTAAAAAATTCAGACAGTTCTCTCCCACCTTTGCAGGCAACATGGGGTCTGCCGTGCCCACGCTGCCTTGGTCCTCCTCAGGGATGTGTCATTATGGACTGTAAGACCCATCTGTCCACCCATCTGTGGATACTGGCCCTGCTGGGATGGGGGAGGCGCCATACCTGCATTAGGAGGGACCGTAAGTCCTGGTCCTCCCTGCTGTGACCCCCAGTTGGGGCAGGCCCATGTCCAGACTGACTGCAGTTGTAGCACACATCTCCCAGTGCCCTGCTGGCTCCACCCCTTCCTCTGGGTGCTCCACGTCATCCACCACGACCACGCTGACCACCAACATGCCATCCGCCTCCACGACCGGGGCCACTGTACCTGTAATTGTAATTGTAATAGGGTGGAGGAAGGGGTAACCCCCCTCCTTGCCACTGATCAGTCAAAGGTGTGTGAGTGTGTGCTGCTGGAGATGCAGCTGCAGCTAACATTACATTTTCAGTTTTATCACTTTTTCTCTTATTTAATTTCTCTTTGGCCTCTTGCAGCTGCAATTTAAGGAGCTAGTTCTGTAGGTGCTCTTTCTCCTCTTTTTTCTTTTTCTCTGTCTTCTGAGCTGTATGTAAATGGTGAATTAAATTATTATTATTATTATTATACAATGATGTACAGTAGGTGGCAGTATGCACCTCTGAATTTGTTGCGAACCGCTAGCAGAAGAAGAAGAAGAAGAAGCAGCAACACTAGTGCCAAGATGACGGACCAAGAAACTACGGTACAAAGCCAGGTAATGTTAAAATATTCAGAGGTGCATACCGCCACCTACTGTACATCATTGTATAACTCCACCCACTATATTCTATGTTTTAGTTTTATATTTCATGAAAATAAGAACAATGCTTTATTTATAATACTCTTGATTTACCCCCCCTATTTCCCCTCTGTTCCTAATATTCCTTTTAGACTGAATTATCTCACATTCCGGCATTACGTTTACTGGCGGTGAGGAGTGTGACAGCGCATGCGCAACGCGAATCGACTAACTTTGTGCTCCACTAACCAGCCTGAGATCACGTGACACCAAGTCGCTGATGTAAATTCGTATTCTCATAGAAAAGAAATCGTATTCACAAACTGTTATAGCATATTGTATTCATAAAGAATAAACCACAACTGTAAACTTGAACTTTGTGTTTGTAATTTCTTGAAGCTGTAACATTTTATTTTGTATTCTTATAGAGAAAATATACAATACCTCTTTTGGATTTTACTTATGCTCAACTATTGACTAATATGCACACACCGTCTTTACATACACATTGTTTATGACATCGTTCTTACCCCATAAGGAACAACTCTGCTTTAGGCCCCGCCCAACTCGGAACTTTCTCTGGCATTTTCTGGCAACGACCGTTGGAGGTGTAACGGAAAGCTAATGGCTGAATTCCCTATCAGCAGTCATTAAGCTTTGCAGATGTAACCCAGTTGCACTTTTGTTTGTGTTTGTGTTTTGTTTATATGTCTGTGTGGCATGAGGGTTTACTGTCATACTAGTATTGTTTCAGTTTTGTAGGTAGTGTCCCTTTAAGGGTTAAGCGCGACGTCACTTTACGGCAGCTTTCACATTCTGCACTGCACCTGATTTTTATGCCTGCTAATATGCTTTCCTGCTAGACGGGAAGACGGCTGAGGTTTACCTGTGGATGCGAAGGACAGAGACGTTGAGCCTTTTCTTGCATCAGTGGAGGAGTGCATCTGCCATCATCGTTCCTGGTGGTCGTTTCCAGCTAGGACAACCCTGATCATCTTATTTTGTTTCGTATGCACCACACACATATAGAGCTCTATATAAATGATTTTTTTTGCTGGCCAGCGTTATTATTTTTTTTTTTTACTAAAGACAATATATTATTTGTCCTGCACGGTTAGTGTTTCAAAGTGCTAGAGTGAATTATTATTATTTTTTGTACTGGAAAAGTTTTATGCTGAAAGTATGATGAAGTTGGATGTGTTTCAATCCAGAGCTTTTGTAATAAACAGAACTGGTTGATATTAAACTGCTATCTGAACCCGAGTAAATTCTATTCATTGGTTACACAGACACCAGGTAACAAGCCATTTATGTGGCTAAAATGGCTAGTTTGTGATTTAAGAAAATGTTTGCTATTGTTACTGAGGCCTTTATCCAGTTTTTCCAACTTTAAAACAAACTAATCAGTTTATAAATATAAAAAATCCAGCAATAATGATCTTACTGCATATGCTTTTTTGGAAGCACCTTTTAATAAATTTCAGCAGTCAGTCATCTTTGGTTGGAGTCTATCAGTGTCACATCTTGAACTGGAAATATTTGTCCTACCTACTTTGCAAATGTTCTCCAAATCTCTCAGAGTGTGACAACACCTCCTGCCCGCCGCCCTCTCCAGGTGACCCTGCAGATTTCCCTCTGAACTCTTGCTAGGTCATTTCAAAACTTTAATTTTCTTCTGGTTAGGATGTTTTCATTTTCTTGGATGTACTTTTTTATGTTATGTTGAACAATAAAATCCATCCATCTTCCTCAGCTTGTAAGCAGACATCTGAAGGTTTTGGGCCCAAACTGACAGGTATTTAGAACTGGTAATGATTTCACTCACCCTGACAAAAAGTAGTTCCATCTGAAGAAAAAAAACCCCCAGAGCATAACGTTGCCTCCACCATGTTTCGCAGTGGGTATGATCTGTAGGGATTTTTGTGCCAAATTTACCTTTTAGAATTGTAGCCAAACATTCAAGTCTGGTTTTATCAGACTATAACACGTTGTCCCTCAAGGTTTTGAGAGATTTTAGGTGGGCCTGGATGATTTCTTTAGAAGAAAAAGCTTGTGGCTTCAACCCTTTGTTCAAACATATGGAGAACAAAGGAGAACATTGTTACATGTAGAACACAAGTGTACCAACCAGAAATTCTTGCAGCTCTTTCAGTGTTGCTGTTACACTCTTAATCCAAATACACTCTTAATCCAAATACACTCTATGTGTGTATTTGGATTAAGTGTGTAAACCTACTGTGTGCTACAGCTTCAGGACAGAGTAAGGTTTATTTTTTTTTTTTTGCAAGTTACATCACTGTCTCTTGTTTTGTCTCTTGCCATACTTAATGATTGCCTGGTCATCTTTGGCTGATAGTTCAATGCTCTTTGCACAATCTGTGAGTGCCCCAACTGGTCGAACAATTATCCAAATCATGGTGTGTTCTCTTTGTACTCTGAAGTCAGATTTGTTTTCCTTTTCAACAATCTGCAAAGCAAGACTGCTCCCTGAAGTCAGAATTCCAACTGGGAAAGATTGAGTTTGCTAAAGCCACGTATCCGGTGGGGCTATGTGCCTTTAGAAAGTAACAGTATAAACTGTGAGCACTTCTGATGGTTCATATCCCATTAAACCAGTGGCACACATAATGCTATAAAATAGCTACTTGTGAACATGTTTAATTTGTTGTTGAACACATAAAACTACTATTATCTTGTATTGCTAATAGTAGTTGGGATCAAAATAAATAACAAATTCCACTGTTTTCTGACTTGCAACCAGTACCCTCAAATCAGGCTTGATGTCACTCTGAGCTCCAACTTCAGAGACAACTCAAATGCAGCATTAATCCAAACATGGATCCAACTTCATAGCCATGGCAGCCACTTCAAGGATTCAGAATGCCGAGGTGAGTTAATCTTTATTATTGCAGCAGAGCACTTGCATAGTGTAGCATTAAATTAAACCCCCTTTCTTACCTATGATTTTAAGGGTTTTCCATTAGGAAATTATTGATATTTGGTACCAGCTCCTTTTATGGCATCTACTCGGACAGGGTTCCAAGCGAGCTGGGTTTGAGCTAAAAATGTGACGTCAAAAGACTGTCGGCCCCTGAGTAGCTAGAGGGTGGCATCATTGGTTAAGTCACAAGGGCGACTTCGTTACAAGAATCAATTTTTAAAAACGTGCAACAAGCAACTGAGCATATTCTGATATTTAAGGAAAATGGCAACACCAAATCAACACCATGGTCCAAAAACTAGGTGCAGACTTTGTAGTGCTTGGTGTCTGATGAGAAAATACAGAGGGAGCTAGACGGTGGATTGCTGCATATGAATTGCATCACATTAATTTTCAGGCTGCCTTCCTATGACCCCATACATGTAGTACTCCCTTGAAATAGAAAATGAACCGAGTTGAGCAGAGCAGGTACTAATGCAAAAGAGCTTAAAATCACGCTCTTATTGGGTTGCTGTCAATAAAAAAAAGAAAATTGTAGTAACGTTGCTTGTGTACACTAAATCATGAAGGTTGTACCACAAAATGTTTTGTCCAAAACATCCTTTGCAACCTGGTTTAGCTGATCAAATTATTTGAGCTATAGTAACAAATATGTAGAAAAATGAGGCTTAAACATTACTTACTTAAAGTCATGGATTTTCATAGGTCATTGAAACAAAATCTGGCTATGCAGTAGTGTGACTCACATTTTCTAACCAGGATATAAACACATCTACAGAAACCATGTGTTTCTCAACCTGCTCTGGGAAGATGTTATTGTAAAACCAGAATGACCAACAACTCAGAACGAAAGCTTGGGTTCACCTTATTTTTTTGATCAGATCTGTTGGAGATTAAACCCAGACAGTTTCATGCATTTATAGCCCATTATGAAGTTCTGCATGACAGAGTCTGTTATGGTAAATTCAGCCAGATAATGTGCTGAAATTAGCTCTCTTTATAAGGTGCCAATTTCCCACACAACCATAAACCTTGAATCGTTTTATCAAAGCATGAAGTCGAGTAACTCGAGGTAATTCCTTGGGGACGGGATTGTGGGAAAAGAAATGTTGACTTTTTCTTTTTGGCAGCGGAGCGAGGGGAGCTGAATACTGACCTCTGGGTGTTCGGGTCAAACTGAACGGTGTAGAAAGTGCTGGTAGTGTTGGCATACACATTAATCACAGTGTAGTCAACTAGAACTGTTTATAAACGGTCTCTGAACCTATTGTTTATTTTAATAACTATTACTTGAATGCTTACAATATGCTTATATTATTTTCTAAAAAGTCCATATTTGTTTAATGAATGAAGATGGTTGTGAAGCTTTGCAGAACTTTTCCACATTTCATCATGTTACCTCAACAAGCTTCAAAGTATTTATTGGGATTTTATGTTGCAGACCAACACAAAGTAGTGCACAATTGTGATGTGGCTGGAAAATGATACATGGTTTTCAAAATGCTTTTACAAATCAGAAGTGGATTGTGTATTCTTATTCAGCTTACTTATTCCCTTACTCTTATACCCCTAAGTAAAAGCCAGTGCACCTTATTGCTTTCAGAAGTCACCTAATGGGGAAAAAAACAGTCCACCTGTGTGTACTATAATCGGTGTAAATCCAGCTGTTCTGAAGCCCTCGGAGGCTTGTTGGAGAACAGTGGTGAACAAATAGCGGAATGAAGACGAAGGAACACAGCAAACAGGTTAGGGAGAAAATTGTGGAGATGTTTTCTGCAGGGGATAGGTTAGAAAGCAGTATCTCAAGCTTTGAACATATCTGAGCACTTTTCAATGTATGATCTGAAAATAGAGTGGTATACCTGCAAACCTTCCAAGATATGGCCATCCACCTAAACTGGCGGGGCGGTCAAGGACAGGATTTATCAGAGATGCAGTCAAAAGGCCCATGGTAGCTCTGAAGGAGCTACAGAGATTCGCAGCTCAGGCGCGAGAATTTGCCGACATGACAGCTATTTGTCGTTGTCTCCACAAAACTAGCTTTTATGATAGTGTTGCAAGAGGAAGTCCATGTCTGCTTTGTTACATGCAAAACACTGTGTGATGGAAAACTAACTGCACATCACCCTGAACACACAATCCCCAATATAAAAACATTTTGGTGGCATCATCATGCTGTTGAATTGCTTTTCGTCAACAGGAACAGAGAAGCTTGTAAGAGTTGATAAGATGGATGGAGGTAAATACAAGGCAATCTTTAAAGAAAACCTGTTAGAGGCTGTAACAGACTTGAGGCAGAAGTTCACCTTCCAGCAGGACAATGACCCAAAACATACAGTCGGAGCTACAATAGAGTGGTTTATATAAAAGCATCTTAATGTTTTAGAATGGCCCAGTCAAAGTCCAGACCTAAATAATATTGAGAATCTTTGGCAAGACTTGAATGGAGAGATATTTAGTGACATCAGGCAGTTTAGCTAGCAACCACAAAAACTACATGAAGAACAAGATCTGCAAACTGCAAAGAAAATGGAAAACAAAAAAGTTATATAAAACTGTTTAAAAAAATTTCTAACCATCCACCAAAACTAGTTTTTAAAGTTTGTGTCATGGGAAATAAAAATTCACAACCATTTCATGTTGTAGAAGGTAGGTGGTAATCCAAAACCTCTTTAAACTTTGTTAAAAAAAGATTTATAATCTCCTCACAAGGAGTTCAGAAGTTTCACCTGTCCGAACATCATCTCCTCCTAAAAACCTGATTTAATTTCCTGTCATCAGAATAACCTAATTGGTTAACTTGATGCTCAAATAATAGCAGAAAACATGAAAATCTGGTTTTGTCTGTTTTATGAAAGAGGTACGGAAATAATCTTCGCATTAAGATTGGTTAAATTTAATGATCTTGGAGGAGGAAAACATTTTTGGTAATGGCTCATAACTTACGTCTGTGTTTTTTATTGGTTGAACCATTGTGGACCTCATGAACAGACTGGGGTAAGAGCCCCAGCATACTGCTGCTGTACCAGGGCCACGAGACCTGAAAGCATGTCAAAGTTTGAAACATTCAGGGCAAAGGTGAAGGACCAGCTAGTGTAAGAGAAAGAAATGACTTGGATGACTCAGGACTCATAATGTAGTAAGTAGACTCTTTAATAGTTGAGTGTCACGTCTGCAGTGGTTTTAGATAACAGAGAACATATTCAGAAAAAGGGACAGCAAAGGCTTTACTTTATGTCCTGCAACCTTTAGATGTGTCCACCTGAATCAATGGGTGAATTACCTCCTCAGTATTCAGGAAAGTTATGCACAGGCCTGGTAAAGACCCATACATTTGACTCTGTGTGTTGAAGCAGAGACCCATCTAAATCTTGCAGGAAACCAACCCTTGAGGAGTGGAGTTGCCCACCCCTGTATTACATGCTGGTCTGGTGACATAACTGAAGCACAAAGTCAAGTCAAGTTTATTTATATAGCGCTTTTCAGCAACAAGGCAGTCAAGGCGCTGTACATAAGGAAAAACATTACAATGATACAGAAAATCAAACAACAGAGGTTATTTAAAAAAAAAATAATAAAAAAATAAAGAGAATAGAAAGATGGATAAGAAAATGAAAGGAAAATTGGACTGAAAACTTTACTAATAATGTTTAGATAACACAGTCAAAGGCCACTCTAAACGAAAAGTTTTTAATCTTGATTTAAAGCAACTCAGGGTTTCGGCGCTTTTACAGTTTTCTGGGAGTTTATTCCAGATTAGTGGAGCATAAGAACTAAAAGCTGCTTCTCCATGTTTAGTTCTGGTTCTGGGTATGCAGGGTAGATTTGAGCCAGAAGACCTGAGAGGTCTGGATGGTTGATACACTGACAACAAGTCTGTAATGTATTTTGGTGCTAAGCCATTCTGTGATTTATAGACTAACAGAAGTATTTTAAAATCTATTCTCTGAGCTACAGGGACCCAGTGTAGGGACTTTAGAACCGGACTGATGTGCTCCACTTTCTTAGTTCTATTGAGGACGCGGGCAGCAGCGTTCTGGATCAACTGCAGCTGTCTGATCGACTTCTTACGCAGACCTGTGAAGACACCGTTGCAGTAATCAATTCTACTAAAGATGAACGCGTGAATTAGTTTTTCAAGGTCCTGCTGAGACATTAGTCCTTTAATCCTGGAGATGTTCTTTAGGTGATAGAAGGCTGACCTTGTTACTGTCTTTATGTGCCTCTGAAGGTTTAGGTCTGAGTCCATCACTACACCCAGGTTTCGAGCCTGACTGGTGGTTTCTAGCTGTATTAACTGAAGCTGTGTGCTAACTTTTAAACGCTCTTCCTTTGGTCCAAAGATTATTACTTCAGTTTTGTTTTGATTCAGCTGAAGAAAATTTAGGCCCATCCATGCATTGATTTCTTCTAAGCATTTACCCAGCGCTTGAATGGGTTCATAGTCACTGGGTGACATTGTAACGTATAGCTGTGTGTCGTCTGCATAGTTATGATAACTTACGTTGTTGTTTATTAAAATCTGAGTTAGGGGGAGGATGTAGATATTGAATAGGAGGAGCCCTAAGATGGATCCTTGGGGAATGCCACATGGGATTTTTGTGCTCTCTGATGTAAAGTTACCTACTGACACAAAAAAGTCCCAGTCCTTCAAGTAGGATTTAAACCAATTGAGTGCTGTACCAGAAAGGCCGACCCAGTTTTCCAGGCGCTCTAATAAAATGGAGTCATCAACAGTGTTGAATGCTGCGCTAAGGTCCAATAATACCAGCACTGTGTTTCTTCCACAGTCTACATTTATATGGATGTCATTGAACACCTTGACAAGAGCAGTCTCTGTACTGTGGTGAGCCGGAAGCCTGACTGGAAGACATCGAAGCGGTTGGTCGTTGTTAGGAAGTTGTTTAACTGTTGAAACACAGCTTTTTCAATCATCTTACTGATGAAGGGGAGGTTTGATATGGGCCTGTAGTTCTGCAGTAGCAGCTTGTCCAAGTTGCTCTTTTTCAATGGAGGTTTGATAATTGCTGTTTTCAGGGCCTGGGGGAAAACGCCTGACAAATGGGACGTGTTTGTTATTTGTGTTAAATCAGATGTTATTACGGGCAAAGTTTTCTTAAGGAAAGCTGGGGGTAAAACATCGAGACAGCAGGAAGAAGAGCTTAGTTGCTGTATGATATCTTCTAAGTTTTTGTAGTTTATTTGGTGAAATTGGGAAATTTTGTCAAAATCAGTTGGAGACACCATTGGTACTGGAGTTGATGTGGATGTGCTGACTGCCCCTCTGATCTTTTGGGTTTTTTCAGCAAAGAATTTAGCAAATTCATTGCAGGGTCTGGTAGAGTGGAGTTCAGATGCTACAGTTACAGGAGGGTTTGTTAGCCTGTCAACCGTGGCAAAAGAACACCGAGGAAAATAGTGACTACTGCCAGTAAGCTGCTGGGTATGAATTTGGATAACTTGGATCACATCTATGAAGAGAGATCTAAGGAAAAAAGCATTCTTGCTGATCAGAGGCATCCACTCGTTGCTGCTTTTATAGAAGGTACTGCTACCTTCTATTACCGAGCCCTTTCTAAAAACAGAACAAAACTGAAAGCAGTTAGTTTTTTAAACACATGTAGAAACAATTTAAATTTTGTTATTTTGTCTGTTATGGTCAGTAGACCTGAACTGGTAGAACTTTGTTTCTTTTATGAAAACATGTTTGAATCAATTATTTATTTTTGTATCTTCAGAAAATGGATAACGCTAGTGCATAATTAAACAGTATACACAAAAGCCCTGAGCTGCAGAAGATGTTGATTCTGTCTTTACATGGTCTGCGATTAAGTGTGTTTTGATGGAGATTGTGTGTCTTAGTCATTATGTTTGCTTCTTAGTTTGTTTTCTTATAAGTCGATGTTAATGGTGAGTGTCAAGTGTTCACTCACTAAGCAAAATTTCCCCATGGGGCAAAAAAGTATTTCCATCTATTTTCCATATCATCAAACTGAGGTTTACATGAGCTTAGAAAACCCTCATGTTAGATGGTGAAGATGCCACAGTCAGTGAGAAAAATAAAAATCTTTCAGCTGAATCCAGATGACTTTCTTGAGTTAAAAACATCCCGAAACAACAGCTGCTACTGATTTCAACGCATTTAAAGAACATACACACAGGTGCATTTCAGTAAATCAGAATATAGAATTGGGTTGTCAAAGTAATTATTCAACGATACTCATTTGCATCAAAATCAACATAAACCGACCAATTTACATTTGTCCAAATAGTCTTTTAGTCAACTTTTGGCTGCAGCAGCGCTGCAACAACAGAGACACTCAGCCTTTCCCTCCCTGCAGTCATTCACCTGACAATAAGCGGCTGCTGGAAGTTTTAAACTCGACTGACATGTCGAGTACAGCCAGAAAAAAAACATGCGACTTTCTTTGTCTGACAAGGCAAACAAACACAAAGCGTTGTTCGGAGGCACAGGAAAAAAATAAAATGCTGAACGATGTTACATCGTAGTGATGCTAACTCTACAAGCTAATGCTACAACACTGATGTTTAAGAGCAACTTAAAAAAAGGCCATTAAAGTTCCTGTATCTGCATCAGTGAAGTACTGAACCTCCTAGGCGACATAAGCTAATGCTATCTGTTAAAATACTAGCTTCATGGACACAGACAGCCCCGCGACGGTGCTTTGTCGGTCTCCGCCATCGAGATGCGATTCCAAACCACGCAATGCTGCGCTCTACTGCAGTACAAATTATCGCATTGTCCCCTTCCATTTGGTTTTGTCGTTATTAAATAAGTTCAAATATTGCCATGTTGTAATTAATGGATATATTTTTTGTTTTTTTGTATTTCTGTCAATTATATTTGTACTATTCTTTGCATTTGTTCTTTGCTGGCTACAAAACAAATTGCCCCTTGGGGGACAATAAGGTTTATCTTGATCAAAAAGCTAATTTATTTCAGCAATTCTTTTGAAAAAGTTAACCCTGAATTATATAGGTTTACTACACACAGTCATATAATTCTGCTGACAAGATCTTTACTCTCACAGAAGTGCTGAGGGATCACAGGAGTATGCTTCTTCGCTCTACATGTGTTTTGTGGATCTGGAGAAGGCCTACAACCGTGTCCAACAAGGTGCTTTGTAGGTGGGGGGTGCTATGGGAGTATGGGGTATCAGGCTGGTAATTAAGAGCTATCCAATCCTTGTATCCCCAAAGCAAGAGCTGTGTCTGCATTCTCGGCATTAGGTAGTTCTTAATATGTGTTGGACTCTGCTGGGGCAGCTCCTCCTTGTCATGGATCCTGTTTGTGCTGTTCATGGACAGGATCTCATGGTGTAGTTGTGGAGAGGAAGGCGTCTAGTTTGGAAACTCAGGGTCTCATTTTTGGTGTTTGCATATGATGTGGGTGTATTGGCTTCTTCAGGCTCTTACCTCCAGCATGTACTAGAGAGGTTCACAGCTGAATGTGACGTGGCTGGGATGAGGCCATGGTTCTCGACTGTAAAATGGTGGATTGCCCCCTCTGGGTAGTCCCACTGGAAGGGTCTGGGGAAGACCCAGCACATATATAGTCCTTGAAGGGACTAAATATCTCTTCTGGCCTGGGAATGCCTTGGGATTCCCCGGAATAAGATGGAGAGATTAGCCAGGAAGAGGTATGTCTGGGTTTTCCTTTCTGACCTTTCCACCCCTGTGACCACAGATGATTAAAACTTAATTCAGAGTGCTGTATCCCAGCAAGCTATCAATTGAAAGTTTAGTAGAAGTAAAAACTGGTAGAAAATCAATTCCTATTCAAGATGAACAAGAGAGACCGGCTAGGTATCATCCTGTATGTTTCATTGTTACACCGTCTTGGCTGTTACTGGAGTTGTGTTTTAGTGCTGCTGTCTGAGATTTTCAAACTCAGCGAGTCCCTTCCCGGTTAAATAAAGGTTGAAATTGAAATAATAAAAAATAACTAGTAATATGTACCCCTAAGCCCAACCCTATCTTACCGAGAGACAGAATTTTGCATTTTCATTGGCTGTAAACCATAATCATCTAGATGAACAGAAATAAATGCAAATTAAATATTGCCGTGTAATGAATCGATACGAGTTTCACTTTTTGAATTGAAATACTAAAATAAACTCTTTAGATATTCTAATTTATTGAGATGCATCTGTAAACGTGCTGCAGCTCAGTTTTTACAGTCAGCAGTAGCTTCGTGAGCTTTTCTCCTGAAGTCACAGTTGTCAAGAAAATGTTTCCACACGTCAAACAGTGCTTTTTGTTGTAAGAACCCATGATGTGATAGTTTCTGGATTAAAAATGGTGCAGAAAAGAAACATAATCTCAGATCTGTGTAGGTATAAAGAGAGCTTTTAATCTAGTTGTGGACCCACAGACTAGTTGTTCCACTCTAAAGTGCAGATCCTGCGGTGCAGCAGTGTCAAGTCTTGGTCGCTGGAGAGGAATTCAGTTCTCACTCTCCTATAAACCCAAACAAAAAGTTTTCGTTTTAGTTCTTGAGTTTTTTGTTAACCCTCACTGTTGCATGTTTATAAAAAGAAAAAGCCCAAACTGCTCCCTAACTTTGACAAAGTCGCAGCGATGAGCAGTACAGCGATGCATTTGCTGCAGCCTCCGTACCATCCCGGGGCGCCGTTATGGTACAGCAGACTCTGTTCTGCATCATCATCCCCTCTGTTGTGATTGGACCGCTGGCTGCTCGATGAGCACTGCACCAGGGGCATCTGGTAGGAGCTGGCTCTCTTCTCCGGGCGGTCGGGGCTGGTGCCGTCGCTGGGGCGCTGGCCGTTGTAGAGCAGGTAGCGGCCGTGGGCGTCCTGCTCCATGCGGAAAAGCTCATACTCTGTGTGGGGAAGCCGGATGCCCAGCGCCACGCAGCCGTTGGTCACGGTGACGTCCTGCTCCACCCCCACCTGCCACGAGCCCTGCACACCGCACTCGTTGCCGTTAAAGACGTTCAGGAGGGAGGTGGTGGCCACATCCGTGGGCGTGACTCTCATGTGGTTCACTAGAGGAGGGGGACACAAGAAGATTCAATTATCTGTAGAGATGCAGCAGTTTAATTTCTAAACATCATCTGAAACTGAAATATTTGGACAAATGCAACCTTTAATTTGAGGACTGTACATTTATTTAGTGGGGAGAAAAAAAAAAGTCAAATTATTTTGTTTGTTTTACAAAATCACTGGTGGCACAATTATTGGTGCCCCAAAGGTGTACCAGATCAATTATTTACTGTTGTAGCACAACATTCACTCAACCTAAATTCACATTTCACAATATGAAATAGTTCTGTTTTACTGATCAATTATTTTATAACATAACATTCTCAATAGTACCTCCAGTTAAGACCAAAATTATTCATACTCCTTACAGATTTAGGTTTAAAGGAATTTTTGAATTTTAACAAAACAGGTTTCGTCTAATTGGAAGTTAACTTTTCTGAGCGGCCCAGCCAGTCAGAGTCCGGATTTGAATCTGATGAAGAATCTGTGAAAAGAGCTAAAGATTAGGGTGATGGCAAGGAGGCATTCCAACCTCAAAGACTTGGTACAAATAATTTTTGACATGCCTCTTTAAAAATAATAAGAAACACCCTAATTAATAAATGGATACTCATTTATAGTTTTATTGTCTTTTCAGAGATGTCTGTCAAATTTAAAATCATAAATTTTTAAATCTTCAAGGGGTATGAATAATTGTGGGCCTAACTGTAGATCCTGCCATTCTGGGTCAATTAGCATACTTGTTATGTCACCCTCAACCCTTTAATCCAGCTGAACTCACCAAAAAGCTACTCTCATTCACAGGCTTTCATGTTCTCGTCGTCAGAAAGCAAAACAACTGATAGAAATAGAACAGATTTACCCATTCACACTACCTTTTCAATTGTGACTGCCCTTGATGTACTTCAGTACTGGTGTTCCTCTTTGATAACATCCTGATTCTTTTTAAACAGTTCAGCTGACAAATGCTGACCTGTTAAAACATGTCATTTAAAAGGAAAATCTGGGCTGTAATTGCCCTTATATTTACCTCTACGATAGTCAATTGGAATGGACAGATTGCATTGAGCTCATTCCTCTTCATTTATTCATTTATTAATTAAAAGTAATTCATTGTGTTTTCCAGAGAATAATATCCCTCAGGTGCCATTATGGACATTTTTATCCATTAAGCCAATCTTCCCCAATCATTAGGGAAGAACGGAAGGAAGGAGGGACGTGGATATAATGAAGGCAGGACACAAATAAGGACAAAGAGGAAGAATGAGCAATTTAGGAGACTAATGATGATGAAAGTTAGGGCACAAAGAGGGAAGGAGAGGAAAAAGGAAGAAAAAAAGGAGAGAAGGAAGACAGGTAAGGAAAGGGTGGCAGAAAAGGACACAGAAGGACGCAAGAAAACAGAGTGATACAAGTAAAGGCATAAGGAAGAGAAGAATGAAAGAAGGAAATACATTTGGGGCTGAGAAAGGAGAACAAGGAAGGAATACGGTAAGACTCAAAGAGAAAAAGAAGAAAGCAGACAAGGAAATGAAGAACAAATGGACAACTTTTACCCAATAACATAGGAAATATTATTTTTCCATACACTCATGTTCCTTTTCCAAACTTTTCTAGACCTGGAAAACACATTTCCAGACAGCATAGGAACCATCTATGTAGAACCTTATGAATCCTAAACGTTCTGGACCCGTATTCACAAACAATCCTAAGACTAAAGTAGCTCCTAGTGACGTCAGAAAGAAAAATCTTAGAATCTTTGGAATTCTAAGATTTTTCTTAGAATTTTCCTCGGTAAGACACAAGTTATTCACAAAGCATCTAAGGCCTTAAGAGCTCCTACCGTAAGAAATGTTAAGAGTAGTGAGGAGGACTTTTAGTGAGCCTAAGAGTGTCTTAAGCAGAGAAGATGGAGGAAAGACAGAGAAAGGAGAGATATTCTCAGAACAAGGAATAACAGCGAATTAATAAAACACTACCGGCTTGATCATGCAGGGATCCACACCCTAAACAGCCAGGTAAATGAGCACAGATTGCTTCAGATGTTGGTTGGGAAAAATGTCTTTAATCTGATCAGATGGTAAATTTACCAGGTAAAGGCTCCACAACACATTGACATTTTAAACTTTTTCTTCTCTTAATTACAAAATAAAGTGAAAGAATAAAAGACTAAAAACCTTTAAAGACAAAGTTGGTCCCTCCCATTACACGGGTGGAGGGAAGCCCTCGGCTGTAGCGGCCCTGAGCGTAGATGGTGAAGGTGGGGTGTTTGCAGGTGGGGTCGGAGTAGTGGTAGTAGTGCCCCTCCCAGGTGTGGTTGCTGTCATGGAAGACAAAGTGGCGAGTGAGGAAGAGGACCTCAGGGCGCACTTCACAGCGCTGGCTCACCCACTGACCGTACAGGCCCACGGTCAGGTCAGCCCGCGGTGGCAGGATGGGCGGGTGGAACTCGTCTGAGCGGTAGATGATCCGACAGACGATGCAGCCATGGTCGTGGTTCTGATAATAAAGAGATAATGTGATCAGTTAGTTAAAATAAAAGAGTTTAATGGTCGATGCTGATACCTGCTTTAGCTTCCCACAGGACTTAAACAACCGACATCACCTCCATTTTAACAGTGATACCATAATAAAATATAGAGGAAAACATAGACACTGGCTGAACTTCTACTGTAACTAACTGTATGTGCTCTCTTTCCTACTCTAGACTTGAAAACTGGCTCAGAGTTAATCTGTTTAGCTGTCTTTCTCTCCTAGATGAAGCCACTAAAGGAGCTATAACCATTAATGTTTTACTTTTCTTTCCCAAAGAAAGGACTCCTGGATCAGTGCTTCTGTGTTCTTTTTGTGTCTCTGTTCTGTCCTCTTAAACTCCCAGTCGGTCGTGGCAGATGGCCGCTCATACTGAGCCTGGTTCTGCTGGAGGTTTCTTCCTGTTAAAAGGGAGTTTTTCCTCTCCACTGTCGCTACATGCATGCTCAGTATGAGGGATTGCTGCAAAGTCAACACCAGTGACTGTCCACTGTCTCTACATGCTCATCCAGGAGGAGTGAATGCTGCAAGTCACTGACTGGATGCAATCTGCTGGGTTTCCTTAGACAGAAAAACCTTTTATCCAATTTGAATAAATAACTGAATCTGACTGCACTGTTCAATGGTTAGGATTAATTGGAATGTATGTACCTGATTTGAAATCTGTATGATTCGATTGAACTGACTTTGTAAAGTGCCTTGAGACGACATGTGTTGTGAAGTGGCGCTAGATAAATAAACTGAATTGAATTGAATAAGGCCCACTATTGCCACAGAATCATGTGCACCCTGTGTGATTTCACACATTTTAGGAAAGAATAAATGTGGGCTTTCTAACTGTATTCCTCTCCAGAAATTGTATTTTTGTATTACGTTTTACAGATACAAAAAAATTTATATTAATCTTACTTAGATTTCCATAGTGTTGTTAGAATGTATATGAAAATATCCATTTGACCAAATAAGTTGGAATAAACAGGTTTTCATAGCTTGAGTTGCCTTGAAATCCATCACCAGCATCATGTCACAAAATTTACATAAAGAACGACCTACATTGCTCAGAGGTGAAAGAAGAAAACTGGTAATGTTCCAGCTTCATGTCTGGGTAACAGCATTATGCTAGATTTCTGGATGAACTGAAGGTACAACACACCAAGCAGCGAGCAGGAACAAAGGTCACTCTGAGGCAAAAATCATCAACATGAGCAACTGTTCAGATCATATCAGGTCTGGTCCACAGACAGGACAGCTGTGGCTTTTCAACTGCAGAAACAACTGGAAGCTTTCACGCAGTATTCAAGAAAATCTCTTCCAAAGACTGAATTCCCATGAGGCTGGTTTGACTTTGTTATTACAGGGTAGGTAAGGTTTTATACCTAACCTCCTAAACTCAGTCACGGTTTTCCCAGACAATCTGTCTGCAAAAGGTTTCCAGGAAGAACAAATGAAAAGAGGGAAATAGAAGGAGAGAAATCTGCAGATGAGATATTCCCAGCGCAGCACCATAACCGCCTTGGAGTGAGAGGTTAATGAGATGACTGGGATTGAGGCGCTCTGTGATTTCAGCTCTGAATATTAGTATTTTTATGGTTTTACCACCACAGTTGTTCATTTGAGCAAGAGCTGCTGCAAGACGGATAGAGTTGGAAGAAAACACATTGCAGATCTACAGGAAATCACAGCTCCTCCAACACAAACTGATAAAAAAACAAACAAAAAAAACCCCAAAACAAACATCCTTTGTTCTGAATAGATTATAATCTGCCAGCATGGAATAACTGAAGACTGATAAATAAGTATAAAATTGGGCTGTCTGCTGTTGCATGTGATTGGGAATGCCTGTAGACATGACAGAAATATTTTTCATAACTAAATGACATGATCCGGTAAAGTGTTAAAGCCAGCTGGGAGGAACTTGGAAAAGCTTTTATTTTCCGGATTGCAAATAAAAATGTTACAGCTGCAGTGACACCATCTCAAATGAGACAATTTGTTTTTCTCTTTTTTTGTGAGGATTCTAAGGTGGTTCCAAGTGTATTCTTCCACTGAGAACATCTGGACAAAACCAAAGCAGAAGGCATGATGAGCAAATGTCAGACCAGGAAAACTGCAGAAGCTAAAAAGAAATAATGCTTTTTGAAATGAGCCTTTTGTTATCCTGCTGGAAACTGTGACAGTTCTAAGATCCAGTGGAAATTATTTGTTTATGAAGTTCTGGTAGCTCTTGTGCTTTACTCTGGCTAATAACTGCACTCTGTTTCTATTTTCAGTAGAAAGTACCCCTGCCCCAGTGCTACTGTGTTTAGCAGTGTCTTTCTGGGGCAAAGCTATTGACACAGCTATTACTACCAATACCTCTATACCCTAATTTTATTTCCTAAAGAAAGCACTCTTTTGCTTTGTTTGGCTTAGTCTTTTTTCTAGATAGAACAATTGATGGAGCTATTGCCATGTTGTTTCCATAGAAAGTATTCCTGGCTCTAGATTTATATGCTTAGTTCCATCTTTTTTCAAGGCAAAGGCACTAATGGAGTTTTTGCTGCCTCAAACCCTGGGGACCCTTTCGTTTTCTTTCCTATAGAAAGTACTCCAGTGCTTCAGTGCTTTTTTTCTGGTGTACAGCTTAATAGCATAACTTTAAGGAAACATTTAACCACACCACTTTTCCTTTTGAAAAATGAATATCTCAATCTAGAAGAGAACGCAGATATTTCAATAATGCTGAATAACCCACAAGGCCAGTAGGTGGTGAAAATAATCTGCTTAATATGGTGTTGATATAAAATGAAACATTCTGAGTACTATTTGTGGGTTGAACAAAAGATTAAGACAATATTTCCTTTATTCTGGTTTAATGATCTTTTTTAAATACCCAGTTTAGTTGCCACAATGACATTATTGTTCATAGCTAATTCACAAAGCAGGCTGTGAGGTCATTTAACCATAAAGTACTCAGTTTCACAAAAAAAGTCTGTTAACTTGCCACTTCTAAAGGAAATTTTAAAATGTTGAGTTTTACTCTGTGTGAATAAAATTCAGTCAAATTTGTATAAATTCAGTCCATTTACCATTAGCAGGGTGAATATCATGAGCTCCTTAAAAAACATGTCTTTAACTACAGAGGGCATAAGAAGTGATACAGAAATAAAGTGCAATTCTAACCCCAATCCCTTTTGAATGAAACATGCTGGTCCTCAGAGACAGCATTTTTTAAATATGTATTGAATTGTACCAGCGTCTTTTCAACAAAATGATTCCCTGCTAAATTTCTCTATTATTGAAAACACAATTCAACATCTTGTTAACTCAAAGCAACGTAAGAAGGGATGATGAGACTAAAATGGTTCTTTAGCAACAAGTGCTTGAACCAAAATAGATCATCACCAAGTAGTCTTTAGTCCTCCTCAGTGAGGTAGCGGTGAAGCAGGGCGAGAGAAAATGAAAGAAACAAATTTCTCTCTTGCATCACTGCCAAGTTCCACCCAATAACCACAAATGAACTTCCTGGCACCAGCAAGTGTTCTGGGCTGGGACCAGTTCTGGGTATAGCAACTTAAAATTAATGGATTAGATGGCCACTAAAACCTCCCGAATAAAAACAAAAAAAACATGTTACAGCTTAAAGAGGTGGTTGTACAGCAGAGCAAGTCCTTGTTAACCACCCAGAAACAAAACAATTCCAACCATATTTCCTGATTGTTCCCAGCTGAAAACCAAAGAATTAAGAAATGTGTTCAAATTAGTAGACAGATAGAATTATAAAACTCAAGGTTAATAACATTTGTATTACTAAACTCCAATAATCAATTTTTATTTAGCTTTGTTTAGGAAAAAAATGTATAGGCCAGGCTACATTAAATTCCTGGTGGTGATTAAAAATATTAGTTTGAAAGTACATATTAGATTTTCCACCACCCGGAACAACAGGACTGTTCAATGAACTCAGTGAAGATCGAAGAACAAAAACTTTGGATTTACAAAAGTTGGGAAGGTCTTTTAGAGCCATTTCTAAACAAGTGCAGATCCCAAGAGTATCAATTCAGACGACTGTATCCTAGTTAAGAGTTGATCAAATACATCAGCACTTTCTCAAGGTCAAACGGAGGAATTGATGACAACTAAACTGAATTAGATCCCCAACAGAGTTGTTTACAAGACTTTCTGTGATGGTACAGTTACAGAATAGGCTTAGGCTGGTTATGGGTTTCAAGGTTTTAAAAAGTTCAGGTTTCAGAGCTGCTAAAATTTTCCATCATATTGTCCCGTAGGTTCAAAGTCCTTTTAAATAGATGCCAGAAAACATGCAGCGACCGGTTTTCCTGAAAGCAGAAAAGACAGAATAGGAGGAAGACATGTCCGTAGGCAGAGAGAGTAAAGGAAAGGCAAGAGAATAGGACAGAGTTGCGACTTTGACGGGAAAAGCTAGAGAGTTGGCTGACATAAGGCAGAGGAGGAAGGTGGACATATTGTTTGTTCAGGTGACCAGGTGTAAATGTTCTAGCAAGGCTAGAACCTTTGGAGCGGGGTTCAAGCTGTTCTACTACGGTGTGGATGGCAAGAGAAATGGTGAAGGAGTTATCGTGAAGGAGGAGCCTGTCATGAATGTTCTGGAGGAAAGAGTGAAAGATAAGGTAATGAGTCTAGAAATGAAAGGTGTGCTATTCAACATTGTTAGTAGTTATGCCCTACAGGTAGGATGTGTTAGAGGAGAAGGAGAAGTTCTAGAGCAAGTTGGATGAAGTGATGTACAATATCCCCAGAGTGAGAGAGTGGCGACTGATGCAGATCTTAATAAACATGTTGGAGTACTTTCTTCCAGAAGAAGCAGGAACATAAAGGTGACTTACAAGAGTGGAGGTAGGAGCACACAGGTGGATTATATCATGTGTAGATGATGTAATCTGAAGGAAACTCAGTGACTGCAAGGCAGTGGTAGGTGTTGCCAGACAGCACAGGATGGTGGTGTGTAGAATGACTCTGGTGGTGATGAAGATGAAGAGGACAAAGGCAGAGCAGAGGACAAAGTGGAAGCGGAAAAAGGAAGACAATGGTTTGGCTTTCAGAGACGAGTTGAAACGGAGTCTGGTTGGCCAGGAGGAGCTTCCAGATGATGGGACAGCTACAAATAATGCTTTCAGAGAGACAGGTAGGAGACTACCTGGTATGTCTTAAGGAAGGAAAGTTGATAAGGAGACTTGGTGGTGGAATGAGGTATGTAAAGAGAAGAGATCAGCTAAGAAGTAGTGAGACACTGTGAGGACTGGAGAGGGTCACCAGAAGTACAGGGAGACTCAGCATAAAATGAAGGTAGAGGCAGCTAAGGTCAAACAAAGAGCAAATAGTGACTTGTATGATAGGTTGGACAGTAGGGAGGAAGAGAAGGATTTATACAGGTTGGCAAGGCAGAGAGGCAGATATAGAAAGGATGTTCAGCAGGTTAAGGTTATTAAGGATTAAGATAGAAATGTACTGACAAGTGCAACATGTGTGATAGGAAGATGGAAGGAGAACTTTGAACAGTTGCTGAATGAGGAAAATGGGAAAGAACAAAGAGCAGTAGAAGTGACCACTGTGGATCAGATAGTAGCCAAAATCAGTAAAGAGGAAGTAAGGAAAGCATTGAAAAAGGATGAAGAGCGGAAAGGCAGTTGGTCCTAATGATACTCGTAGAGGTATGGAAGTGTCTAGGAATGACTGCAGTAGAGTTTTACAATTACATCTTAGAGAGTAAGAAGATGTCTGAGGAAGAAGTGTGCTGCTACACGTTTCAAGAACAAAGGAGATGTGCAGAGCTGTGGCAACTACAGAGGAATAAAACTGAGGAGTCATACACTACTCAAAAAAAATAAAGGGAACACTCAAATAACACATCCTAGATCTGAATGAATGAAATATTCTCATTGAATATTTTGTTCTGTACAAAGTTGAATGTGCTGACAACAAAATCACACAAAAATCATCAATGGGAATCAAATCTATTAACCAATGGAGGCCTGGATTTGGAGTCACACACAAAATTAAAGAGGAAAAACACACTACAGGCTGATCCAACTTTGATGTAATGTCCTTAAAACAAGTCAAAATGAGGCTCAGTATTGTGTATGACCTCCCTACAACGCCTGGACATGTTCCTGATGAGATGACGGATGGTCTCGTGAGGGATCTCCTCCCAGACCTGGACTAAAGCATCCGCCAACTCCTGGACAGTCTGTGGTGCAACGTGACATTGGTGGATGGAGCGAGACATGATGTCCCAGATGTGTTCAATCGGATTCAGGTCTAGGGAACAGGCGGGCCAGTCCATAGCTTCAATGTCTTCATCTTGCAGGAACTGCTGACACACTCCAGCCACATGAGGTCTAGCATTGTCCTGTATTAGGAGGAACCCAGGGACAACCGCACCAGCATATGGTCTCACAAGGGGTCTGAGGATCTCATCTCGGTACCTAATGGCTGTCAGGCTACCTCTGGCGAGCACATGGAGGGCCATGTGGCCCTCCAAAGAAATGCCAGCCCACACCATTACTGACCCACTGCCAAACCGGTCATGCTGAAGGATGTTGCAGGCAGCAGATCACTCTCCACGGTGTCTCCAGACTCTGTCACGTATGTCACATGTGCTCAGTGTGAACCTGCTTTCATCTGTGAAGAGCACAAGGCACCAGTGGCGAATTTGCCAATCCTGGTGTTCTCTGGCAAATGCCAAGCGTCCTGCATGATGTTGGGCTGTGAGCACAACCCCCATTTGTGGATGTCGGGCCCTCATACCATCCTCATGGAGTCGGTTTATAACCGTTTGTGCAGACACATGTACATTTGTGGCCTGCTGGAGGTCATTTTTCAGGGCTCTGGCAGTGCTCCTCCTGTTCCTCCTTGCACAAAGGTGGAGGTAGCGGTCCTGCTGCTGGGTTGTTGCCCTCCTACGGCCTCCTCCACGTCTCCTGGTGTACTGGCCTGTCTCCTGGTAGCGCCTCCAGGCTCTGGACACTATGCTGACAGACACAGCAAACCTTCTTGCCACAGCTCGCATTGATGTACCATCCTGGATGAGCTGCACTACCTGAGCCACTTGTGTGGGTTGTAGAGTCCGTCTCATGCTACCACGAGTGTGAAAGCACCACCAACATTCAAAAGTGACCAAAACATCAGCCAGAAAGCATAGGTACTGAGAAGTGATCTGTGGTCCCCACCTGCAGAACCACTCCTTTATTGAGTGAGTCTTGCTAATCGCCAAAGATTTCCCCCTGTTGTCTTTTCCATTTGCACAACAACATGTGAAATTGATTGTCAATCAGTGTTGCTTCCTAAGTGGACAGTTTGATTTCATAGAAGTTTGATTTACTTGGAGTTATAGTGAGTTGTTAAAGTGTTCCCTTTATTTTTTTGAGCAGTGTACAATCAAGTTATGGGAAAGAGTAGTAAAAGGTAGACTGAGGTCAGAAGTGAGCATTTGTGCACAGCAGTAAGGTTTCTTGGCAAAAAAAAGTATAACAGATGTAGTATTTGCTTTGAGGATGTTGATAGAGAATGTCAGAGGGAGCTGCAATGTGTTTTTGTGGATCTAAAGAATCTGACGGTGACGAGAGAGGAGCTGTGGTATTGTAGGAGGAAGTCTGGAGTAGTAATCTCCATGGACTATGGTGTTTGCAGATGACATTGTGATCTGTGGTGAGAGCAGGAAACAAGTGGAAGAAAATCTAGAGAGGTGGAGATTTTCCCTGGAAGGGAGAGAAATGAAGGTTGGTCAGAGCGAGACAGAATACATGTATGTGAATGAGGTGGATCCAAGTGGAGCCGTGAGGTTATAGGGAACCGAGATTATGAAGGTGGAGGATTTTAAGTACTTAAGTACAGTCCAGAGCAATGGTGATTGTGGAAAAGAGGTGATCAAACGTGTCCAAGCAGTTTGGAACGGGTGGAGAAAAGTGTCAGGTGTGATAAAAGTGTTTCAGCGAGAATCAAAGGAAACATGTACAAGACTGTGATGAGAGCAGAAATATTTCATGGTTTAAAGACAGTGGCACTGACGAAGAGACAGGAGGCAGGACTGGAGGTAGCAGAGATGAAGATGTTGAGGTTTTCTTTGGGAGTGATGAGGATGAATAGGATCAGGAAAGAGTACATCAGAGAGATAGCTCATGTTAGATGTGTTTGATATAAAGCCGGAGAGACCAAACAGAGATGGTCTGAAGATGTGAAGAGGAGGGATAGTGAGTAGAAGAATACTGAAGGTGGAACTGCAAGGCAGGAGGCCTAAGGGAAGAGCGAAGAGGAGATTTATGGATGGAGTGAAAGAGGACATGAAGGTAGTGGATATAATTAGATGGAGACAGATAACTCAAGAAAAGCTGAAAGAAGCTAAATTCAATAGTATTGTGTTATAATATTAGGTTAATATATTACATGTAGTAGTACAGGATTTTAGCAACAGAAGAATAATTGTTGCTTCTGTGTTTTAAATGAAAGCGTTTAGATCCCGGTATACAGTTTATCATAAGATGAAAATCTCCTGCTGGCCCATCAAGAATACAAACTATATGTTTCCACCTCTAAAGAAGCAATTATTAAGTTACCATTCTAGACCAGATTTTAAAGGAAAACAGAAGATATTTATTTTCTTCATCATGTAGGTGACCTTTCATCAAAAGGAATAGTGCAGGAGCATTTGCCTGACTTCACCTTAACGTGGATCTGTATCAAGAATAAAACCACAATACTTTTATAAAGAAGAAAACCAAAGGAAGACAGAACCAGGCAACACTTTGACTTGAGCCTCAGGCAGGCATGAAACCAGACTCGCTATGCGCTTGCTGGAATATTTAACACGGCTTCACGATTCCAATCTTCTACAAATACCACATGTTAATTGTTCCCAGAGATATTCCCCGGCTTCACATTGCACTTCTTCAGGCCAAAGGGCGCTTAAGGAGAGAGGCTGTGGTCATGACAGCCCAACAGGGGAGTTCGTGTGATCCTTCCACACTCTGTTTATATTCTGATCAGCAACACCAAGGCCCATTAGCCCAGTAAAAAAGGGTATTTGTTTAGATAGCTCACTCCAGCAGGAGTTCATTGTAATCTTTGCAGGCTGTGACAGTGAAAACATCACTTGGGGGTTTTTAGCCAGCAGGGAAACTCCTGTTCAGCAGTATAAACAGAGAAATTACAACCTGTCGGCACAGCACAGCAGAGAAGAGAGAGAGAGGAGTTTTTGTCTAACCTGAGATTTGAGATGAAATCAACACAGTTTCTGCTTTCCCTTAATGCAACTGTTTATTGGGTGAGGTTAATTATTGGGCTTAGTTTATATTAACATATGCTATGACAAGAAGGGAAGCATGCACAGAGAGGCGGGGTTTGATTCCTCAAAAATACAGCAATATTTAATAGGAAAATACTACTTGACATGTTAATGGTCTGCACTTGCTTAGAAGGTCACTTCTTTTAGACAGTTCAAGTTAAATGCGCCTCAAAATACGCTTTCCCAGCTGTACATTTGTAAAGGTCAGGTCAGGCCCTTGAAAATGTGTGTGTGGTCTCTGAGGTGATATGAGGCGGGCGTTGCATACTAACTCTCAAGCTTGGGATAGAAAATAAACCACTATCTCAGGCCCAGGAGGATGTCGTAAGAGACACAGGTCAAATCTGCAGGTGGGAAAATTGTCTCCCTCTTTTGCTGCATTTCACACATAAGCTGCTACTTTGCTACTCCACTGATTGATAGGGAGAACAGGCATACGGGGAGAAGTGCAGCAGAGGATGCTTAAGTTCATTGCTTATTTAATATGCAGCTTTCACATTATGTCATTAGTTTGAATTGTTCTCATCCAGATCTTACTATATCATTCCTCTCAGTGAATATTTCCCAGATAAAATTAGTTACCTCAGGCTGGATTCTTAAAAACAAATATAAATCAAACAAACCATGCAATCTTTTGAACAACTCTTTAAGAAGGAATGGATCCACAACATTTGGCTCCCTTTTAATATAATTTCTAATGACAACCCAGCTCATCAGCTACAGGTTTCAGGGGGAGTTTAACCATAAAGAACAAAACAAGTGAAATAGCACGTTTTATAAGCGAGCACAGTAAACCCTGAAAACAGTCTCACTTATTCTGGTGCTGGTCATAAAAACCAATATAAATAATGAAACAAACCCACAACTAAGCTCACTTCCTGCCTGCAGAAAGCACCGACACAATGGCAACATAACCAGGATGAAGAACCAACTCAGCATATCCAATACGTTTTAATGGTCAGGGCACAAATCTTCTGTTTATATTAAGTTTTAAGCAAGGCAGCGTGGTAACAGGGACCTTACAATGATATACTGTATACATGTGGGCGTAAAAGCCTAAACTGTGCCCCTGTGTGTACATACAACAGTCACCAAGCTCTCACCTTTGAGGGGAAGTACTGCAACTCTTTTTTCCATAAAGTTTTGTATTTTTTTCTACCAATGTTCTCTTGTGAACATTGCGACTCCACAGAGAGCCGCACTCAGTTAAAGTTTGTTTGAACATAATTTATAAAGTTTTCAAAAGTAAGTTACTGCAATTTTTCAATACTTTCATTTGAAGCATTAATGCACAACACAACTACTAGTTCTGGACATGCAGGTAATCTGTCTGCAGTTATCTATATAACATCACATTTGAATCATAAAATATCCAAACAAACAAAAAAACTAAGACCAAGGTAAGCTAACCCTATTAAAAAAAGAAGTAGCTCAATAGAAACAGGCACTGGGGACCAACCTTAGCATTCTGCAGAGGGATCTGGTAGCTAGAAGGTTTGTAGTAGAGCCTCTGCGTCGGCTCGGTGTGGATGTCTCCCAGAAACAGCTCCTCCACCAGGTGATCCAGGTTGTGATGTAGGTACTGCTTCTCTACCCGCAGCAGCTGCAGTTCGTGCATGGTGAAGTTAAGCTCTCTGGAGCAGTCATAGCCTCCCTCTTCGTTCCACAGCTCGTAGATCATGCCGGGTTCCCAGGGGCCCTTTGTAGCCCCTCTGCAGCTGCGGCTGAGCCTCTGGCTCAGCTCTTTGGCCTTAGCCACCGTGTGAGACACTGTCTGGACCTGGTGGAGTTGGTACTCTGCCTCTGTGCCGCCCCGAACTATCCAGGAGGTCTGGCGCAGGCGGAGTCGACCATGAATGACCAGCGTGTAGGTGGGTTTGGTGCAGTGGTTGTCCTCGTAGTAGAACTGGTGGGCCTGGAAGGTGTTGTTGGGGTAAAACCTGTAGGAGCGAGTTAGAAACTCTGGACCAGGCCTCACCTCACAGCTGCAACAAAGAATAAAGGCAAACTCCAATAAACCTCCACTAATTGGCAGCATAACTGGCATTCTAACAAGATTACAAACTGAACAGGATTTTAAATAGGTTAAAAAAACAGGTCATGTTTGCTATTTCTTTAATATATAATCCCAAAGGGAAATTAATAAGAATCCTAATGGTGATTGTTTGCTTTATGTTTACCATTTGTCAGATGAGCTGTAACTGCAATACAAATTAAGGCCTTCCACATTACATTCCTATTAACAGTTTCATTCAATGTGTAAACTAAAAATGTTCTGCAAGACTACAGTTGCAGCTGGAAAACAAGCGAACCTGGTGGACACCCAGTGGCCCTCCAGGTTGGGCGGCATCTGCACGGTGATTCGGGCTCCGTTGTGGAGGTGCTTCAGCATGTGGTTACACAAGGAGTCTTTGGAGGAAGGACCAAAGGTTTTCCTCAAAGATCGATGACTGGAGTAAGGCAGAGATGAACCTTCAGCCCAAACTGAGGGAAAAACAGTACCAACAATTATGTTTAGAGGATCATCTTACTTGTAATTAAAAGTGCTCAAAAGAACTCTGGATTTTTATTCTCTACTAAATAAAGTACAACTACTTTCAGAAGGTCTCAAAAGGTAAATTAGAGTGAGATTAAAGGGGGAAAGAAGAACCCCGCTGGTTTACAACTTTACTCTCGTACTGCTTTAAACTTCTTTGCATGCTTAATTTAATCAGTTGAACCCACATAGACACAACAGAAACTCAACAGCTTCATCAGTGGCCTGTGATGCCTCCTCTGAATGGAAAATGTATCTGATTATGTGATAATCTGTAACCTGAATAAACAATTTAACCACATGGAAAAGGTAAGGGTGTGACGCTCGCTGTGATAACAGGATACAGCTTCTCATCTGATTTCTGCCGGCCCGCTCTCCATCCAACCAAGCGGAAGACAATAACTTTAGAGCTGGAATGCCCTTGACAAGATAAAATGTCGGAAATGAAAGTATTTTCAAAGACTGGCCCTCAGGCTTGCATTCCACTGAAGTTTTATTCCATGTAATACCACCATATCATAAAAATCAACCTTGAAATATGAAGAGCTGACTGGCCTGCAAATATCACCCAATGCCCTGGAATGCCACTGCGGGCTGCTCTGGTGCTTTTAACTTGAGACTAATTAGAAGAAGAGGGACAAAAAGAACCATCTGATTAAAGGAAGCCAAAACCCAGTGAAAACCAAAGCTGCCTCCAGCTGTCTTGACACCAGGGCTCGGCTTGTATAAATCACCACGTCACAGTGTGGAGGCTTCATTTCAGTCTCGGCTGGTGGCGTTAGCAGCACTGCTTTAGTTCAGTCAACTTATTGCTCATACCTGTAAAGTATTTCATACAGGTGAAACTAGAAAACACTATGGTGGGAATGTTAAATTTTACTTTTTGAAATTAAGATAGACCTTATTTTATAGGATGATTGGTACAACACATACAGTGTCAGCTCACTTTTGAAGGAAATACGAAAAATTAAGGCCACTAGTACCTAAAATTAATTAAAACACAATACCCCATAGTGAGAAGTTATTGAGCAGAGTCAAAAATAAATCGAATGCTCATAAATATTCACAGCTTTTGTCATGACACTCAAAGATAGGCTCAGATGTATCGTGATTCATTCAGATCATTCCTTCGATGTTTCTACAACTTGATTGGAGATCAGTTGATTGAACATGATTTGAAATGGTACACACTTTCACCGTAGAGGTTCTCACAGATGGCAGCATATATTGGAGAAGAAACTAAGCGGGGAAGTCAAAATAACTGTCTGTAGATCTCAGAGTCAATCACAAATCTGGGGAAGGATCAAGAAATGTTTTTAACAGCACTGAATGTCCCTAAAAGCTTTGTGGTCTCCATTATTTGGAAATGGAGGAATGTTTGAACTAACAAGACCCTCACTGGATCTGTCTGGCTTAACAAACAAAAGAGGCAGAGCTCCATAGATTTCTTGTTGTTTTCAGTCAGATGCTTCTTCAGACCTGCTGCTTTAGATTCTTTGAAGAAACTTGGATAATATGAGTTACAACAATATTTAAGTCCACTTTGGGATTAAAAAGGTTTTATTGAACTGAGTTATAGAGACAGGACAACCATCCAGAAGGTCAGTCATCTCTAATTCACTGCACCAATCAGGGCTTTAAGGTAGAGTGGCCAGATGATCACGGCAGCCGATTTGAATTTTTTCTGACAGAACAACACTAGAGATTTTTAGACCAGGAGAAACAAAATCCTCTGGTCTGATGAAACCAAAACATAGAACTTCCTTGTCTGAAAAGGATCCTTCAGCAAATACTGATCCGGAGGTCTCTGAACTTCAGACGATCCATCTTTAGAAGGTGAGGATTCATCTCACGCAACAATGATCTGAAGCACACAATTCCTCTCTACTTAAAAAGGCAGCTTTATTGTTCATGTCATGCCTTATTGTCTAGACGGTTAAAATGAAATCAGTTAAAGTTGACTCCATCTTTACAGTATGGAAGCCAACCTGGCAGCTTCCTGATCTCTCAGCCAATCCAATGTGAGCATGAATGGTACATCAGCTTTACAACAACAGAAAACAGTAGACCTCAATAATTGAAAATAATAGTAATAATTATAATAATAACAGTAATAGTTATTATACTGCTTTTGGTTTCTGGTGTTTTCAGTAGTTTTCTTTACAAAGACATTAACTATGTCTTTTATACCTTTAAGTAAATCCCAGACTTTTTAATTCCTCGTTATCTGAAGAGTCTGATCTGAGCATCAGCATCAACTTGTACATTTCCTGGCAGAAAAGTGAGATGTTTTGTCTAACTTATCTGCCTACACTGATATCAAACAGACCAGATATAAAGTCAGCAGCATCCATCCAAACCATATAAAAATCTCAAACATCATAAAGAGATGCGAACATCATTCTGAGCAGTTTTTAAATCAGAGTTACAAATCTTTTAACGTTAAAGCCAAATGTGAGCCAAACTCCCAGATGGAAAACAGACTGACGGAGAGATAAATGAGGAAATGATTATAAGGAGCTTATGTGTACCCTGTTTGAAGTCTCATTCATCTTTCTTTCACACATTAAACAGGTGACGGATGTACCAGAGAGCGGAGCCGGAGCGCCATCTTTTTCAAACTTCTTCCGTCATTAAGGCAATAATCATAACAACTGAGACGTTCTCTGCTGCTGCTTTCCCAAGCTGCTGCACTCTACCTCGAATCAAAGTGACCACAAAACTCCCAGAGCCCTAAACCACAGTGAACATTTCCAGTTGGCCTGATCCCACTGGTGAGGTAAACGAACTGGGAGCTCTGACAACAGCAGAGACTGCACATCATTTATACGAAGAGAAAAATCCAAAGTGGGAACCACACAAAGGACTTTTGTTTGTTTAATCTCAGAATTCGGAGGATGGAGAGAAAATAAGACTAACTTTAAAACATTTATTTCCTTGAGGACATTTAGATTCTACTGGTGTTAGACTGACTTTCTTTGAGCAGAGTGAACACAGATCCAGGTGTCAGTCTGAATTTATATGTAGGCGTGAAAGGAAGCCTAATAACAGGGAAGTATCACCATGTTTGATAGTTTAGGAGCTGCAGACGTGTAGAAAGCCAGTCTGGAGAAATCTGGAAGATGGATTATTTTCTAGGTCTGGACAAGAATGAAAACAAGAAATTATTTATGCAAAAAAATACGTATTTCAAGACTTCTTTATTTCAACAGTTGTATCCATCCATCATCGTTAATCAGCTGATCTATTCGTTTCCAAATCAACTATCGTCCATCCCTCTGTCCATCCAATGTTTTGTCCATTCATCCATCCATCTCTCTTTTTATCCATCCATCTGTCCAATAAACCATCCAGGCATCCATCTAACCATCTGTCCACCCATCCGTCCCTCCATACATCCATGTCTGTACTAGTGTGGCAGGTTCCATATTTACATTCTGACCACAGCTCAGATATTTGCCATGAACACACAGTGAACTTCTGTATCTATACGATAAGAATGGGCTAGATATGGACTGTGGAGCCCTGAGTGTGAGATGTGTGAAGAAGAATGAAGATAAAAACAGACTGGCTTAAATCATGAAAATAACTCCAAGGCATTATCACGTTAATGTAGATGTGAGACCTGTGCTGAGATAAGCCTCTCCTCTCCTATCTTTTTAACACATGTTTGCACAGAAACAGATGCTTCTCTGGCTGCTGACGTTCATTGCTGCTGTGCATTTGGTCTCAGAAATCCACCTGAACTGACTGTTTTTATAAAGTCTGACAGGTTGAGCTCTGTTTAGACTCAAATCTAGCTGTTGTAGAAGAAAATAAGATTTCCTAAGTAGCTTTTTGTGGGTTCAGATTTAAATATGTAGAATCCGTTGCTGGGTGAACTTGTAATAGGACAGTTTTAATTTTTATCTTTTTCGGATGCTTTATTTAAAACAACTGAAGCAATGAAAAGTCAAAAATTTGATCTCAAAAGACAATTTTTCACTGAACATGCTAAAAAAAGATAGCTGTGGTTACAGCAACGCAACATGAAGCCTATTTTACTTGAAAGGATATTTTTAGTGTGATGGCAGTTGGAGGTTAACTTTAAAAAAGGTTAATCGAGATGTGATTTAACAGACTCAAGCTGTTTAATCAGTCGCTCATTTATTTTTTAAAACACTCTGCATGTCAGCTCTGAGGTTTTTCGCCCCTCGTAAATTTCCAGCACACTGTAATCCACAATGACAGAGCATTTTCATTGCCACTAAGTAAACCTGCAATAACACACCACTTAATTTAGACTTCAAGACACTTAAACACACTTAAGAATAAGTGGAACGCCGAAGCTTCCTTTTTATGTGCACCAGTTCTTTATGCTTGCTGCCAAAATGTTGCTTTGTACTGTCATCTGCAGCAGATGGAGTGGGTCAACAGCAGGTCCTTAATCCAGCGCTGCACAAACACGGGTTTTTATCAGGAACGGATGTTTAAAGTGGCTCTTAACCGTTCCAGATCTTTCATCTACAGAACAGCCTCAGGGAGGGCTTGTGTTGCCGTCTAACTTTCAACCATGAGTCACTAAAGAATTATTATTATTCTAACCTGCTGATAAACAGGTGTAATAAACATCAAATTAGAATTCAATCAAAAAGTTCATTTGTTCCAGTAATACAATTCAAAAGTGAAATTACACAAAACCTGATATATTTCAAGTGTTTGTTCATTTAGATGATTATGGATTACAGCACATTAATACACAAAATTAGGGTTACTAAAAATGGGAATGTTACGTACAACAAATAAAATGGATTTTGAATACAGAAAGGTCCGTTTGGTGAAGTGTATGTCAATGTACTGTACCTTATATGCACTTAATTCTTAGACTGGGCTCCTTTTGCGTGAACTACAGCACCAAAATGGTGTGGCATGCAGGCGACCATTCTGTCGCTCTGTTAAAGTGTTAAAAAAGCCCAGGTGGCTTTCATAGCCTCTGTATTGCTGGGTCTGGTGTCTCTCATGTTCCTCTTGACAACAATCAATATATTCCCCATGGGATCATCAGTTAAAATAAGGATTCTTTGCTCAGATAAAAGCTAAAACAGGTGCTTGACAACTGAAGGACATTAAACTTGCAGAATATAAAGTAGGGATTTTTTACCTTTTATTACATAAGCCTTATTTGACTTACATTCAACACCAAATGTGTCTTCATCAGGGGGTCAAAACAATAAGTCCTGGTGAAATTTGCAGAGCATAAGTTGATATATGATTAGCGAACACAGTCCTACTCCTCATTCTCTATAGCATATTGCTGTTTGTGCACCTTTATCCAGCACATTTTTTCCTTCCACTAAATTTCATGCCATTAACATACTTGGGTACAGCACTCTGTAAACAGCCAGCTTCTTTAGCAATTACCTTTTGTGGCTTAGTCTATACTTGTAAAGGTTGTCAGTGACTATTTGCTGGACAACTGTCAACACAACAGTCTACCGCTTGCTTGTTTTAAAAATGATTTTTTTATTGGTCTAATGTAATATTCTAGTAAAAATTAACTATTTAAATATATCACTTGGTGTAATGAATCATTAAAATATACAAGCTTGTCTTTTTTAAGTAAATTACTGAAATTAAAAACTAAACTTTTTAATAAGACTTATTTATTGCATCTATAAATCTACAGAAATTACATTAAGCAAGTGTGATGATATGAAAGACGGGAATTCAAGCCTCTTTTTTGTTGCAGCAAATAAAACAAGACGAATCATGCAAAGTGTAGACAAAAATAAACTTTTTACCTAAAAAAGCAACAAGAAGCACTGCAGGAGTCAGGTCCATTTCGCTCCTCCAACGACTAAAACAAGCTTCCCGGCGGATTCCACTGGAGTTTCCTCCTTTAGTTATTCCCGCAGAAATCCCGGTTTAATCCAGAGTTTGGAGCAAACCCTCCAGCAAAATCCGAGCATCTTGTCAGAAAACGCGCCTCTGATTCTGCCAGAAATGAAACCATCCAAGGTTGTCAGGAACATGCAGGCGCATAGAAGGTGAGTCCAAACGCTTCAGCGCCGCAGCTCGGCTCCTTCATGCGCCCCGCGGCCCGGAGGAGAGTTTAAAAAGTGCGTTCAAACACCGGAACCATCGCCCCGCCCTAGGTGAGATTTAATGGGCGTGTTTGTGTTTCCTTTAAGGTCCAGACTGTGACAGTGAACTGGTCTAGATCAGAGATCTGCAACCTTTACAATCCAAAGACACATTTTTAGCTTAATAAATCTCGTTTAGAGCGCCTAATGTTACATGAACTTCTAAATAATTTCACTTTTTAGTTTTTGACAAATATCTACTATTAGAAATCATTTTTAAAGAACTACAATTTCATTTCTATTATTATTATTATTATTATTATTATGTTTTAAAATAAAAAAACAACAACATTTTTGCAAAAAGAGGATTCATTGTCTTCTATGGGATGTTTGGATAAAATTATGTTTTAAAAAAGCATAGTTTCCAAACTAATGACACGGAAAATTGCTTTGTTCTTAGCAAATGCAAAATCTGCATTTGTTATATTTATATTTTAAAAAATTTGCTGGTCCTTTATGATTTTTAACCAAGGTTTTTAAGAGCCAAAGAGGAACTTGTGGCTCCGGAGCCGCAGGTTGAAGACCTCCGGTCTGGATGTTTCTGTTCTCTTACTCTATTCAGTAAATGCATGATAATTAGTGTTCATAAAAAGTTCTGCTCCATCAACCTTTGACACACCATGGGGATCTAAAAGTGCCAGAACTCAATAAATGAATATGAAATGATTACTTAATAACATCATTGATTAATTAGCATTGCAATCAAATAAATAGTTTTTTTTATTAACACAAATATTGGCCTTTGCTTGTGATAAACCCAAGAAACCTGAAAACTTACCTGACAGGAAGCGAGCATTGCTCTGTCCAATCAGTATGTTTAATGGCTCGTAACCATAAACACCTGAGGTTTCCGTCACAGAGCTTCTTTGACGACGGTATTCTGTAAAAATCAAGGCCACTTATTCCCCCATCTCTGTTCTAACAGCCACCAACACAACAAGACACTCTATGTTTGTTGTGGATACTGTTTTGGTTTTACTTTGCTCATTTCTGGTGTTTTTCTGCCTCCAGTTTGCAGGTCTTTACAGACTGATGTAACTGTGATGGTGACTCCATATTTGTCTGTTAAATGGTGAATGGACTGAATTTATAAAGCTCTTTTCCAGTCATACCGACCACTCAAAGAAACGTGCACACATTCATACACTGATATGGAGATCAGTAAGCAACTTGCTCAGGGGCACATTGACATAAAAAGGGGAGAGCTGGAATCAAACCCACAACTTTCATATTACAAGACGACAACCGTTCCCACGGAGCCACAGTTGCCTCTGTTAGCCCCACACACTAGCTTTAATCACTGAAGTTGACAGAAATTAAAAACATTCGCTATGCTGAGCTGCATGACCAAGAAAAAACTAAAACATTTTACCTGGTAAAACAAAGGTTAAAAAATGTATATATGTTCTTTTAATCAATAGCATATTTATTGAGCGATATATTTTATTTTATTTCTGTACATTTTTCCAATCAACACTTAATAACGACGCATTTACCTAGTAATTTATTTGTTTATATACATATTAAATTGTGGCAACTTTGAACCTCCATATTTTTAACTATTTATTTTCATTATTCTGTTCCGAGCTCGTGCCCAAATGTGACATCTGTGAAAAGAAAATGATTTAAAATGCTATAAAGTCAAGTTAAAACAAAGTTAGGCCAAGGTGCTATACAACAATGTGATAAAGACTAAAGAAAAAACAATTACATGACAGCATTATAAAATAATACATCATAAAAAGACAATAGAAAAAATCTAGAATGATGAAACGCAAGATGGATTAAAAGTTTTACACATTTTTGCTTTATCTTCAAATTTTGTTGAGTAAAAGTAGATCTGCAGAAACAAAAGACAATTTTTTTTGGTTAAATTTCTTAATCAAACCAGCTGGAACCACACCATCCGTTTATCATTGAGATCACATCCTGCCATCAGTTTCCAACATCCTCCTTGTTATCAGTCATGATGGATGCTTCACATTTTCCTCTCTGTAGCCCTCAGATTAAACACCTTCTCACTGTAACCTCTGTGCCTGGAGGCAGAAGGGACTTCACAGTGTTTCTCCTGCTCAACATCTGCTCAGGGTGTCTTTGAAGGAGACCCTGGCCTTGAGTTTCAAGCTGTCTTTTCAACTTGAGCTTCGTTGTCTCTGATCTCTTGACCCTCAGGCGACTCTCCATCTCCTTGGTTAAACTGTTAAAATTAACGGCATCCGGCGCTCAGACCACTGTTTTCTACTTTAAACTTTTATATTTAGTTTAAGGCACCTCATGATGTTTCTTCATACTGGATAAAGGTGTCTGCAGAGATATTCGGCAGTATATTTAGATAGGGTGGCCTCTCTATAACAAGTGGTTTATTTTTATAGGTTGTGAACAGTTTTGAGAATGAACAAAGCTCCTGCAGGGATGGTGGTTTCATATTTTTTAAAAGGGACAAAAGCAGGAGTTGAACTTATTTTGGGAGTCCCAGGTCCACGAAGGTTTTTTAAATTGGCTGCAATCTGCATCCTGATGGGCTGTATAGGCCGTGCAGGGCTTAGCATGGTTTTACTCTGGTGTGAAGCTGATACAAGCAAGCTGTTTTAAATCCCCATTAAGTTGCTTGTTTGCTTGAATGTAAATAAAATCAAATAAAATGAATGTAAGGAAGAAACAATTGAGAAAATGTGAGGTCTTTAGGATGACAGACAAGTTTCAGACAAGTCCCAGTAAAATGTCTAATTTATTTATTCTTCACGTACATTCAAAAAACCTACCAATGGACATGTGGTGCTTTCCCACATATTCATCCTTAGTTTCACACCAGACTCACCTGGGTGTTTGTTACTGTGACGTTCAGTCATAGCCTCCTCCGACCAGAGCAAATTCAGTAAACCCCAGCAGTAACATTTTCCTACCCAATCAGTTGGACACGCAGATCACATCTATTGGTTGTTATGATGACCCCAAGATGCTACTCTAACAGTGATCTCAGTTTCCAACATGCCATAATTTCCTCCTCCAGCTCCAGTTACAGTACACCTTCACACTCTGACTTTAATAGCTTCGCTTGAGGCCCTCGGCACTTCAGCCAGGTGCCGCACAAAATCATTCCAAGGGCTGCAAGTGGCCCACGGGCCGCTTTTCGGCCACCCTTGATTTAAGGTATTAATGAGGAAAAAAGTGGATTTGGGCATCTTATTCTGCTTCTAAACACATTAATGCAATACGGCGATGGGATATTGTTTGCGGTGTGAGGTCTAAGTCCATGTTTTCACTCACACACAGAAGTCCTGGTGAAGGAGGCCCCGCCAATGTAAAAACAGTATTTCATGTGCTTAACCACTAATCCTCCTCCTCCTCCTTAATCAGAAGAGCAATGTTCCTCTGAGGGACTTCTAATTAATTTTCATTGTTTGGAGTCTTAAACCCCTCACTGCTGCCTTCCTTGTTCCTTGCTACGCTCCACGGTGCTTGCTCTTTTACCTCTAATCCGGGATCCTCGCTCTGGGAGACTGATTTCAAGCCTCCTTTCTGCCTCCAAAGTCCTTCTTTTCTCAGTCACCGGGAAAGCCGCTGAACGATATCCGGACAAACACGGTGATTGGATTTAGAAGGAAGCTCAAGAGGGGTATTAATAAGAAGGTCTGCATTGAGGATAAGCTGGAGTTCTGCTGTGCTGACCCCTCTGTTGTCCTCTGTGGCTAATCAAAGCACTGCTGCATCCTCTTTGTGCAGCTGTAGGAATGAGAACTATGTGAGGTGGAAATTAAGCTGCTTTAATAGTCGAAAGAGCTCAAAGGGACAGTAAGCCACCTGAAAACCAGCATCCTATTGCATTTAGGTCAGACCGTGTCACAGAGACTCAGTTGTGCTGATTATGAGTTTGCCTTTGATTGATAGATTTCTGTCTAACATGTTTTTCACATTAAGCCCTCTTCATTAGTGTCGCCAAACATGCCAACGCAGATGAATGTGTGTGGGGACATTTCAAAGCTGCTGTCTCTCTGTTTCCTATTAAGCCGGTGTTCTGAAGAACTGGATGACTTTGCTGTTTTCTACTTTCTTCATGTCTCCCAGCAGACCTTCGCATCACGTCTGTAGGGTGCTGTAAAAGGCGGAATGAGGAGGGAGTGGTGCACGTCGAGCATAAAAGTTCCAATGAGTTATGAGATGTTAATCGTTTCACCCTTGATTGCTTGGTATAACACATGAGGACAGAGGAGTTACACAAAGGTCTCAAAATGCAACCACACTGCTCTAAATATATTGGAAACAAGGTTTATTGTTTCGGCTTTCCTTGCAACTAATGAAGGAAGTACAAAGCCTCGCAAAAGAAAGACTTTAGTCTGCAGACGTGCAAAGCTGGAGACATAACAGAAAATGTCGTGCAGCTGCAGTGGCAGCAAAAGGTGGTTGTACAAAGTGTTGAGTCAGAGGGAATGAATACAAATGCATGCCACACTTTTCAGCTCTTTATTAGTTAATTTTTTTATTTTTAAGAGTGGCTTATTGAAAGTTATTAGACAGGAAATGGGCAGAGAGAGAAGAGGGGAAGACATGCAGCAAAGGATGGCTGTGTCGAGGGCTATAGTCTCTGTATATGGGAGGCCCGCTCTACCGCTACACCCTTCATATCTTTATTTGTAGAAAGTGTTGCAAATCATGTATCCTTTACCTTTCACTTCACAATTCAATTCAATTCAATTCAGTTTTATTTATATAGCGCCAATTCACAACACATGTCATCTCAAGGCACTTCACAAAAGTCAGGTACATACATTCCAATTAATCCTAATCATTGAACAATGCAGTCAGATTCAGGTATTTATTCAAATTGGATAAAAGGTTTTTCTGTCTAAGGAAACCCAGCAGATTGCATCCAGTTAGTGACTTGCAGCATTCACTCCTCCTGGATGAGCATGTAGAGACAGTGGACAGTCACTGGCGTTGACTTTGCAGCAATCCCTCATACTGAGCATGCATGTAGCGACAGTGGAGAGGAAAAACTCCCTTTTAACAGGAAGAAACCTCCAGCAGAACCAGGCTCAGTGTGAGCGGCCATCTGCCACGACCGACTGGGGGTTTGAGAGAACAGAGCAGAGACACAAAAAGAACACAGAAGCACTGATCCAGGAGTACTTTCTATGGGAAGGAAAAGTAAATGTTAATGGATGTAGCTCCTTTAGTCGTTTCACCTAGAAAGAAAGAACAGATAAACTCTGAGCTAGTTTTCAAGGTTAGAGTCTGAAAGAGAGCACATAGAGTTAGTTACAGTAGAAGCTCAGTCAATCACCATGTCTAGGAGAGAGAAAGGGTTAAACACTAAAAGACAGGGCTATGTGGATCATCGGTAGAGGGTGAGCATTAAGTTGTTGCCAGCAGAAGCTCGGACAATTCCCCTCTCCAAGAAGGTGTCACAGGTAGACACAGAGCCAGGCCAGGTGTAGCTTCTAAGAAGAGAAAAGAGAGAACAAGGTTAAAAGCTGAAATAACAGCAAATAATGCAAAATTGGAGAGTAGTGTGAGAATGTAGCGAAGAGGGTGAAAGTGGTCATTATGTCCTCCAGCAGCCTAAGCCTATAGCAGCATAACTACAGAGATAGTTTCAGTTCAGATTATTTAGTTAAACGGCGCTTATTTACAACAATGTCGTCTCAAGGCACCCCACAAAGGGTCCCACTGATGGTCATTGTTATACTAAAAACCACAATGATTGGGATACCTCCCTCTGTCAGACTGATTATAACCAGCGCCATAGAAAAAGAGAGTTACGACACTCTTTGAACCCGCCGATAGGCGGTCACGTGGTTCATGTAGCTCTCAATAGTTCCAAACATCTCAGCGGTGTCAGTCAGGTTGAACGGCTTCAGGCGCGACATAACGCAAAAAGCGAATTTTTTCACTCTTTCCTCTGACTTTTGGTAATTAAATAACAATGAACTGATTACTGGCTACTAAATCATAATTTGAAAATCCAAACAGAAGTAACAATACCTAATATAAATGCTCTTTCTGATCTCCTCCGCATGCTAGCACATGCTAGCAAGGATGCTATAACTGTATTCTGTGCCAGCAGTTAAGAGCTCTGATCAAACTTACCTTCGGATCTACATCCTATACTATGTAGAAAGATCTATTGCCTATGTATTTAAAAAAAAAAAGAAATCCAAATATTACAGGTGGTGCTGGTGTTTGGAACTATTAGCAGCTCCATGAACCACGTGACTTTCGCATTCCATTCTTTCTATAGAAGTCAATGGGAGTGTCGTAACTCTTTCTTTCTACGGCGCTGATTATAACCATTGGAAAAGAGAAGGGGTCATACAGGTAGCAGAAATGGAAGGTGTGTTTGCACCTCAACCATAACTGAGCCGGTTTAGGCTAAACCTGACTCCCCCTTACTCCAACCAACAGGGAGGGAGGAAGGCTTCCTCCTTGATAACCTAAGCCACTCTAACTATAAGCATTATCAAAAAGTAAAGTTTTAAGCCTGTCCTTAAAAGTAGACAGGGTGTCTGCCTCACGGACTAAAACTGGGAGCTGGTTCCACAGGAGAGGAGCCTGATAACAAAAGGATCTGCCTCCCATTCTACTTCTAGAGACTCTAGGAACCAACAGTAAACCTGCAGTCTGAGAACAAAGTGCTCTGTTAGGAACATATGGAACAATAATATCTCTGATGTATGATGGAGCTAGATCATTAAGGGCTTTATATGTGAGGAGGAGAATTTTAAATTCTATTCTAAATTTAACAGGGAGCCAATGAAAGGAAGCGAAAATAGGAGAAATATGATCTCTCTTTTTAATTTTCATCAGAACTCTTGCTGCAGTATTTTGAATCAGCTGAAGGCTTTTAACTGCATTTTGTGGACATCCTGATAGTAACAAATTACAATAGTCCAGCCTCGACGTAACAAATGCATGGACTAGTTTTTCAGCGTCACTCCTGGATAGGATATTTCTAATTTTGGCCATGTTTACCAAAACAAAGCTTATTTACAACAATGTCGTCTCAAGGAACCCCACAAAGGGTCCCACTGATGGTCATTGTTATACTAAAAACCACAAGGATTGGGATACCTCTCTCTCAATTATGCACTACTTTGTGTTGGTAAATGGGTACGAAAGGGGATTTGGAATTGGCAGAAATTACAGATCTACTCAGACCCGTCAAATTAGATGAAGACCAACAAGAACATCAAACCAGAGTCAGAAAGAAACAACATGGTCAGCAGGGACAGAGGTTGTAGTGAAAGAGTGAAACATGAACATCACTTGTTGGTCAGAAGAATACAGACACAAAATTAAGTTTTGGCCTCTGTCTGTTTCCATCTGATGATAGGCAGCAGCACAGTATGATGCAGTTTAATCCAAGTTTCCATGTTTTCATCACGTTTCAACATAGTTTTATTTCCATCAAGTCATAGTGTTATTTATACTTTCTCCGTATGGAGCGCCTGCCCTTTAAAGTTCTCTACAAGACACTGTGGATATTATTCACACACTGCATGTTAAGCAGTCATGGCTAGGTACTGGGACTGGACAGAAGATTGATGAAAAAGCAGCTTAAGTCTAAAGAAAAACTGATCTTCAAAAACCCAATAACTGTTGATGAAGGTGGTTTTGAAAGATTACTAAAACATCTGATTCCTTTAAAGCAAATTTACTAAGGTTATATTATTATTCCCTGATTTTCATGGGTTTTAGCCTCCTGTCACATAATGTCTGATGCAAGCTGACACTTTATTGATGAAATAAAGACCTGGAGGAATCCTTCAAAGCAGGGAAACAACAGACAAACTGTTGGATCATTTGCCTTAAATGCATCAGAAAACCTGTGATTCTTCAACCCTGATGTTTCCCCTTCAGTTAGAAAATAAGAAACTGCAGCAAAACACTGAATCAAACATGAGAACGTTCCCCAGTACCGACAGGCTTCAAGTTCAGTTTCAACACAGCCAACATCTGCTGCCTTTAAAGACATATGAGACAGTTAAATCAATCCAGGCTGGGAGCAGGGAAACAGACGGAGAGGACAGAGGAGGGAGGTCTTTTCATCTGTGCTGCCTTAGAAAATACTCTCATGTGCAATGAGAGATCCTATTGTGTGAAGCTCGTCTGAAAAAAACTCACTGGGTCAAGGATAAACTGTCCTTTTGGATGTAAATGTCTGTGTTCCTTAGAAACAGAGTAAAAAAGAGCCAACATTTGAAAATGACAAAATCTACTTTGCTGAAAATATTCAAACCCCTTTATTGCAACATTAAAAAAAACAAGCTTTAACATATTTGATTGTTTTTTATATCTGTTTGTTAGAGAACAATAGTGAACAAACAGCAACATGAAGACCAAGGAACAAGAGATGAGATTAAGTTGAGGAGACGTTTAGAACATAGTTAGGTTTCAAAACAAAATGCAATCCTTTGATATCAAAGAGGACTGTTCATAATGTGAAGAATATGGCACAACTGCAAACATACCAAGACATGGCTGTCCACCAAAACTGACAGGGTGGACAGGGAGAGCATTATTCAGAGAAGCAGCCAAGAGGCCCATGGGGACCCTGGAAGAGCTGCACAGATCCATCGCTCAGGTGGGAGGGTCAACAAACAGGAGAATCATGCACTTCACAAATTGGGCCTTTACGGAAAAATGGCAGTTGACGAATCAAAGTCATTGATGAAGAGAGCCTAAAGAAGTTACAATTGCAGTTTCTCACAAGCTGTGTAGGGGACAAAGAAAGCAAGTGGAAGAAGGTGCTGTAGTCAGATGAGAACAAATATAAAGTCTTTGGCCTATGTGTAAAAATGCTGTGACTGCGCATCATCCAAAACACAGCATGACACACGGTGGTGGGAGCTTTATGCCGTGGGGCTGTTCAAGTATTAAACAAATCAGTGTCTAGATGTACAAAGCCGGTAGAAATATACCCCAAAGGACTTGCAAAATGTGGCTCTACAGAGTGCAGACTCAGAGGGCATGAATACAATTGCATGCCACACTTTTCAGCTTTTTATTTGTAAAAAAAACAAACAAAAAAACCAAGAAAAACATAAAAATCAGACATCCCTTCTTTGCGCTTAAAAATTAAGATCTACTTTGTGTTGGTCCAACACAGAATCCTAATAAAATACACTGACGTTTGTGGTTGTAATGTGAGAAAACATGATAAAGGTCAAGGGGTGTGAATACTATTGCTATGCAGTGTGTATGATAGTATAAAACTGGTTAGATTCTGAATAGTATTTTCCTCCAGTAAACTTGCAGTTCTGACTGACAGTAAGCAGAGTGAGACGTGATGCAGCGCTGACATGAAAACACCCGGTTCTGCAACAGGAACATAATAACAAAACCCAAGTGCTCACAGAACCCATTAGCTGTCATGTTTTCTCTGACGGATCGTTTACCCTGGCCGGTTTTCCGGACTGCTGAGGCTGTTCTCCAGTGGTGGATAAGAACCGACAGCTTCCTGTGGCTCTGATCTCAAGAACAAAGTGAAAGGAAGAGAACTGATGGCTCCAACTAAAAATAAGAACAAATCCTGTAAATGCAATAAAAGGCCTGATACAGCACCACTGTTTTTCATCTGAAACTGACCTAAAGGCGAGTGAAGCCGTCGCTGTCCCACGGTAGAGTCAGGATTTTTGTGGTTCCTGTGGCCTCCAGCCTGCTCGAGGGCCTCTGGCCTCATCTGACGGGCCCTGTCTGGGATGCCAGCTGCGTGGCGAACATACAGGCTGACTCGGCAGCTCTGACAGACGCAGGCGCAGGAAACATCCTGTGATTTATGCGACATGTACAACCATAAAAATACATGATACATTATTTTAGGGCCATCTGTCAGGGCACTGCGTGTAAATGGAGAACATGTAAGAAAAAACCCCCAGAGGTGCCAGATATCTTCATTAGGTGTTTTTGGATTAGTCGGACAGCTTTAACTTTCTATGACTTGGCGTATCGTCACCACTTTGGGTAATATTGATTCAGGACAACAGTCGTCTATTTTCTTATACTCTTGTCTGTGAAAAGGGACAAAATGGGCTCTGATAATGATGGTCTGCAGAAGTTTATTACTTGGAGTCCAGAGAAAAATCCCATTTTGAGGGAAAAGATTTTTCCTTTCACTAAAAAGGGCCATGGTGACAGTACATGGAATCAGTGTATGCCAGCAGTATCAAAGCTGTGGCACAGCTTATAAAATGATAATTACTGGTTCGATCTTTAGTGCATTATGTATTTAGGAAAGAAATGAAGCCTGTAGTTTTTTAAAAGGTATTTTTTTTATCCAAGAACAAAAAAACCTTAAACAAAAACTTATAAATCAGTCAGCCTAGTAAGTAATCATAAAATACATTTTCTGACACAAAAGGAGCCTTCAGATGCATGCCCCTCTAAAACAGAAATACTATTACAGTGTAGTACTATTACTGCAGTGCTTCTGAAAAGTCCACCCCCCTTGTTAACAGGCCAGGTTTCTGTGATATAGAAAATAATACTGTAGAAAATGTTTTCAAAACCTTTTCCACGTAGAATGTGAAAATAATCCTGTACAATTTAACTGCAAAAAACAAATCTGCTAGCAGGAAGAAAATACAATAAAAAAGTTGTAATAGCCTTGTTGCATCAGTGTGTGCACGCTCAGACACCCTGTATCTCAGACCATGAGGACATAAAAATGACATCAAACCTGAGGGTTTTATGTCAAAAGAAAAACTCAGAGCCCCCCAAGTACTTTAAGAATAATTTATTATTAGATCAACTTTCAACCCCTTTGGGGAAAAAATCCGCCTGGTTAAAATAGTCCTAAAAATAACATTTGTTAACTATAGTTAAATTAAAGGATTACAAATAAGTGAAATTACATTTTTCATCTTATTTTTGTTGAAATGGTTTTCTCCTGGTGGTACAAGCAGCTGTATGGTTCAGATAAATGCTTTTTGTCCTTAAAGGGTATTCTGCTTACTAGAGGAAGAAAAGAAAGCAGCAAAAAAGACCTTTCTGACAAGAAGAGTGGTGATTATGATTGTGGGCAGTAGTGAACTCAGAGAGCGCAAGAAAGCATCCATCACTCAAACTCTGAGTCTTTAAATTAGTTTTAGTGGATTTAATAAGTGACTTGAGCATCTTTTAATCACACACCCTGATAATTTTATTTATGTCAGGGCTTCAGGGAAATAAAATATGATCTAAAAACATGATTAAATGCCTGTATTTGTCTTCCAGATGATTTTGATTTACTTTTAAACATTTATGAAACTGAGATGGTTCCTATTTTACTGCAAATCACACAGAGATTAGGGACTCATAAACCCAGATCTACAGTGCCTAACAGACGTTTTCCCTTTGACCTTTTTCAACAATTTGTCTCGCTAGATCACAAACTTCAATGTAGTTTTTGGGTATACCTCCGCAAAGCATCATATAATAGTGAAGTGCAAGGACAATGCGTCAATTTGTTTTAACAAGAGTAAATCTGAAAAATCTGTGCAGCCCTCTTGAGACAAGACTTTTATAGAACCACCTTTTGGCTGCAGTTACAGCTGCAATTTTTTGGGTTATGTTTCTTCCAGTTTTGGGTATCTGGAGATTGAGATAGTTGTTCATTCTTCTCTGCAAACTAGCTCAAACTCAGTCAGATTGTCTGGACTTTGACTGGGCCACTCATGAAGATGCATCAGAACCACTCCCTTGTGGCTGAAGCTGTATGTTCAAGCTGATGTCACACTATTTCCTAACTTACCAGGACTTGTAAATCATGTCTTAAAAAAGTCTAATTGTGAGCAAATGAAGAGGATTTTGTGAAACATCAAGTCCTGAAATGTCTTTACAATCTGTTGGTTTCAATGCGCTCCTGTTCCAGAATACAACATGTCTACTGAGGTCAGCGGTGTAGGATTCTCAGTGTTCAACTGCATGAAGACTTATGACTTCTGCCAAGACGTCACTGTGTGGTTTTGATTTTTTCATATTTGAAAGATGACAGTAATTAGCACTGTTGCCGTGCAGCAAAGAGGTCCAAATCCCCACCTTTGTCTTTTTGCATTGAATATGGATTAATTGGTTAATCTAAAGTACACTTAGGTATGAGTGTGTGTGCATGGTTGCTTTTCCTGTGTGTCTCTGTGTTGCCCTTTGATAGACTGGTGACCTGTCCAGGGCAACTGTGCAGAAGATGGATGGATATTAAGGATCAACTGACTGTCTTGGACTTGAATTTTAAGGCTCTATGAGAGACCAATTAGTCAGAAACTTTATTGAGAAGGTAAGTCACACGATCAGTCTTACTTCCAGTTTCAAGCATTCTGCATCTAGAGAGAAATACGGTCTCCAGGTAGAATGGTGATTAATAATTAATGTTATCAAAGGCAGATAAGCAATATGGTGACAGGAGTATTCGGGTCATTGTCCTGTTGGAAGATGAACCTCTACCCCAGTCTCAAGTCTTTTTCAGCCTCGAACAGGTTTTCTTCCAGTATTGACCCACATTTAGCTCATCTTTCATCTTAAGATCCATTTTCCCATCAACTTTGACCAGGTTCTCTGTGTCTTCTGCAGAAAAGCATCAACAGAACATGATGCTGCCACCATCATGTTTCACAGTAGGGATGGCGTGTTGGCGGTGTTAGTTTTCTTTCACAAATAACATCTTATATGCAAGCAAACATGAATTTGTATGGTGTCTTCCAATAATAGCTTTCTTCCTGGGATTCTTCCATAAAGGTCAAATTCCTCTCCTCATTTTTAGATGATGGATTGAAAAAGTACTCTTCCGTGGCCTTTATGATGCTGCCTGCCCACCAATGTTTAAACAGATAACAACTCCAGCAGTTTAAAAAAAGTGTTTTCTTACAATGCGTACTGTAAGACATTATGGTGCCCTGGGTCATTAGCCATCTCACCAAAATCAACATTCGTGCCCGTTTGCAACCATATTTACCATATCCTTCTTTTATGGCACATACATTTCTTTATTGCAAACATGATTCAAAGATTTCAACAAGTTCAATTGAAAACAGTATTTAGAAAAATTTATTATGAAGACTTTCTTTTAAGTCCTGAATTTCTCATCAATCCCTAACAAAGAGCTGTCAATAAAAACAACGAATCATAAGCAATAAAATAACGGAAAAGGCCCCACACACAACAAAGTCCAAAATGCGAAGTTGGATTTTTCAAAGAAAGCAACCCAGAGTTATAATTAGCTTAACCCCTGTTAAACTTCTTCAGAACATTTCACAGCTTTGGGACCCAGAGGCTTTCTGCCTTCCTGCCGACAGCACCGGCAAAAATGTCACTGGGTTCTTAAAGGGAAAATCCAAATTCAGGAATCTGTTTTTGTTGTTGCCCAACTGTTCTCTCAGCTTTCAGTGAGATTTTAACGTGTTTTCATGTGGTTCTGGTACAAACAGATCGTTGTTTATATCTAAGAGGTCAGTACGCCTCTGCACTAATGTCAGCAAGACAAACTCCTCTGTATTTACCGACTTGACAGTAAAACTGGCTCTGATCCTGCAGCTTGTTGAATAAAGTATACTGATTTGTCTTCATTTTTAATAAACACAATCAGCCAGTGTTTTTTCTGTGTTTATTCTCTGCTGGGTTTGATTGCCTTCCAATCAAAACAGTGTACTTATTGTACTCGCCGTTCAGTCTACTGCCCGGTCTTTGTTTTACGGTGCTTTGGACTGGTTTGCTGTATAAACAGTTATCTGATGTGTAAGATAAACACTTCATATCAAGTACACCTCTGCAAGAAAATACTAACAGAAAATGAGAGGTGACATGCCAAAAGTTTGAATATTGAATTTTACTTTGTAATACTAGTGTTTTCTCTCCAACAAACAGAGATGGAAGATTGTCTAATTTGTCTTCGAGTCTTCTCAACTGCATGAAGGTCTCTGCTCACCAGCTGCTCAGGAGACATTCTTAATGTATGGTTTCATGTTTTGTGGTCGTGGCTGGAGATGGAGCAGCGTAGGCTTGCTGCCAATCTGCTGTGTCACATGACTGTCATAAATCATAACTGCTGTGAGGTTTTATGCTATGGTGCAGCGCAGCCCGTTTTGGGAAAAGGATGGATTTGTTTCAGCTTGTGTTTGACGCTGCTGCTGATGTTGGTGCAGTTGTTGTTGGCCCAGTGGTCAGACGGAACGGTTCTCAAGCACAGGACCAATGAACACAGAAAGACAGCTGCGTCATCACATGTTTAGACCACTCCAGGGCCCTTTAAAGGAAACATCAACATCCTCTACTGCATAGTTTGTTTTTATAGGACCCTTTTTGTGTTTTATGTTGATTTTTTTATTATCTTGTCATATTTTTGCTACTTTGCTAAAATTAACAGAAAACAATCAAGAGACATTTCTTTCCCCAACAGACAGTTGGGTACTTTAAGAAGTAACCAGATTAAGTAGAGTCCATCTGAGGCCACAGAGGTTTCTCAGAGGCCACCAGTAAATAAACAGCATCATAAAGACCAAGAAACACAGCAGTCTGCCTGCTTGTCTGCATTCCGTGGTCCTCCGTTGCACTAAACGTGACAGAATGTTTCCGCCATAGTTGGACCTCGCAGACGGTAGGTAAGAGAGCACCTCTGATCACTGGCTTCAGCAGCAGATGAAGGAGGCTATGAGTTATCTCCCGTCCGATCTGGAGGTTGTGCCCTCTCCACTTCTGCTGGAGGAGATGGAGCTCGCACCTGCTGGTCCTGGGTCTGGCCGCGGTGCGGTGGATCTCTTTACGTTCCTGTCTCGGGAGGCGGAGAAGACGTTGCGCCGTTCTGCAGGGCTGTCAGTGCCGCAGTCGGCTCATGACGGATCCAAGTTGGCAATTGCATGTCCGGGGACAGGTACCCTTAGTCGGCGTTCATCTTCTCCTCCTCTTCATATGGCAGTGAAGCCCTTGTCCTCCTCCCGCCGCAAGAAACGCCGGCGTGGAGCACTTTCCTGTGTTTCTGCTGGTGAGGAGGAGTCTCCCACAGCTGCTGCTGCCACGCCTGGAGCGGTAACTCCGTTGCTCGCTGGCGGGAGGGTTGCAAGTATTCCCGCCTCTTCGTCTGCCACAGCACAGTCTCCCAGGCTCGCTGCAGCTCTGCCCATGCCGTCTTCGCTCGCTCCAGCCTGGTGTCCTGAGGCAACACCTGACGAGCTAGAGCAGCATTTAAGGTTTTATGCACACCAGCTTAAAGCCTTCAGAAGGACCTGTCTCCTGTATTCCTCTCCTGAGCTGAGGGAGAGAATCAGACAGATGGAGGAGGATTATGAGACGGCAGTAAGGCAGTTTTACTGCCGTCCACCTTCACCCATACCAAGCCACCAGAGCGCTGCGGCTGAGCAGTCTAAGCCAGGTCTCCAGAATGGTGCTGCAGCTCAGTCCACCTCAGGTCTCCAGGGAGCTGGTACTGACCAGCCCACGTCAGGTCTTCAGAGCGCCGCCATTGTGGCGCCCAAGTCTGCCTCAACCTCCTCCACACGACGCAGAGGACGTCGGAAGGGGGACGCCTCGGCTCAAGTCATTGGGGGTCCCGGCGACGCCTCAGCTCAAGTCATCGGGGGTCCAAGCGACGTCTCGGCTCAAGTCATCGGGGGTCCCGGTGACGCCTCAGCTCCTGCGCATGCCAATGAGGGTCTCGGCGACGCCTCAGCTCCTGCTCACGCTACTGGGGGTCTCGGCGACACCTCAGCTCCTGCTCACGCCAATGAGGGTCTCGGCGACGCCTCAGCTCCTGCTCACGCTACTGGGGGTCTCGGCGACACCTCAGCTCCTGCTCACGCCACTGAGGGTCTCGGCGACGCCTCAGCTCCTGCTCACGCCACTGAGGCTCTCGGCGACGCCTCAGCTCCTGCTCATGCCACTGAGGGTGTCGGTGACGCCTCAGCTTCTTCGCAAGCCACTGAGGGTGGACGCAACGCCTCAGCTTCTGCTCCTAGTCTGCAGGCCTTCCAGGGGTTCAGTGAGAGTCTGGTCCTCATCCTAGTTCCGGAACCCTGTGATGAAGGTTTTGAGGAGGAAGCGCCGCCGGATCCTGTCTCTGAGGGGTTCAAGGAGCAGCTTGTCCTCGTTCTGGCCTCTGAACCCAGAGACGAGGGGTTCGAGGAGGAAGCGCTCCGGATCCTGTCTCTGAGGGGTTCAAGGTGCAGCTTGTCCTCGTTCTGGCCTCTGAGGGTCCCCCAGACACTGCATCGGTTTCCGAGGGTCCCGTCGGTTCTGCTTCAGCCTCTGAGGGTTCGCCAGGCTCTGCTTCAGCCTCTGAGGGTTCGCCAGGCTCTGCTTCAGCCTCTGAGGGTTCGCCAGTTCATGTTCTGGAGGAGCCCATGGGCAGGCTGCCTCCACGTCCTGGTCCTGAGCACCTCCTAGGTTTCCACTGGGGGGTGTTCATGGAACTGAAGCCTGTCTCCTGGGTGCCGCCTGGCTCCAAGCCTCCAGAGTTCCGTGAGGGTTTTAAGGATGAACCGCCTCCCATGTGCGTTCCATAGTTCCGTGAGGGGTTCAAGGATGAACCGTGGGTGGACTGCCTATGACCATAGCTCCAGGGCCCAGTGACTGTGTTCCAGGCCAGATTGACTGTGTTCCTGGCCTGACTGACAATGCTCCTGAGCTGACTTACTGTGCTCCCGAACTGACTTACTGTGCTCCTGAGCTGACTTACTGTTTTCCCGAGCTGACTTACTGTGCTCCAAAGCTGACTTACTGTGCTCCAAAGCGGACTTACTGTGTTCCAGGCCAGATTGACTTTGTTACAGGCCTGACTGACGTTTTGCCTAAGGCACCCAACTTATTGCCTGACTATGAGGGGCCTGACTCCACACCTGACTATGGGGCGCCTGACTCTAGGCCTGACTCTAAGCTCCGAGGTTCCTCTACTCGGCGTGGTCAACCTCCTGACTGAGGGTCCTTTACTCGGCGCGGCCGACCTCCTGACAGAGGGTCTTCTGCTCTGCTCGGCCTCCATGTCTTTGCTGCCAGCCTCTTCACCGCCGACCGCCCAGGACTCTGTGTTGCAGGTCCTGGCGCCCGCCTGAACTGTGTGCCTGCACGGGACGACCTCCAGAACTTTGTGCCTGCTTGGGACGGCCTACTGGTCGCCCGCCTGAACTTTGTGCCTGCTCGGGACGGCCACCTGGTTGCCCGCCTGAACTTTGTGTTTTTGTTTTTCTCTTCCACAATTAAATATTTTCACCTACCGTCATGCTGCCTGCTTGTCTGCATTCCGGGGTCCTCCGTTGCACTAAACCTGACAGTAAAGGGGTTTAAAACAGGGATAGGTTCTAAAACAATACCCCAATACCTGTGCAGTCTTTAATCCATCATCTGAAAATGAAAGAGTATGGCACAACCGCAAAGCTATCCAAATTAAGGCAGTCCATGTAAACTGACAGGTTGGCCAAGGAGAGATCCACATCTCAGGTGGGAGAATCTGCCGACCGATGAATTCCCCAAATGTGGCCTTTTATGAAAAAGTGGAAAGAAAAAAATCCATTAGAAACGCTGCTTGTTGTTTGCTCCTGGTCAAACAGGCGACAGCAAACGTGAAAGAAGGTGCTCTGCATACATTAGACTGTGTGGTGGAAAATTAACCCTGAACACACTGTCCCTACTGTGGCAGCATTATGGTGTGAGGATGCTTTTTCTTAGCAGTGACAGGGAAGCTAGTCATAGTCGATAGATGTATGGACCTAAATACAGTATAATCCTAGAAGAAATCTTGTTAAGTGTTGAAAAAGACTTATAACTAGGGCAGAGGTCCATCTTCTTGGCACAACAACCTTAAACATGCAGTCAGACCTAAAAGGAAGTTGTTTAGATCTAAGCATAATCTTGTGTTGGAATGGCACAGTCAAAGTCCAGACCCAAATCCAATTAATAATCTGTGGCCAGATTTAATAACTGATGTTTACAGATGTTCTTCATCCAATCAGATTGAGCGTATTTGACAAAGAAGAATGGGCAAAATCTCCATTTCAAGATGTGGAAAGTTGGTAGAGACATATTCCCAAAGACCACCACCTGTAGTAACTGTAGTAAAGGTGGTTTTACACAGTACTGAGTCAGGGAGGCTGAACACCAATACATTCTACGCTTTTCAGAGTTAGTACAAAGCTTTCAAAAGCATTTATCCATCTTCCTTCCACTTCACAATGATGCAGTACTTTGTGTTGGTCCATCAAATAAAATCCATCCAACATATTGTGAAGTTTGTGGCTTTAATGTGACAAAATGTGGACAAATGAAGTCTATATGTGTGTGTGTGTGTGTTTGCGTGTAATAAATGTTATTTTTGTCTCCAAGCTCCTTCATTCTGAAGTCTCTCTGTCTCCAACTCACCATTGTACATGACCGTAAACATGTCCAGAAATGTTGAAAACTTTAATTTGGCTTACTAACCAGCTTTGCTCTACCACTAAGCGGTTTTAGTTAAACTGAATCTCTCAAAAAAATCTGAGTATGCTGTGTCATCTTTATGGTACTTGCCTCAAGTGTTGATCTTTCTAGCTTCAATTTCAAAATAAAGTGTCCATCTATGCAGATGATGTCAGGTTTTGTACCACAGAACTTTGAAACAGGCTAACAAGCAATTACGCAAAGAGCATTTTCAGTTCATGTCTCTGTTGGTCTCCTCTGACTTTTGGTGACAGAAATGCTACTGAGACTGTCTTCTCCGTCTACGTTAGTGCAGCCAATTTTACAGTAAGTCAGCCCCCACCAACATAGCCCATCTTCTCTTTCTTCTTCTATTTTTTATTCATATATCTGCCAAGATACCACAAGGCAGTCCAAAGAGCATCTGGTTCCTTTTGGGCTTGTGGTCACAACACTGAGAATGCCACATCAAAGCATTTTTTTTAAATCCAGCCAACAGAGAGAAGAAGAGAGTAAGGAGGGAGGAAGAAGAAGAGAGAAAATCTGGGACAAATTCTGTTTCACACACATGAACCACAAATCTGTCCTTCCACATGGCAAAACTGCAGCACACATCAATAGCCATGCTTTAAGAATCCATCAATCTTCATGCTCCAACCGCTTCCCTCTTACAGATAGTTTCGCTCCCACGCTCATCTCTTTCTACGCTTTAGGGGTTGTTCCAAGAAGTCTTAAAGGTCTGGAAGTTTATTGTCATTCTCTGTTATATTAGTGCAACATAATTTTTATGAGATTATGTCAATAGAACTGTAATTGCCACATTTAACCACAGCCACTGTCTTCTTTGTGTATATGTGCTTAGAAATCCTTGCACAAACATGTTTGTTCATGAAAAACATCAGAGCTGATTTAAACCCATCTTCCTGTCTTCAGGCTGGGACAGGTACATCTTCAAAACTTTCTTAAGATCAAATATTGATGGCTGTGTCATTACCTTTGGAAATATGACCTTGGAGCTACATCCTCTGTCAATCAGTGGTACCAAAACACAAACATGTGTACATGCTGGTTCCCGCAGCTCTTTGTGCCTGACAGCTGAGATCTAAGGGAACAGAATACACTCTGTTCAGACAGGTTTGGACAACTGCTCCAAAAGGTAATATGTTGATATCAAATTACTCTTTCATCTGTAAGATGGACCAGGAGGGTGGTGGAGAGGTTATTGGTTCAACTTAGGAATGTCCCAATCAGGGTTTCTTTGGTCATTTAAGAACAGGTATAGGCTGATTAAAAGCCTCCAAAAAGTTAAGAAAATGAATGCCATGTATAGACTTTTGAACTTGGTAGGTTTAAAGCTCAGTAAAAAAGTCATTGAAAAATCACTGACCAATGACGTTTCAGACGCTGCAGTCTCTCCTGTTTTTTCCCCGTTCTTCCATTTTTCTTCAGAGATGAAAAAGTATTAGTCCCCTTTCTGTTTTTGCTTTGTATTCACACTTTTGGCTTGGCTTACATTATAGAGTCCAAGTCAAGTCTAAAGCCTTTGTTCTCGAGTCCAAGTCACAGATACGAGTCTGTCTCTGATGTAAGAGAGCTGTAACAAAAGGTTTTACTTATATTTTAAAACAAAGACAAAATGATCAGAGTTCAGATTTTAAACTCCCATTATCATATTTATATTAATGATTAGCATGGCTGACATCACAATAACAGCAGTCTCGTGTGCATTCATGGGATAACAGAGATATTTACATTTTCTTCGAGATAACTGCACACATGCGGTGCATTCAGACATGCTCTTCCCTCAGGAAACTGTCCTGGTGTTGTTCTACCATCTGGTAACTTCTAGACTTTTAGATTTGGTGTCTTTACCAACTGAAAGCAGAGTTTCTAACCAGCCAGTCAAGGTTGAAAAGCAACTGATTACAACAGTTAACTATTCAGTTAATTCTATTCATTCATTCACCTTCTATACCGCTTATTCCATAGTGGGTCACAGGGGAGCTGGTGCCTATCTCAAGCAGTCTATGGGCGAGAGGTTGGGTACACCCTGGACAGGTCGCCAATCCATCACAGGGCAACACAGAGACATATAGGACAAACAACCATGTACACACTCAATCATACCTAAGGGCAATTTAGAGACCAATTAACCTAACAGTCGTGTTTTTAGAGTGTGGGAGGAAGCCGGAGTACCTGGAGAGAACCCACGCATGCACGTGGAGAACATGCAAACTCCGTGCAGAAAGACCCTCGGCCGAGGTCTTTCTGCATGGACCTGCAAGGACCTTCTTGCTGCAAGGCAACAGTGCTACCAACTGTGCCACCTTGAAGCCCTCAGTGAATTTCAGGTTTATTTGAATATTTGAATGTTGTATTTTTGTTATAAAGTTATTTGTTTTACCATTTTCCTTGACCTTATTAGTTTTATTTTCTAATCTTGTTTCTATTGAGGGGCTTTGAATAAAGATAAACTCCTTCCAGTAGTGGTAGTGGTAGTTCTTCAGTGGGTCAGAACTGATCTGTTGCTCCCTTATAAAAGAAAAACCACAAAACAAAGAAGTGAGCAGAGAGCGATGTGGAATGAGGGATGAAAAAATATCAACATAGGAAAGTTATTTACTAATACAAAAAAAATGCATTTTCCATTGCAGAACCACTAAGATGATCATTTATTTTGATCAAAGTACCAAGTTAGTAATTTCTTTGAGTTTACCAGGATTACGACACATGTGCTGCTGGGTGATAGTTTAAATGGATCTGCAGGCTCTTGGTGATTCGTTAGTTTAGAGCCGAAACTTTTGACCTCATCCCTTTGAAAATCTGATGAAGGGTCAAAATCCCTCAGGCGAGAAAAATACAGTTCAGGGGTCAAATCCACCTGTCAGTTTTTAAAGGGAGCACTGAGAAACTCTTTCATCTCAGAGGATGTTCATTTAGCTCGTTATAAATGACAACAAAATAACCGACTATAATGTAACAGCTATAGAGACATACAGTACAAATCCATATTCTCAAAACAAACTGATGCTTAATTTAAATATCCAGCAGCTTCTTAAAAGAAATACGTTTATTACACTGCAAAACCAAAAATAACGAGAACTGACAAACAAAAATAGTAAGGAGCAATAAAAAAACAAGATGTAAATAAGAGAAATGTTGATAACAGTAGCATTACTGGGGCTGAATTCCTGAGGGATGACTAGAGTTAGCATAAATGTCACATTATTCTTTTTGATATGACAGAAATCACTCTGGGTGGGAAGGTTTCGCTGGGAAAATGGACCCCTAGAGTTTAAGGTACAGCAGATCTCAAAAGTGCAAACACATCTGTTAAAATGCCAGCATTGTTTGGTCAAAAACACATCTTTATAAGTAATTTAAATAACATCCTTTTCCACCTTAAATGTGACATTCATGTCACATACCATTAAAAACAAAACCTCCAGATACTGTTTTTCATCATCAGTCATTTTAGCCAGAGTCCAGGACCAAGTTTCAGAGGAAATCTGTGGAATCACCTGAAGACTGAGGACAAGACATGTCCTCACAATCTGAAAGATTTGGAGAACTTCTGCATGGCAGTGAGGGCAAATATAACAAAATCAAGCTGTGGGACGCCAACTTATGCAGCCAGGTTATAGCTGCATTTTACTTTTTAGCTTTTCCCCAAATAATTTCGTTTTTATGTCAGATTGCACAGGATATGTCACAATAAAGGTGAAAAAAGTTGGTTCGATGGTCTAATTTCTGAATGTGTGAACCTCTGAGAGCCACTGTTTACAACCATCTGAACAGATTTGTCTGTAAATGCGTTTCAGAGTAAAATAAGGGCTAAGTGGATTTTCCTGATTGGGAGCTCGGCCATCCGGGAGGGGCTCGGAGTAGAGCCGCTGCTCCTCCACATCGAGAGGAGCCAGTTGAGGTGGCTCGGGCATCTATACCGGATGCCTCCTGGACGCCTTCCTCGGGAGGTGTTCCAGGCATGTCCCACCAGGAGGAGGCCCAGGACACGCTGGAGGGACTATGTCTCTCGGCTGGCCTGGGCTCCACCCGGAGGAGCTGGAGGAGGTATCTGGGGAGAGGGAAGTCTGGGCGTCTCTGCTGAGTCTGCTGACCCCACGACCCGGTCCCGGATAAGCGGAAGACGACGAGAACGCGTACGAGGATGCACATATAATTTTTATTCTATTTCTGGCTTTTAAATCAGAAAAAACAGTTGCAAGGGTGAAAATGCAATTTTTTAACAAAGGTCCAACAGGGTCAGCCCAGAAACCTGCTTGTCCTTCCTGATTTATGGATGTTTTCTGTACAACAAAATGTAAAGTGTTATGTTTCATTGGTCTACTAAAATTTTAAAAGATTGGTCTTGACATAAAATATAAAGTACGCAGTCAAAGCTTTCAAAAGCTTTGCTTTTGTGGATATTCTTTTAGCTCTTTAACAACATGTCCGAATAAAGAGCAGCTCTTCGTCTCCCCAGAACAATTAAATATTTCCTGCCTCAAACAAAGAGTTTCTTTTTAAACACTCAAATTCCTGGTTTTAAAAGTTTTTAGATTTCTTTTCCAGGCTCAGATGAAAGCCGTCGACAGAAAAAACATCAAAACTATGCCAGTGGTTTGTTTCATGTGGATGAACTGAGGCAATTTAAGGATCCTTTTTTGGTTTTCCTCTTAAAGATCAAAGGATTTGGGATGATCTGTTTTACTGGGGGCCCTTCTGTCTCCACAACAACAAGATCACAGACAGGAAGCCTTTTCTTCCTTCACAAGGCCCCTGTCATCAACAATGAAACCACTCAGCAGAGTCTGACTCTCCCATAAGTCACAGTGCATGTGTATACGTGATTGTTTGCATTTAAGTGAAATCTGACACTACAAAGAACAGGATTTTTACTTGCATGCCATGTATTTGTGTTATGTACGAGGACTTGAATGTAGCAGAAACCTCTTGTTATCCACAGGTGTTTGTGCAATGTGAGGAAGTGTCAAGCTGTGTTTCAGTGACCCAGAAGACAGCTTTCTTGCATCACTGAAGCCTTCATTGTTCTCCCAGCTTTTCTTCAGGAACTATAACAAAGCCTTTACTGTTGTCTCAAAGAAGAGAAAAATCATTATGTCATAAATATCCAGTAACTTCTTTTTAAATAAAAGAAACATGTCTGTCCGTCTGTCTTTTCCTTTGTGTGTTCAGCACAGATAGATACCACAACAATAATGAAGCTGTAGTTTTCTAAGTCCAGCAAACTTTTCCACGGCTGTAGAATAAAAAAAACACCATAATATAGCATCATAAAATAAATAAAAATAAATCAATATAGAATAACTAATTGTCCTCAGAATATTCTTAATGCCACCTGCTGGCTGGCATCAGCGTTTCAAGTCAGTCCTCATGCTTTCTTTGGATTTACAGGTCCTTCTCAAAATATTAGCATATTGTGATAAAGTTCATTATTTTCCATAATGTAATGATGAAAATTTAACATTCATATATTTTAGATTCATTGCACACTAACTGAAATATTTCAGGTCTTTTATTGTCTTAATACGGATGATTGTGGCATACAGCTCATGAAAACCCAAAATTCCTATCTCACAAAATTAGCATATCATTAAAAGGGTCTCTAAACGAGCTATGAACCTAATCATCTGAATCAACGAGTTAACTCTAAACACCTGCAAAAGATTCCTGAGGCCTTTAAAACTCCCAGCCTGGTTCATCACTCAAAACCCCAATCATGGGTAAGACTGCCGACCTGACTGCTGTCCAGAAGGCCACTATTGACACCCTCAAGCAAGAGGGTAAGACACAGAAAGACATTTCTGAACGAATAGGCTGTTCCCAGAGTGCTGTATCAAGGCACCTCAGTGGGAAGTCTGTTGGAAGGAAAAAGTGTGGCAGAAAACGCTGCACAACGAGAAGAGGTGACCGGACCCTGAGGAAGATTGTGGAGAAGGGCCGATTCCAGACCTTGGGGGACCTGCAGAAGCAGTGGACTGAGTCTGGAGTAGAAACATCCAGAGCCACCGTGCACAGGCGTGTGCAGGAAATGGGCTACAGGTGCCGCATTCCCCAGGTCAAGCCACTTTTGAACCAGAAACAGCGGCAGAAGCGCCTGACCTGGGCTACAGAGAAGCAGCACTGGACTGTTGCTCAGTGGTACAAAGTACTTTTTTCGTATGAAAGCAAATTCTGCATGTCATTCGGAAATCAAGGTGCCAGAGTCTGGAGGAAGACTGGGGAGAAGGAAATGCCAGAAGTCCAGTGTCAAGTACCCACAGTCAGTGATGGTCTGGGGTGCCGTGTCAGCTGCTGGTGTTGGTCCACTGTGTTTTATCAAGGGCAGGGTCAATGCAGCTAGCTATCAGGAGATTTTGGAGCACTTCATGCTTCCATCTGCTGAAAAGCTTTATGGAGATGAAGATTTCATTTTTCAGCACGACCTGGCACCTGTATTGAGTGCATAACTGTACATGATTATTTGAAGGTTGACGTTTTTTGTATTAAAAACACTTTTCTTTTATTGGTTGAATGAAATATGCTAATTTTGTGAGATAGGAATTTTGGGTTTTCATGAGCTGTATGCCAAAATCATCCGTATTAAGACAATAAAAGACCTGAAATATTTCAGTTAGTGTGCAATGAATCTAAAATATATGAATGTTAAATTTTCATCATGACATTATGGAAAATAATAAACTTTATCACAATATGCTAATATTTTGAGAAGGACCTGTATGCGTCTTGTTTGGACAGAGATTTTTTTTTTTCCTTCAGTTGGATAAAAATACATAACAATAATGACAAATTATATTCAATGCAGTTCAGCTTAACCCTGATATTGCTATTTTTCTTAATAATAAAGCTTCCACCACACTCTGGATAAATGTAAGCACATGTATTTGTGGTGGAAAAAAAGGAAATAAGAAATAAGAACAAAGTCCCCTGGCAGGCCACTAGGGGGCGATAACATTTTCATTAAGTCACATTAATTTACAAAGGAGAGCTGCACTGTGGTGCAGTTGGTCGTACTGTTGCCTTGCAGTAAGAAGGTCCTGGGTTTAACACCCAGTCAGGGGTCTTTCTGCTTTCTGCATGTTCTCCCTATGCATGCGTGAGTTCTCTCCAGGTACTCCAGCTTCCTTCCACAGTGCAAAAAATTTGACTGTTAGGTTAGTTGGTCTTTCTAAATTGCCCTTAGGTATGAATGAGTGTGTGCATGGTTGTGTATCTCTGTTTTGCCCTGCGATGGACTGGCGACCTGTCCAAGGTGTACCCCACCTCTCGCCCCTAGACCGCTGGAGATAGGCACCAGCTCCCCTGCAACCCTGTATGAAAGAAGCGGCTATAGAGGATGGATGGATGGAATTTACAAAGGAAGAACCTTCAGACATTAGTTAGTGTTTTCCCAAAAAAGATTGTGTTTTTTTCTTTGATAATTTTATTTCAGTAACCCTAAATCGACTAAAGGTTTATGCCATTTGACATCACTGGCTACCCACAATGCATTGTGAGACATTCCGGTGGTGGTAAATACATCCACAACAGGTTTAACCATAATACTGGTGTGAAACAAAGCTTTACAACATAGTTATGACAGTTAAACATAGGTTTGCAATAAGCAGGACATAAGTAACCTAGGATGGTGAAGTGGTAAAGTGCTTCTGCATGCATGAGCAATTAATGAGGGGAACCGATGGAATATATTTTCCTTTTTCAGGTAAAACCACGTCCAACTGCAAGAGTTCATTATGCTGTGGTCAAATGTTTCCAGGGAAACATTCTTCACAGTGGGCATGAGGCATTTCTGAAAATTCATTTTTCATTTTATGTTAACCCGAACCGAAGTGCTTGTTGCCAAAAAGCTGGTCACAGCACTGAGTTTCAGAAGCATTTAACAAACTCCACATGATGATGGCTGGTGAGGAAAGGACATTGTTGCATTGCTTTACAAACAGCAACACTGTAGATATGGGAAACTATAGTTGAGTACCAACTTCCTGCCTTACTTCAGTGACATGTTTACTTGTCTTTCCTATTTTGGAGATTGGCTAAAAGAAATGCCCTCTGTCTGGTCCCATTTACACCTAAGGGGAACAGTGAGTCATGGACTACTTAATAAATGCTCCTTGAAACTCTAATCAAATTAAAGAGGTCTAGTGTAAATAAAATTACAAAAGCAATCAGATACATTTATTATAAAACAATTATTGGGGTTGCCAATTAGAAAAAAAAAATTATTTCTTTATCTGGGATTTTTTTTTTTCCAGACTCAATACATTTACTCAAATTTAATTCAGTTTGCTTATACAGGAGCAATTTACAACTAATTTGATCTCAGGACACTTTGCAAGATAAGCAGGTCTAATTTATTTACATAAATTATAAATCAAACCTATGCAGTCATGTAAACAGATTTATATTCAACTACAAATGTTGATCATTAACATAAGGCTTTATTTATCCCCCAAGGGGAAAACTGAATTGTCGCAACAGCAAGACAGAGTAAAAATGTTCACATCTAGGAAGATAATTAACAAAAGAAAAATAATTAACAAAAACAAATATGGCAAGCAAAGCAACAAAAAAGAAACACTAATTATACAAAAATGCCAAAACTAACAATAAAAATACAACAAAATGTACACAATATATATACAGGGGTTGGACAATGAAACTGAAACACCTGTCATTTTAGTGTGGGAGGTTTCATGGCTAAATTGGACCAGCCTGGTAGCCAGTCTTCATTGATTGCACATTGCACCAGTAAGAGCAGAGTGTGAAGGTTCAATTAGCAGGGTAAGAGCACAGTTTTGCTCAAAATATTGAAATGCACACAACATTATGGGTGACATACCAGAGTTCAAAAGAGGACAAATTGTTGGTGCATGTCTTGCTGGCGCATCTGTGACCAAGACAGCAAGTCTTTGTGATGTATCAAGAGCCACGGTATCCAGGGTAATGTCAGCATACCACCAAGAAGGACGAACCACATCCAACAGGATTAACTGTGGACGCAAGAGGAAGCTGTCTGAAAGGGATGTTTGGGTGCTAGCCCGGATTGTATCCAAAAAACATAAAACCACGGCTGCCCAAATCACAGCAGAATTAAATATGCACCTCAACTCTCCTGTTTCCACCAGAACTGTCCGTCGGGAGCTCCACAGGGTCAATATACACGGCCGGGCTGCTATAGCCAAACCTTTGGTCACTCATGCCAATGCTAAACGTCGGTTTCAATGGTGCAAGGAGCGCAAATCTTGGGCTGTGGACAATGTGAAACATGTATTGTTCTCTGATGAGTCCACCTTTAACTTGGCCCAATACTTGTGCTAGATGGGCGCGTCACTGCCAAGGACTACCGAACCATTCTTGAGGACCATGTGCATCCAATGGTTCACACATTGTATCCTGAAGGCGGTGCCATGTATCAGGATGACAATGCACCAATACACACAGCAAGACTGGTGAAAGATTGGTTTGATGAACATGAAAGTGAAGTTGAACATCTCCCATGGCCTGCACAGTCACCAGATCTAAATATTATTGAGGAACTTTGGGTTGTTTTGGAGGAGCGAGTCTGTTTTGGAGGAGCGAGTCAGGAAACATTTTCCTCCACCAGGATCACGTAGTGACCTGGCCACTATCCTGCAAGAAAAATGGCTTAAAATCCCTCTGACCACTGTGCAGGACTTGTATATGTCATTCCCAAGACGAATTGACGCTGTATTGGCTGCAAAAGGAGGTCCTACACCATACTAATAAATTATTGTGGTCTAAAACCAGGTGTTTCACTTTCATTGTCCAACCCCTGTAAATAAGTTATAAATGAGGTGAAACCTATGTGTTAGCCGTTTTCTACATTTATAGGTTTTATTGTAGTCTTATTGTTGAAGGGAGGAAGGACCTTCTGAAAGCATACCTTCATACCCTGTGGCAGTAATGCAGCCCAGTTCAGTTTATAATGATAGTTGGTAAAATGTTTTTCTTCTAAGGAAGGCCAGCTGCCTCATCCAGAGCAAGAACGAGGAAATAGTGGAAAAGAACAACTCCCTTTTAGAAAGAAGAAATCTCCGACAGAACTTCTCTCAGTATGAGCAGCAATCCCCCACAACAAACTAGAGGTCAAAGCTTACGTTACTGCAATGAAAGATGGTTTTATTTTAAAGGATCTGTGCACATCTTTATGGGAGGAAGTGGTGCATGGAGAAAACCCACAGAAACACCTCAGCTGAGTACTGAACTCAGGACCTTCTTGCTATGAGACAAGCGTCCTGACCCCAACACAACCTCCTTCAACAGTAATCAATGTCAATTAAGTCTCTTTGAAAGGAACTTTAAACATCTTGGATATTGGTCTTCCTAATGCAATCACAAGAATGGCTGCACAATGGAAACAGAAAAATCTTTATAATTAAAAAACAAAGAATGTAATTTTAAAATCCCTTATGGTTGAACTTCAGATCAACACAGTCTGTTCCTGGAACAAGATCAGCCTCACAACAAAGCAGGTTCAACAATGATTCAACACCAAACTTTATGGGAAGTCTTTCTAATCATCTTCTTCAAAGTTTCCAAAACTCTTAACTCGTTTTCTTAGAGCTCGAGCACAATGTGCAAACCATCATCTACCCTCTCCTTAAGGCCAATGCCTGATGAGAACATTGTGTCTGTGTGAGCGTGTCGCAGACTTTTTGTCATCATCTGATTGTTTCAAGATGAGGGTGAACAATAAGATTTGGATGCCCGCAGGCATTTACAGTCCACAGAGGAATGTAGAGTCTGTGTCTTATTAAAAATCTGTTATAATCTTATGAGTGAAAGATGGAATGAGGCTGTGGAAGCTGAGGGGATCAGCTGCAGCATATTAGGACGTAAAGCCCGATAGATCTCGCTTTTCTTGTTTATAGAAGGCGATGCCATGACGTCTCAGTCACCAGATCTGTTTCTCCCCTCTCCATCTTGTTTGCATAGCATCAAGAGCTGAGGGAACTGGAAAGATAATCCTCATTTTGCTGTGGGGTATATGGCGCTTTGTATAATGTTGAATGTGGATGATGTGAGTTCTTGTGCTTGTTTAAGACATAAACTTGACCCCCTGATGTGAGCTGTATCCCTAAATGGATATTTAATGGCTTCTTTGATGGTTTTTTTGTACAACTGGATTGGCTTCACCCATGTTTAGGTAAACAGGTAACACCACAAGTCAAGTTACACCTTATTAAAGTTTTTACAGGCTGGTAGTAATGGTTGTGAAATGGTAAAATATGCTTTGCAGATAATCAAATGAAGCAACCTTGTTTTTTCCTCTGCCTAAAATATTTCAGTGCATGCCTGCGAACTTCTCTGAGGCGTAAGAGAAAAGGTTTTGGGAAAAAAAATAAAACTAAAACAATCTTTTTTTTTTCCAAGCAGCTAGTGAGACGTGGCAAAGCATTCCTCAACGGTCCATGTCTGATGACCTCTCACTGGGGTGATGTGAGCTCTCAGCGCTGAAACAGTGAAGGATGAAGAGAGTCTCACAAGAGAGACTATGATGGACTGACACTAAGGGAAACAGAAGAAGAACCAATAACAGCAGGACTGGTTCGGTTCTGTTTTTATTCACTCTTCAAAAGTTCCAGCGGGTTTTGTAAGGTTTTGCCACCCTGCACCTGCATTGGAGACAATCCAGCTCATGTTGCACCATTTGGTTCTGGGTTCTAAAGAGAGGAACCACCAAACATTCAACACTTGTGCAGATGGAAACAGACCTCAATGGAGGGACAGACCTCCATGACACGGGGGCCGAACTGGTGCACAAGGATTTCCCAATGGAAAGATTTCTTGAGGACAACTATTAGTGGATACCGTTTGCTCTCCCTTTTTGAGTTTAACTTGGTCTCTCTCCTTGACAAGAACCACTGAAGGAAATACTGCTGCCAATACACTGTTTTGTCATCAGATTGGGTGATGAAGGCTCAAGTGCTAGGGGTTCGTCCTGGGTGGGTTGCCGGTTTGAACCCCCACTCTGTCCTTCTCAGTCTTTGTGTCCTTGGGTAAGACACTTCACACACCTTGCCTGCTGATGGTGGTCAGAGGGCCTGGTGGCACTGATTGTATGACAGTCTCACTTCTGTTGGTGTGCCCCAGGGCAGCTTTGGGTAGAATGTAGCCAGTGAATGTGTGTGAAAGGGTGGATGACTGATTGTAGCGTAAAGCGCTTTGGGGTCGTCTGACTTGATAAAGTTCTATACAAGTGCAGGCCATTTACCATTGTACTAATAGCTCAGATCTAATCAGTTTAGTTGTGTTTCTCTCCTGTGAAACCACTAAGGGGCCTTTCCCAACAAACTGGTACTGTTTCTTTGCCTTTCCACAGCCAGCCCAAACCTCGTCCCCAAAACACTGGTGCTACCATAGCACCAGAGATTAAAGTATATTCCTGAGTTAGAATGGCCCCAGCAATGTACAGATCTAAATGCAATTGTGAATTTGAGTAAAGACTTGAAGGTTAATGTCCAAAAAATATAAAGCATGTCTGTGCAACCTTTTTTCATCACAGTTAAGTATGGGAAAAGCATAAGGATTGACTACATGGTCTACAATTTGGGTTTAGCAAAAATGGCAAAAGACTCACATTTATTACTTTGCAAAATTAAAGACAGCCTGTACAGGATGCCGGTTGGTTCACAAATCTGACCTCCTTGCTAGGTAGGACAAGAAGGTTTGGGTTCCAAACAAAAAACTTCAATATTTGGGCACCAGCAAGGACAACAAGACCCAAACTGACTGAGAAGACCAAAAAGTACAACTAGAAGTGGTTTAAGAATATGAAGCAGCTGAAATGGGACAACCAGAACATGAGAAATGTGGCCATCCAGAGAATACTGCACAAAAAACAAGAACGGAAAGGAAGCCCAGACACAGAGCATGACAGAGGTAGCTTTGAGCCTGGTGTGATAGGTTGCTTTCAATTAATCCCCACTGATTTGTAGGGTAAACAAGTCTCCAAAATCTCTCACTTAAAATAGAAACTGCTTTTCTGCTGTAATCACTGATCTGAGAGTTAAGCTCCAGCCTTTTACAGTTTAGATTAGATAGTAAATGCCCCCTGTTAAACATGGCTTTTCAACATGAAGAAGTCCAAGATACAGATATTGTTGGACATGATGCTGGAGATATTTTTTTGGGTAACATAAAATGATGATGTGAAATAAAGAGGTCCGCAATTCACTTCAAAGTTCTGCTTTTGGGCATTTTTAATCTGAGCTTGTCCAGATGTGATTCTGTCATTGGCTCTCTCTAAATGAGCAGAGACCAGATGTCACTATGGAAAACAAAACTTTTGGGGGTTTTAACTTTAATAATGACCAGACTAAAGTGTGGTGTGACTTTTTGAGCCATTAGAAACATGCAAAGGATTTGCCACGAAGCCTGAAGCTCTCTCATTCCTTTGCCCCGTTCCTTTCCATACGTTTCAAACACTTCATTACTGATGAGTTGCGAGGCAATGAATTTTCAAACACATCAGTGACTCCATGTCTTGGCAGGGCTGGTTTGTCTCGTCTCACCGGCATGTTGGAAACAGATGGGAGAAGAAATGCAGGACGACATCTAAACTCTCAGCAACACTTGTCTCATGATTCGTCTTGCTCTGTAAAAAATAAATAAAATAAAATAAAGGAAATTCTGCTGCAAATGTGGGTAAGAGTTTTTTAAAGAGTAGCCAGAGAAACCAAAATGTTTCCCTTTAATTGTTTGGTTTTATTTCTAAAGAAAATGGCTTTCTGGTTTATACAAAATTAGAAACAGAAAATTCAGAATTTTATGTTTTCTGTTTTCTAGGTATAAAAATAATCTTTTTCTAGAAAAGATTAATAAAGAACTATTGTTATTTTTGTTTGAATTTCCCTCATGAAAGTTAACCAGTGTAATAAAAAGCAACAACTGACTGAGAACCTCTGGAAGAGGTTGTCCAGATGAAGACCACAGGGGTGACTATCAGCCAAATCAAGAAGAGTAGGTTGTCCCAAATGCATCTTGACAACATCACAAACTCACTTAAGTTCCCCAAGAAATCCAGCAGAGCAGAATAGTTCTGAAGTTTATTTTAATGTTAAAAGGAAGATTAATTTATGTTCAGTCCAACAGGACATACAGTCTTCAACCTTAGGAAAGACAGAACCCAAAAGGTCCAAAGAAGTCAATGATGAGTGGAGGAGGAAGTGTCATAGTTTGGGATATGTTTTCTGCGGCGTGAATTGGACTTCCTATACAGCTACATGACAGTGAAAGGAAATGATAATCAGAACCTTCTCTGACAATGTGGTTCCTTCCTGGCGTTCATCACTCAGCAGTTTTAATCAAACATTATTTAGAAAGCCCTTTTCTTACAGCCAAGTGAAACACAAAGTACTACGATATGCCCCAGTCACACGGCAAAACTGGTAAAGCAGGTCCTTGAAACTGAAGAGGTTAAATTGATGCAATAACCAGCCTGAAAGCCCTGATCTTAACCTGACGGAAAACCTCTGGGAAATCCTTCGCAACAAAGTTAAAGCCAAGACACTAGCTACAGTCAACGAACTGTGGATGAGAATGGAAGAAATGGACCAATAATCACACCAGAGGAGATTAGAGACTAGTGATCAGTCAAAACAACAGCCTGTACACTACACGCTAGCTGATGACTGTTGTAACCTTTTGCAGATTTAGCTGTTATATACTTTCTCCCTGCTGAAGTCATTGCTGTTCTCTAATTGTGATTGTTGTGTTTTCCACACGGTTTTCTTGGTTCTGTTAAAAAACACGGTTCTATTGGCCTGGTGTACTCACAACAAAAACATCCATCAAATGATAAGCAAGGGAGACCGCATTATTTCTGAAAGAAAACAAAAGAAAACAAAAACAAAAACAAGAATTTGGTGTTTATTCTCAAACTTTCATCTCCAGTATACTTTAAAGAAGCCATGAGCTGGTTAGTGGTCTCAACGCAAACTTAGATTTAAAAACATTGTGGCTTCAAACCTGCTAACATTTTGGATCACACTGTTCCTAAAGTCCCTTTATTTAGAGACCAGAGAAGAGTTTTCTCCAGCTGTTTAAATCATGGAGTAGTGCCACGCTCCCCTTCCTGCTCCCCAGTTTCTGCACCCTGCCAGTAAGCTGGCTTAAAGAAGGCACTGACAGGAACACTGCTCATCACTTTTAGCAAGGTAAAACTATTTAAAACTACAATTGAGAAGATACCAGCAGCAAGAATCTCAGTAAGAATCTCATACTGACTCATCCCTTTTGCAAAGGATATATTAAAAACAAGAAATAAATAAAAAAGACAAAAAATGAAATTTAAATAACAGAAATGTGATGTAAATACTTTTCCCAAAACAGGACATTACATTCCTAGCTTTTTGTGATGGCCGTTGGGTTATTTTAAAGCCTTAATGAACCAAATCAACACCAGGAACTTGAACCAAACATGAAACTCCTCTGATGTTTCTCCACAGCATCCATTATAGCAAAAATGTAGAACCTCAACCTTCTGCAAAGTTACCAACCAGGATCTAAAACTTCAACCAACCGAGATTTTAACGGCAACAATAAACACAATCAGGCCTGCAGACAGCCTTGCCTGGGCCCGGGACAACACCATCTTAGATGCCCCCTCACCCCTCACCCATGGCATTCATTAACTAGTAGAAAACTAACTAATATTTACTTTTTCAAAACATGACTGATACTGCAATCTAACTCCTTCTTCCATTCTCTCCTAACTCTCTTCTTCCCTTGTTCTCCTTCATTTCTGCTCCATACTTTGGATTTTTTTTATTTTCCATAGAAGCCTAACAGTGACACAAATCCCCAAAATATAATAAGTTACTAAATACATTGTTATATGCGATAATGTCTTATAATATGTATATTAAATAAATAATTACTTTCCATATATCTTACAGGTCTCAATTTATGACTCAATGAAATAATTCAAGTGGAGAATCTAATTAAAATGTGAATTACATTTGTGGTAAAATCAAACATAAAAATGTCAGTTTTTTAAAATGATTATTTTGCTTCCTGTGCTAAAGAACATCATGAAATCATTTAAACTGCTGCTATGTCTCACTAAATAGAAACCCTAACATCTGATTGGTTAATAATAATATTAACACTGCTGAGAAGAAGGGATGTTCATGATGTTCTGCAGCATGAAGTCAAATATTTATGAAATAATTATTAAAGTAAGATAAAAAAAATGTTTTTATATATATTATTTATTCAATAAATAGACAGATGAATCCCCCTCATGTATTAATAGCAATTTGGTGAGTTTTTAATGGATCAAATTGCAGCACCTTTGGCTTTCCATAGAGCCAACATGGTCGAAATTGTTCCTATTTAGGCTTCTGCTTGTGTGACATGTTTAAGTTTGACCTGCAAATGCCATGAGCCAAACCTTCCTTTAGCAGTTGAGGTTCTACAAATCTGATGCGCAGCAGTGAAGATGTGGCTGGCAGTAACGTCAATCTAGAGCAAGTTATAAAACAGGGCAGTCATTAACGTTTACCAACCTAAGAGTGGTCCTAATACTAACCCAGAATGGGGGGACAGACTGAAGCTGCCTTTACACTTTTACTAAAACGGATTAATAAACTCAAAGTCAGCAGCCAGATCATCTCTGTGTTAGGGATGTGGGGAGGTCCTTCCTCAATACTGCAAGGACAATTAGGAAGAAAGAAATAGAAACGGTTTTATGTAACTAAAATATTAGGTTTATATTTTTCTTCAAAAACAGGCCTATTTTGGAAAACAAAACCATATTGATCATAATCTGATGGTTGGAGGGCCCAGTTCTGGGCTCCCCTCCACAATCGACCCGGGACAACTGACCCTGTTGTCCCCGCATGTCAGGGGCCATGTATACAATAATAGTTTAACTTGGAAAAAAAACTAATTCGAAGAAACAATGTTCTTTAAAGCAACAAAAGCTAATATTTTCTATATTTACAGTTATTTATTTGATTTACTGATTCTCTTTATGCAGCTTAAAGGTCCAACAAGTGTGTTTGCAGGTGCTGAGAGTTTGTGTTTCAGAGCCAAATCAGATACTGAGCGACAGAGCAATTTGTATGAGCTACGAGGGCAATTTTTCAGCATTCTTCATTTCAGGCCAGACCACCCAATAAGACCCCCGCTCTCTCCCCCAGCCTCCCTCCTACTTCCTCCTCAGCAACTCACCTCCCCTCCACCCATCTCTGGTTACAGTCGCCAGGCTCCAAAAGAAAATGTCACAAGAAAAGGAGCTTGGGCTTCAAAGGGCAACCAATTTGAAGTAGTCCGAGTTAATCGTGTGCATCTGGTTTTAAAAGCCCGGAGACGTCTGACCTGCAGGAGGCTCAGGCAACAACCTCCAAACACTAACCCAGAGACTCCTGAAATTACAACCACTCGGTATCCTAGAAAAAGGAGCTCTCTGGTGAATACTGACTCATTTGAAGGCTGTGAGGGCTCAGAGTCTTCATTTCTAGATGCTGTTTTTAATTTGTTGTCATGACCTTAATGTTGTGTTGAGGTTACCTTCAACGGGGAACCAAATTCAGTCAGCAAGTAATACTCTAAATGTTCTTTTTCAATCAAGCAACTTTAAAAACAAATAGTTATTATTGTAAATGATGTCAGATTTCCTTTATTTGGGATGTTTGAGACGTTTTTGGAACAAAACACTGGTCTTATTTAGAAACAATCAGATCAATGTAAGTAGTAAAATACTAAGCAAAACTTTTTTTATAATCAAATTAAAAAGGAGACATTCCTATTTATTTACACACTGATCTTGAATAATAATAATAATAATAATAATAATAATAATAATGAAAAGCATCCCCACAGCATGCTGCTGCCACCACCTTGCGTCATGGTTGAGATGTTGAGTTGAGTGTTCCTTTTTACCACATGTATGGATACAGAAGTAGGCCAAAAAGTTCAATTCTGGCCTCATCCGCCCAGAGGACCTTCTTCCTCATGTTTTCTGTGCCTCTTATTTATGTTGTGGAAATTAATCTCGATACTGCAACACCTGACTCGGATTACAGAAATTAAATTACTCAAACTTAATCGATTTAGGTCCAGAATGTCTCCAATCAACACGACAGTACGGGAAATAAAAAAAAATAAAAACAGAATACAAAAATTAAAAGATAGGCAAAAATTCTAAATCTTAATTTTTTTAAGAAACACAAAGAATTAAATGAAATTGGTGATTTTAATCAGTTTTTATTGTGTTATACCTGGTTCATAAAACTGTCGGTTGATTTTTTGAAAACCTGAGGGCCCCACACATGATGATAAAAAAAAACTCATAGATATAACAGGGTTGGTCCTACAGTGTGTTGTGTGCTGCCACACGGCATGCGCAACACACAAAACAGATTTCACTCACGAACATTCAGATGTCAGACGGGAAATCTCGCAAACTCTCGAGATCAAACCCGAGTTCAGAGTAATTCCCCTTCGTGTTTCTGTCACCTCGCTTTGTGATTGGCTAGACGTCACATTCAACAGGCTGCGTGCTGAGTGTTGAATATCCCTGATTAGAAGTCAGAGCGGTCCTGACGTCCTTTCGAGCAAACTAGATCAGCCATCACGATGAGTGGGGCGTGTCGGAAGGGAAAGATCAGGTCAAAAATCGTCATTAAAAAGGCAATAATCTACATAAGAAAACTGTCTCACTTTTAAATCCCTCTCCTCCCTGCAGGTTATGCAGCGGTGCAGCCTAATCACAGTTTTTCCTACCCGCTGGCGGTTTCCACAGATCTCAGACCATCCAGGGCAGGTCCGAATCTCCCTGCATTAAGAATGAGCTTCCGGTATCCTGCCGGTGGGCTGGCCATCCCTGAATGGAGTCCGACGTTGATCAATCTTCTTCAAAGATGGACACAAAGAAGGGAAGAAAAACCTGAGAAACAGCAGGATAATATTTAAAATTGTATCTTACCCTCTCACTTCTCTAAAAAAGTAACATTACACTTATCTATACCTGCTTGAGTGTAGGTTATCTGCTACTGCAGGTTGATATTTTAAAAACCCTATCTGTTAATATAAAGTAAACACACCCACAATATTATTATTTATTTATTTGCTGTTAGCAACATAGGGAGAGCACAACATCCCACGTTTGATCTGACAACACTGATTGACTTAGCTGAAAAGGAGTAGATATTTTCCTAGTTAATGTTTTAACTACCGCTGTACCAAAAGGTAAGAGATTTTATACATAAGCACTCGCTTTTCTAACCTGAGCAAAACCTGAATCTATTAATCTGTCGACTATTTTTTGATTAATTGATTATTAATCGAATAACAGCTGCTTAATAGGAGATTTCTTACAGAATTTGAACCACGCAAAGCTGTTTTTAATGGTTATGATATATTTTCCTAGAATAAGGAAATTGACCTTTGGGTGAATAAAGGACTATCAGATAAATAATATTTATTCCAAACAACATTTGCTGAAAAATAATGGCAATATCTTAACAAATATTTAGAAATTATACACACTTTAGAGATGAATATGATTTGTTTATATGTGTTAATGTCATAAGAAACATACATTAAAACGGTATTTTACATTTTAAAATACTTTAACTTAATTTAGAAGGTTAATTTTGAACATTTGTTTGGATTGATTGAACAATAAAAGGAACAAAATTCTATGGCTGCAACTAACGATTATTTTGCCAATCGATATATCTGTCAAGTATTTTTTCGAATCGGATAGCAACAGGTGCTTAATAGGAGATTTCTAACAGAATTTGAACCAGGTGAAGCTAAATAGACCACTTGAGAGGTTCTGGAGAGAGAATATTTACGGACAAATAATGTTTTTCATCTTAAATGCAAAATCTATATATGTTTAGTAAAATTTGGCCTAATTACGACTGTGAGTGGGTTGTTCTTTAAGCAATTGGCATGTTTTAGAGGCTGTATACTCTAGTTAGTGATTATTCGATTACTAAATGAGTTGACGACTATTTCAATCATCGATTGATCACCGATTAATCGTTTCAGCCCAACAAAATTCACCTGATTTGTAACCGACATGGATGATCTTGGCATCATTAAAACGTCCTTTTATGCCCATTCACAAGAAATTTATTTTGACATTAAACTTCACAACAAACCAGCACCCATTTATTAGAGTGCAAAAAACACACAACTCAACACCCGTTCATCTAAATGCTTAGATTTTGTTCTAGCCTTTAATAAAGATTAAATAAAAAATAATTAGCTCTTCAAGTTATACAAGAAGGTGCTAGCTTAACTGACGGTGCTATCCGTTAGCATTTCATTCGTGATATTATTTCTCATAAAACTAGCATAACTCACCGGGAAACAGCAGCAAAAAGTGTTAACCCTTCAAACAAAATCACTGGAGTGTACCGTTGATTTTATGGGAGGTATTTAACCATCAAAAGTCAGTGGAAAACACTCACATTAGGGCATGTAAACCAGTTTTCCCATTCGGCATTTCTGAGTACTTCACTGTACACTCGGAAAAAACAAAATTCTCTTAAAATGTGACGACTCGTGTTTGCAGAGGTGATGCAGACACCAAAGCGGTGTGTTTGTCAGTAATTTGCGGTGATTAGATATTTATAAAACACAAGTTTGTAAATTATATGGTTAAAAATGCACTATAGATTTACATTAGCTAAAATTCCGGATGGGTCAGCAGAGGAGATCCATCCTGAAAATGTTTTCTCTCAAGGTTAATTATGAAAGCGCGGATGCTTTCACTTAATATTATGCAGGAAGAAAAATGCTCAATATCGGGTTTTCCTGTTTGTTTTGTTTTTAACTTAACTTAACTTTTAGTTTAGTTTATATTATATATTTTATAAACATTTTCCGGCAAGTGTCATTAGAGTAAGTGAAACACAAAAGGTAGATTTTTTAACAGAACTAAACGCTTCTTTAAAGTTGCTTGTCAAAACTCTTAAGTTGAATTTGCTGTAAGAATCTGACATTTAAAATCAAGCATAATGTAATATGAATACATTTTTGGCCACAGACAGGTTGCCTGAGCAGCTAAAGGGTTTCCTGTAGTCACATTTTCTTCCACTGGCCCCCATGGTGGAGCGTTTTGATTTGAGTTAAGAAAGCTGAGCTGAAAGGAAACATAAATATTTATTCCTTAAGATGTCAAAGGATAATCTGCAACACTCTTTGTCCACTGACTGGATGTATTTAAACTGGCCCCTATTTCAATTGACCGTTCGTCATTGATGGAATCTGACCTCTCTCAACAGCAACCTGTCTATTGGAAAGTGTCACTTCCTCATGATCCTTAACATAAAGCAGGTAAAGTTATCTTGTCAATCACATCATGATGTCACAGAAGTTCAGCTTCTTCATTAGACCAAATTGTCAGCTAACACGTGTCAGAAAGGAGCCAGGTGTCACTGACATAATTAATTGGCCCTAACAACAAAAACCATCTCCATTCATCGCTGTTGGACGCAGGGAGAAAAAAACATTCCCTATCATGTTTCATCCTCTTTTTCCTAAGCAAATAATAACTCTAGCAACATGTGCATGCCCTTGGAAGCTACTCAAAACCACATGTGCAAGTACCCCCACCCCGTGAGTTACACACAGGTGTAGGCAACCGGATGTCAGTGGTGCAGGGCAGTTGACGGGAAGCAAAAATCAAAGGTACATATCTTGAAAATTAAAGGACTAGCAGGCTGGCACTCTTTGTTTTCTATGTCTCAGGGAGAAATGCTTCTCATCAGATGAAACACGAAGCAGAAAATCACAGATGTAGACTGAAGTGGGTGTTTTCTCTTGGATTAAATCATTTTAAAAGCCTTCAGCTGATCCAAAATTCGGCAGCAAGAGTTCAGATGAAAATTAAAAAGAGAGATCATATTTCTCCTACTTTAGCTTCCCTTCATTGGCTCCTTGTTAAATCCAGAATAGAATTTGAAATTCTCCTCCTCACATATAAAGCCCTTAATGATCTAGCTCCATCATACATCAGAGATCTGATTGTTCCATATGTTCCTAACAGAGCACTTAATTCTCAGACTGCAGGTTTACTGTTTGGTTTTCTAGAGTCTCTAGAAGTAGAATGGGAGGCAGATCCTTTAGTTATTGAGCTCCTCTCCTGTGGAACCAGCTGCCAGTCTGTCTACTTTTAAGGCTAGGCTTAAAACGTTCCTTTTTGATAAAGCTTTATAAGTTAGAGTGGCTTAGGTTATCCTGAGCTATCTCTGTAGTTATGCTACTAAAAGCTTAGGCTGCTGGAGGACATAATGACCACTTTCACTACATTCTCCTACTACTCCAATTTTGTGTTATTTGCTGTTAATTTAGCTTTTAACTTTATGTTCTCTCTCTGTTTGTTTCTCCTTCTAGAAGCTGCATCTGGCCTGGCTTTGTGTTTAGCTATGACACCTTCCTGGACCGGGACATCGGCTGAGCTGCTGCTGCCAACAACTTTATGTTCTTTCTACAGACGATACACCTGGCCCTGTTTTTCAGTGTTTAACCCTGTCTCTCCTATACATAGCTACTGGCTGAGCTTCTACTGTAACTAACTGTATGTGCTCTCTTTCCTACTCTAGACTTGAAAACTGGCTCAGAGTTAATCTGTTTAGCTGTCTTTCTCTCCTAGATGAAGCCGCTAAAGGAGCTATAACCATTGATGTTTGACTTTTCTTTCTCATAGAAAGTACTCCTGGATCAGTGCTTCTTTGTTCTTTTTGTGTCTCTGCTCTGTTCTCTCAAACCCCCAGTCAGTCGTGGCAGATGGCCGCTCACACTGAGCCTGGTTCTGCTGGAGGTTTCTTCCTGTTAAAAGGGAGTTTTTCCTCTCCACTGTCGCTACATGCATGCTCAGTATGAGGGATTGCTGCAAAGTCAACGCCAGTGACTGTCCACTGTCTCTACATGCTCATCCAGGAGGAGTGAATGCTGCAAGTCACTGACTGGATGCAATCTGCTGGGTTTCCTTAGACAGAAAAACTTTTTGTCCAATTTGAATTATAAACTGCACTGCACTGTTTGATAGTTAGGATTAATTGAATTTACAGTATGTACCTGATTTGGAATCTGTATGATTCGATTGAATTAACTTTAATTAGGAAAGGGCCTTTAGACAACGTGTTGTGAATTGGCGCTATATAAATAAACTGAATTGAATTGAAAACTAAATTAAAACGGTGTGTTAAACAAGTTTAACTCCCATTCATTGTTAATGTGCTGCTAAATTAAGAAAGTAACACAAAGGGAAATATTTGAAATAACAATCTACAAATTCTCTTTAAGTCTGGTGAGCATTTTTTGATTTAATAAAAAATGTTTTAAAGTTTTTTACATGTGTAATTGGTTTTAGATGTTTATTAGAAGTCCAAATGTAGACCTATTTAAGCTGAGATCGACTAAAGCAACAAAAAGGGCAAAACAAAAGTGACACCATCCAGCTTCGAACCCAGGACCTCTCGATTACTAACCCAGAGTTTTACTATTTAACTCCATGTTGCAAAATCATCATTATTATTATTTAAATATCAATTAACCTCAGGTCTATTACACACCAGCGAGGTTTGCGACACGCTATGTGCAAAGGTACAAGCTATATGAGCAAACAGCAAACCCATGGAATGAAGAACTTTTTGTCCTTCAAGCAAACACCATATGCAGCGGAAACCATTAAACATGGTGGTGGCAGCATCATGCTATGGGGATGCTGTTCTTCAGCTGCATAGAGGAAAGCGTCCCCACACAGGAGTTGGGATTGAGTGCTCATTCAAAGTCTAGACCTAAACCTAAATGAGTATCTGACTGAGCTTAAGGCTTTTTTGTAAAGTAGAATTGGGAAAAAAACTCAGTTTCTAGATGTAGAAAGTTGGTAGAGACATACCCAAAAAGATCTCCAGCTGTAGCCTCACTGAAAAGTAGTTCAACAAAGTACTGATTCACAGCAGCTAACACAAAGACACGCCACACTTAAGCTTTTTATTTGTAAAAAATTTTGAAATCCATATCATTCTTTTCCTTTACCTTCAAAATTATGCACAATTTTATCTTGGTCTATAACATAAAATCCCAATTAAAACACCTTAAAGTCTGTAGTTGTAATGTGAAAGATGTGAAATAGGGGGAAGTTATATAATGACATTTTTTTTAAAGCACTTCATTTTTAGAAGCACTGTTGCCTTGTTGCAAGAAGGTCTTAGGTTGGAATCCCAGCCTAGGGGTCTTTCTGCATGGAGTTTGCATGGGTTCTCTCTGGGTACTCCCTCTTCCTCCTACAGTCCAAAAACATGATTGTTAGTTTAAGTGGCCTATCTAAATTGCCTTTAGATATATGTGCACAGTTCAAATGCAATTTAATTATAAAAAAAAGTTTAAATAAAGTGCTATACAATATCAAAATCTTTAAAGCGATCTAATAACATTGTTAACAAAGATTACTCCTAACATTTTGTGATAGAGGAACATGATTATACCAAGACAAAACTTGGCAGCAGTGAGCTTATTTAACCACAGGTGTCACTATAATCAAAGCTGTAAATATCCCCCTCAATTCATCTGATCAATCCACAGTCAGAGTTATGAGCTGCTGGAGTGTCCTCAGGCTGATCCACTATAATATACTGTAAAACCCACACGAAAAGACATGAATAACAAAGTACTTGAGCTGTTTTTACAAGATAGAGGCTACATTTCGAATTTGCATCTTTAACAATGATTTGAGAATTGATTTAAATGGAGGTCACACCATTTTAGTGCCAAATATTCAATTTGTTGCCATTAACACCTTATGAGGAGAATCAACGTTTCTGAAGGATTTGGATCGCCCGTCACCCCTGCAGCTGTGGACCAAAAAGTTGGAGCAACAAAGACAACATCATTACAAATGGCTTTAACTGGTTTGTATTACCAGTGATTTATATGTTTGCACGGCTCTGAAACCCTAAAGGTAAACATATTAATGCTAATGATGAAGATAGCTGGAAGAGAGACGTCATTAGCTTGACTTTTATCCAACTACAGCCCGGAAACAGCTTGTAGGTGCCGGGCACAGTAACTAAAACAGGACATGGAGTTGCCTCTAAATCTATACACACACACACTTAGTGCATGCTTCTCCCTGCAGTGTACACACACCTATGACATGGCCCAGTTGGCTTCATGAAAGCTTAAGAGAAACCTGGATGATTAAATGTTTCCTGAGGTTAATCATTCACGAGCTTGATAAAGCTCTCTTACCACCAATCACAGATACCTTCCCCAAAGACACAAATATTAACCCAAGTTAAATGTGTGCCAAGGTGTTGGGCAATGAAACCAACATCTGTGGAGCTTTAAACATAAACATCCTGTCATCCGGAAGTGGAAGGAAAACGAAATGTGGTTTAAATCTTTTTCAAATGAGGATCCGAAAAGTGTGGCGTGCATTTGTATTAAACTTTGTAGCACCCAGCATTACCCTGCCACCACTACGTTTTACAGTGGGCAGGGCTGCATTCAGGAGGATGTGGCTAGAGACGGTTTTGGTGCCCTACCAACACAAATATCTTTTATGCATGCAAAGTAAATCAATAGTTTGGTAGAAGCACACACCAGCTGGTACGGATTGACGCATGGTTGGTTTAAAACATCTCCTGGTAGATGGATATCCATGTTGTTCCTGAAAAGATGTACACATAATGGACCAGCGACCTTTCTTGAAATGTCTTCATCCAAACACAAAAAATAATGACCCAAAATGTTTTCATAACTAATCCAGACCTGTTTACGCAATATCAATGCAATACAATCCCAAAAATACATCAAAAGCCAAGGAGGTGGAGAGTATGCACTTAAATCTGACTGCTGGTAGATTTGACTTGTCTGGGGTTTTAAGCTTCAAATAGTTGTGTGTGGTTTATATTCATAAAAATCCAACAAAATAAGAAATAAAACATCAACTGATATTTCACCTTAAGTACAAAGTTTGCAAAACATGCATTCAATAAAAAGGAAAGAAATTCTGGGCTACTGCCCCTGTAAGCCAAGTCTGGCCCAGACGGTGAGCATGATGTGTTCAGAGTTCGTTTTCTGCCACTCATAATGTTCAACCTTGGTGTCATTCAACCTTCTTCCACAATAAAATATACTAAAGTTTTGTGTCTCTACACATAACAGAACATATAGAACCACTTTTAAATGTTTTATTTAGATACTTTGTTTCTATTGTTTTTCATAAAGACACAATTTGTTCCCATTTCTTTAGAAAAGGCTGACATTTATATAGTATTTTTTTTGTTTTGTTTTGTTTGTTTTTACAGAATTATTAGTGCTATAGTATTTACCACTAGATTGGACATGTTAGATTAGGCATGGAGATTTCAGGGAACAATGCTATCAGTTTAGTCTTTACATTCATCAGTGCGAATTTCATCAGAGTGAGACCTCCAGATTGATCGCAGGAGGTACAGGTAGGAGAACATGTGCTGTGTTCAACTAGACTCAGATATTATTATCTGTGCTACAGGATTGAGGAGGAGAAAGGGAGAGTTAAGATGAAAAGATAAAAGGCTGAATGAATAAAACAAGAATGAAGCAAAGCAAACAAAGCGGGGGACAATTTGGGAGACACAGCAACAGCGATGGAGAGGAAAAGAATGGAGACGCAAGAAAGGATTAAATGGGCAGGAAAGGAGACTGGGAAGAAGAGTACAGAGAGGTGGAGATCGCCGTAAAAGAGCATGAGAGAGGAGTGAAGTGAAATCTATAAGGAGAAGAAAAACATTGCAATAAAATAAGGAACAGGAATAATCTGAAAAGTAGGAGTTGAAAAGTACTGAGAGGATTAGGAAAAAACAGGAAAAGGATGTATCAAAGGGTGGGAAACGAAACAGGATTAAAGCAAAAGATGAGAATAAGATTAAATTGAAAGGAAGGGCAATGATAGGAAGACAAATTGGAAAGGATGGGGAAAGAAAAACAGGAATGGATTGAAAAAGGATTAAGATAAAGATAAATAACAGGAAAAGGAATATAAATAATGTAAGAAAACAGGGTGGGAAAAACATAAGAGGAAGTGTAAAGATGGAAGTAGAGAAAGGGAGGAAAAGACAGAGGGGAATATAATAGGAAGGGAATGAGTAAAATGGCGGACAGGAAAAGGAAAGTGAGGAAGACAAAAAGATGAAAAAACGAAGGAGAGGATTAACAAAAGACCGGAATAGGATAAAATAAAATAAAAAGGAAAGGATGGGAGGGGAAAAGGCAGAAAAATAAAGGTTGAAGACAGAAAAAAAAAAATAGAAAAACAGAAAATGTAGTTTAGGGAGCTGCTTTGAGGAGAAACCTTCAGAAAAACAAGACAGAAGGAAACCAGGACATCTCTCTGATATTCTCAAACAGTATTTTTATTACATGTGATTACTGTAACAATATTTTAGTATAAGCTCATTTCCATTCAGATGTGTGGCTTTGTCACAGCTCTAGATTAAATATCTGCTCGTGCTGCAGAATAAGATCTCCTGCAGGAATAAATAAAGTATCCTCAGCAGGTTTCTGGACGAAAAGATGGAGATAGAAGGAAGAATGGAGGTGAGGAGCTCATGGTTGTGGAGAAAACAGTGCAGGTGGAAGAGATAAGAGTCAGAAAGGCAGCCTGCACAGAGGGGTTGCGAGGCCTGGACTCCCCACTGAGGAGTGATGCGATGGTAATCTTGCAGCCGGAATATCTGGTCCGGGACTAAACAATGGTTCCAGCAGGCAGGTCGAGATGGCCCGATAACCCACCTCCAGCCATGTGACTCTGCAGGTCAGAGTCATGCCGATCAACAAAGACGGACCCTGTCTGTGGACACACGGGGTCACAGTTTATAAACCTGGAGGAAGCAGGTCAGATAGGAGCTCCTGTGTTCAAGGTGATGAGTGAAATACCAGGAACATTCCTAAGAGACACTCCCTCTGAAGATGAGTTGTAATCCAGTGTTAGTTTACAACTGCCTCTGCTCCACAAATCAGTTTAATGGGCCAGCAGCACGCCTGTAGAGGACAGTAAGTGGAGATGCACATTTGGAAGATGATTTATCGCTTTTTCAAATCATAAAAGTAGAAGACAGATCATGAAGTCTGTTAAAAAGCAGAAGAATTTCCAGATGGTGCTCAGGCAGAGAGGACGACATTATGCCTCATGAATATCAGCAACTGATTAAAAGCCATTCTGCATATATATATATATATATATATATATATATATATATATATATATATATATATATATATAAGAAAAACATCTTCCCTCTCTTTCACTCTCGTCCACCAAATGAACGTGTTTGTATACAGTCGTTTAATTCTCTCATTGAGAGACAGAGATGAGATGAACATAATTAAAGTTTTTTCTTTTTAATTAGATGCTTTTCTTTTCTGGGAAGCCTGTGGCGACGCTGGGTGGAGCCTGAGTGGAGACAGGAGGTTTGTGGTGTAGCTGATGGAACCCGGCCGGCCCGACGTAATGGAAACCGGGTGTTCACTCTGCACATAAACACATACATGCAGACACAAACTGAAGCTGAAGACAGGCATATAAACTTGTGCAGACGTGAATCTGAAGTCACAACCCACACAGTGCTAATATGTACCACATAACACACTCATACTGTGCTGTCCAAACGTCTTGAATCATTACTTTATATTTACTTTTTGTCCTTCTGAAGGTCCTTCGGGTTTGGTCCTAGCTCAGGTCTTTGCTCAATTTTTCACAATACAGCGAAAAAGTATTAACACCCCTTAAACTGTCTTCATGTTTTGTCATGTTACAACCACAAACCTCAGTGTATTTTATTGGGATTTCTACATGATTGACCTTCAGAAAAGTACTGAATAATTGCCATGTGGAGGGAAATTGAAACATTTATAACTTTTTACAAATAAAAACCTGGAAAATCTGGGTACCTCTGTATTTAGTCCCCTTTACTCTGACATCCTAAATAAGAAGTGCAACCAACTACCTTCCGAAACTACCTAATTAGCAAATAGTATATAATGTAATCTCAGCAATAGTACCGTCAAAACAAACACTCTGAACACACCATCCTCACTGTGCAACATGGTGATGGCACCATCATGCCATGGGGATGTTTTTCTTCAGAGGGAAGCTTGCTACAGTGGGTTAGGAGATGGATCAAGCTAAATATGGAGCAATCCTGGATGAAAACCACAGGCTGGAAAAGACTTGAGACTGTGTGCAGAGGCTCGCTCTTACAACTTTTTCCTTCCTTAAAACAAAAGTACTACGACAGTGTCCCACATATGCACACATTACTGATGTTTTAATGTATGATGGAAAAAGAAGAAACTTGCATTAACAGTAAAATAACTTTGTTTTGTAGATCCGACATCTTCAGAGATTTTTTAAGTATCTTAAACTACCAGATTTTAACCCGCAGCAAAACTTTATTTTTGCTATTTCAACTGGAAAAAAAAAATAATCTTGCACTCAATTTTGTGACTTTATATCGAAGTTAGAAACAGCTACATCAGATGAGCTCCAGAGGTGCAGGTTGCAGACTTTTGATGTTCATCTAATCAGGCACAGACACACAACAAACCAAAACTAAGAGTCCTGATTAGTAGGCTACCCAAAGATTATTGTCGACCAAAAAGTTACTATTTTTTTGCTTTCTTATTGTCAGAAATGGAAATTATTAATCTGAAATCTTTATTTTGCTGCATTTCTATAAACGGTTTGAAAACGGGTTTTTGCAAGATTCAGAAAGTTAGATTTAAGGCTTTTGAAGACCTTTATGATTTAGATGTGAGACCACAGATCCTTTTCCTTCCACTTTACACCTATGCACTACCTTGTGTTGGTCTATCACAAAACATCCAACTAAAACACATTGCAGTTTGTGGTTATATTGTTACAAAATATGTAAAAGTTCAAGGGATATAATACTTTTGCAATGCATTGTATGCTGTCATGATTAGGAACTACAACTGAGCAGAAAATGATAGAAACAGCTTTAAGAAAGCCTGAAGCACTGTTAATCAAGACAGTTTTAAAGGATTACAAAATAGCCTGACATGGAGGCAAGGTACAGAAAAATGATGATTCAAAACTTTTGCACAGTTCTTTTATACATGTATTCATGTGAACACATTTGCATTATACAACAACACTTTCTCAAACCGAGCTTTCTAAACAGTGATGATGTGTTTATCTGCACGCAGGCTCATGCATACATAATACAAATAAAGACTGACTTACTTACATACCCCCCCCACACACACGCTGGGCAACACGCATGAATGCACACTCTCTCCCTGTGCTTCTTCACACAAGCATTTGCACAGAACTCATTACGAATGCATGCACACAAGCATATATAAAGACTCTGTGGACTATGTATGCACACACACCCTCCTCCACCTCTCGCACTCGTTGCACATACACATCAGTCCATTAAGTCTCTCTGTGTGCTCCTTCGAAAATAAACATGCATTCAGTCACGGCACAAAGGCGCACACACACCCAGCCGCAATCAGTCTGACAATGTGATACAAACCCATATCCTGCCTCCTTTGCTGGCTTTAATGTGCCCCCTTCCCTCACTACTCACACACACACACACACACACACACACAAGAACCCAGTCAGGAAATGCAGAAAACAGATCTCAGGCATCTACTGACAGTGAGGCTAGGCGACTTTTCCATCAGACACTGATGTCATTTTTCCATAAAGCTGTTTCACTCCCTTAAATCCCATGTGTTCAAGCTCTTCTCCTGTTGGCATGCAGGAGGATGTTCTCCTACTGGCCTGTGACGACGAACAATTAAACATTGGTAATTTATTTCCTGTATCCGCCTGCTGGGATCTGCAGCTCCCTGATCCTCCACCGGCCTTCCTCCAAGTACATGTAAATGCATGGAAAACACTGAGGTGTGACAGTGCATACATTTCACAAAGCTAGCCCATGTTCTTCACCCTGATCTCAGCTTCTTTTAATGAAACCTGCACCTTTTTTTCAAACCAGCATCCTGTGAGGTTCCCATAGAGTTGGGCAGTGGACACCAGCGGGTCAGACCTGGGCAGCAACAGGTCAATCACTATGAACAGGGCACCATCTAGTGTTGCATGCAGAGTATGGGACAGGAACTGATATTTAAATTTTTTTTTCTTTAAGATGAAAGATAACCATGTTGGGTGTGAATTAACTGGCTTTATGCTCCTCAAAATTGACCGTTTCTTCAGGTTATTGAGCCTGACCTCATGCTGAAGGTGGAGAACGTGATGTGGGGGACTGGAGACGACTGGCAACTGTGACTGCATAGAGAAGGCTCACAACAAACCAAATCCTCAGTCATAGGTTTAAACTGGTAACTCTTGTGGTCACTAAACAAAAAGCCGTCAAAATGTTTACATAATATATAATAATTAAATTTATTTACATTTTAATTGTTGTCTTAGTCTGAGATCCAGAGCACTCTGGAGCAGGTTTTCTTGAAGAACTTCTCTATATTTGGTGGCTTTTATCGTACCCTTTAGGTGTCACTAAAGTCCACTCGTTGGGGGCTGGTGTCCTGTGACTTTTAGATGTCATTTTTCTTTATCACACCTGTATGAAATAATTGGGTCATTAGCAGGGCTCTGTAGAACTTAAGTGCATGCTAAGGAGGTAATTCAACCATTTAATTCAGGTGTGGTGGACCAGGGACAGATCTAAAAGTTGCAGGAGAGTTTGACTCCTCTGCTCAATGTAGTCGCCCAGTTCCTGTGGCAGAAAACGTCCTCACTGCATGATGCTGCCACCACCGTGCACCACAGGTGTTCTCCAGACACGATGCTTGGAGTTCCAGTAAGAACATTTCTATTTTGGTTTCATCAGAGCGGAGATTTTTATTACTCCATACACAAAATTCCCTACGGTGCACTTCTGCAAAATTCAAGCTGGCTGTCATGTCCATCTGGTTCTACCATAAAGGCCTAATTGGTTTAATGAATTAGCAGTGGCTGACCTTCTGGATGGTTGTATCTCCACAAGCGACCACTGGAGCCTTGCCTAAGTGACCAAGGTCAGGCAGATACAGGGAGGATTCAGGTGGTCTCAAACTTCTTCCTTTTCTAAATATTCCTTTGACCTCGTTGCTTGGTTTCTGCTATGTCAAATGAATGTATAACAGATGGGCTCCAGTTGAGATGTAGACACATCTGAAGGATGATCAGAGGAGACAGGATACACCTGAGCACAATTTTGAGTATCTTGGCAAAGGCTGTGAATCACACGTGATTTTTCTTATTGTAAATACACTGGAAAAAAAAGAAAAAAGGATCTTTTTAACTTTCATTATAGGGTATTGTGTCTAGAATCTTAAGGGGGAAATGAATTAAATCCATTGGGGAATAAGGCTACATAAATACATAAATAGCCAGTGATGACGTCAGCCAACAGTGGACTGCTATTGGTTTAAAACAACCTGTCCCAATGCGCTTCATCATACTGACCTTTGGTCTGTCCCTCGATCTGAACGCTTTATTAAACGAGTTTATGTAGTTTTACAAGAAAATAAACACAGCCTGCCTCCCATTCACCGGCTGTTACGTCAGCTGCAGACTTACACACTTCCTGCATTTCAAAATAAAAGCGCTTCTCTTTCTGCTCATTCATAAATCCTAAATTCAGTTAAATGTCGTCACGACGTTGGGTCATTTACAACGTACATCTGTAACGCGTTTAAACTTACGTTTTAAGAGTAAACCCAATTTGTTTGGCTCAATCAGATATTCAACATAAATTTCTATTATTATTTTTCTTGAAACCTAAACATCTTTATATTTCTAATAAGGTAATAATAACGAGTTATTAATTTTTCAAAAATAAAAGCAGCTCATAAGTTTTGCATGTTGAATTAAATGTTTGAATTCCTAATCTACAGCAATGAGGTGTTATCGGCAGAGCAGATGGCATTCATCTGATGAGAAAATGCTTATTTCAGAATTTACAGACTTGAGACTTAACTTGGGACCTGTTCTCTGTCATGTGGAAGAAGGTACTCTGATAAGATGACAATAAATTGCTTCTTGCAAAACTTTATATGTGGAAGAAAACTAAAACTGCACTGTACCCTGAAGAGAAACATGGTGGTAACATCATGCTGTGGGGATGGATGGAACCAAACACCAAACATTCCTGGATGAACTGTTAAAAAAGCTTCGGACAGGGCTAGAGGTTTAGCTTCCATCAGGACAGAATGGCCCAGTCAAAGTTTAGACCTAAATCCACATGGGAATCTATGGCAAGACCTAAAACTGCCTCTCCATCCAATCTGAATAAGGTTGAGCTATTCTTTAAAGAATGGAGAAACATTTCAATCACTGGACCAGGGGTCTGCAACCTGCAGCTCTGGAGCCACAGGTAGCTCTTTGGACTGTCCTTAATAACTTTGGCTAAAAATGATAAAGAACCAACATAAATTTTTAAATATAGATATAACAAATGCAGGTTTTAGCCATTTTCGTGGAATAATTGCAATGAATTCATGCAACATATTCACACTAAAAGCGCCAGTAGTTATTATTTAGATCTATGTTGGATGTTGATTTTTCTTTTTATACAATTTTCAAAAATATTAACATCCCACAAAAGAAAATGTTTCCATCCTCTTTGTGCAAAAGTTTAGTTTTTCTTTATTATAAAACCTGAAAATAGAACTAAATTTGTAGTTATTTAAAAAATGTCAACGAATTTCCTATAGTAGTAGTTTGTTTTTTTTTTTTTTAAAAAAAGGTCATATGCAGTTCTAAGCAAGTTTTATTTAGCTTGACTGAGGGCAACAAAGGCTTTAAAAAAATTGCTAAAATGATAAAAGTTATAAAAAATAAATACTTAAATACACTGGTGTAGATTCCATCATCCAGGACATGATGGTCATAAGTTCTTATGGAAAAGGTAACTGGACTTCTTTTGGTTTCTAAACATGGTTGGAAGTAACAGAAGTAGCCAGAACATGTGAGGTCAGGTGAGTCACAGGCCGTATCCTCCATTTATCGCAATATTTGGGTCGTTATTGCTTGATGATCCAAACACGCCCCCATAACGATGCCATGCGAGTTGTTTTGAACACTTGAAGAAACGCCCAGGGAGACGAGTCAGTGTTGCAGAGTAAGTGTTAGAAAGCTGAAACCTGAGGCCACCTCCTCCTCAAACCACCTGTTTTAAATTAAAATGAATTTATTGGACAATTCAAGACCAACTGCGACAAACAGAATCAGCAAGAATCGGCCTCTGCGACCGTTGCTTGACAATTGATGGACTGAAAATTTAAGGTGGATAATTTTTTTTAATGCAAATTGGTGTTTTTTAGCAAGTTTACAGGTTTTTTTTTTTTTTTACTGAAATCCGAGTTGTCAAGCCGAGCCTTATTACATACACTTTCCAATCACAAAAGAGCAAGTCACAAGACGTTTGGCCTATCAGCCACTTCTTGGAGCATATGTTTCTTTAGCTTCGCAGGGAAAGCTGAATGTTTGGGGACAAATTCCTCTGGATGGAGCTTATTGCTTCCCTACAACAAGGAGTTTACAGGTTTGTCATAGTGTAATAAATACAAATTCCTCCATTAGAGCTGAAGATCACATGATAAACCAATACCACTGGCAACTTTTTCAAAGAAAGAATAAAGATATACAGAAGAAGCAATGAATGAACAATGAACAAATTTCAAAGACCTCTCTAAATACAATTTTACACTTAGTTTTGACAATTTGGAGGCCTATAATAAAATAGAAAAGAAAATGAAGACTCTTTATGACTTTGAAGAAACCCTGAAAAAGTAAATGAAAATATTTTTCACATAAACAAAACCCTCCAGCATTTTTCCACAAAAACACAACAACATTAAAACACAGCAAATGGTGTTTATTGTCAAAGTGTAGGAGTAGAACAATGTTATATGTGCATGATTTCCATATTGTGAACTCTAGTTGTGCAACAAACTAAGCTACAGTATATACAGACACCTATCATTATCTGCCGATAGCCCCGGATGACAGTCATACTGTATAACAGTAAATCTAGTTGGCCGGTTCTGCTTGGACCGGACAGTCTCTGAGGACGATCCGTCAGGAGCCCAAGACTTTGGTTTCATCTGCGTCTTACCTTTACAGTGTAATATCAATCAATACAACTAAACACATCCATTTAAAAACATCCACATGAATATACTCAATGCAACGAATGTTATGCAGAAAAAAATATCTTTTCTCACCCCCCTTCTTTCTTGGACTCTCTTGTTTTATCTCCATTAAATCCATAAAAGGTTAAACGAACATTTAAATGTTTATCTCATTAAAAATCAAAGAAAAATAAAGTTATGAGAACCCCTCAGGTCTAGATAGCGACAATGCTTTGTGAAAAATATATGTATAGTATAGTGAACTAAACATTTACATGACTTTACAGGTGGGAAGGACATAACTCTTTAGAATTATAATAATAACCATAATAATAATACAGCCTCACAGTCTTTAGGAACATGCTCTGCTCTCCTGTTCTGCACTCCCATCACTTGACCTCGTGCTTGTGTCAGCGTGTGTAGGTGGGATTAAAGTGTGCATGTTAGCAGGTCAGGCCAGGGGCATCTCAATTAATTAGAATATAATCAAAAAGTTATTTTATTTCAGCCATTCCATAAACGAAATAGGGCAAGTAATATTCTATGGATCCAAAATACGTTTGAGCATTTATTTCTGTTCATTTTGAGGATTACAGCTAATAAAAACCTAAAATTCAGTGTCTCATAAAATTTAAATATTACTTTAATACAGAAATGTTATGACCTGCACAAGCACAGAGAAGACTGCAGACACCCTCCACAAGAAGGGTAAGCTAAAAAACGTCATTGGAGAAGAATGACTAGAAAGTTTAGTGGAAGGAAAAAGTACACAACACACACTCCGACGTTTCCGAGACACGGGCATTTTGTGTGTTAAGACACTCCTGACCAGGTCCACGGTCCTCTTCTTCAGATGAAAGATTGCATTTCACCTAGAAATCAAGGTCATAGAGCACGGAGGTTTAGAATCCAAGTTAATTGAAGTCCAATGTGCCATTTCCACAGTCAGTGATGATTTGAGGTGCAATGTCATCTGTTGGTGTTGGTTCACTGTGTTTGACCAAATGCAAAATCAGCACACCTGTCTGCCGGGAAATTTAAGAGCACTACATGTTTCCTTCTGTTGACAAGTCTTGTAGAGATGCTGATTTCATCCAGCAGGAGTTGGCACCTGCCCACACTGCTAAAAGTACCAAAAGCTGGTTAAATGACCATGTTGTTACTGTGATTTATTGGCCAGCAAACTGACCTAACCACAGAAAAACTACGGGGTATTCCTATTTTTTTTTTTTTTTACTAAAGTTTTTCGGTCCACTTAACTTTCCACTACTATGATTGGATATAACACCCTTGGACACAGCCAGCTTCTTTAGCAATGACCTTCTGTGGTTTACCTTCTTTATGGAGGTGGCTATGTGCTGGATAAGTACGCAAGCAGCAGTTTTCCCCATGATTGTGTATGTTATAGCATAACATTTCTGTTTTGAAAAATCCTATAAAATCTTGGTTTTGTGTAATTTTCTGAGAAAGTGAATTTTGTTTAAGTCATAATTCTTAAAATTAACAGAAATAAACCTCTGAAAGTATCACTCTGTAATGAATCTAATCATTAAATGAGATTCACTTTTTGGATTAAATGACTGAAATATATGAACTTATGGATGATATTTTAATTTCCTGAGATGCACCTGCATGTTGGTGAGTGTGTGTTTGTGTGTGTTGCTCAGCAGTCCCCAGAGTTGTGCGAGTGTGGCCCGGTCTCCAGTTTCCAGTCTCTCTGGTCGGCGGCGTCCCCCTGGCCGTGCTGGGAGGCGGCGGGCGACAGCGACATCTGTCTGCGGGGGTTGGCGCTGTGCATGGTGTTCCAGTGGCGCTTCAGGTCCGACGCCTTGATGAACGCCTTGTCGCAGGAACCGCAGTTGAAGGGCCGCTCGCCCCGGTGCTGCCGCTCGTGGTCCTTCAGGTGGGACTTGTGCTTGAAGGCCTTTTCGCACATCTGGCAGGCAAAGGGCCGCTCATTGCTGTGGACCCTCTCGTGCCTCTTCAGGTCGGGGCCCCGGATGAAGGCCTTGCCACAAACCACGCAGCGATGCGGCTTGAAGCCTGAATGGATCTTCAGGTGCTCCTTGAGGTGGGCGGCGGTGGTGAACGCTTTGGGGCAGTGCTCGCAGCCGTACGGGCGGTTGGCGGTGAGCAGCCGCTCCTTCTTGGCGTTGTGGTCGAGGGGCTTGGCTCCGGCGCTCTGGCAGGAGTTGTGGTCGCGGTGGCCGTAGAGGAGGTACTCCAGCTTCATGTCCGTGGCAGACGTGGAGGAGCCCCAGCTGTGGGTGTGAGGGTCCTTGCCCATGCCTGTGTTGTAGTTGTGCGGCTGGGACACGTGGGAGCCGCCGGGCCCTATGGCGTCCATCCCCTGGTCGTAGAAGCTGTTCTTCCTTACCTCCTCCATGGCTAGCTCCTTCAGGATGGCGTCCTGCGCCCTCATCCCGTGGTCATCTGGCGCCTGGTTCTCCCGGGTCTTCATGTTGGTCAGCTCCCTCTTTTGGGTGCACAGGTTATCCAGGAAGTTGATGCCGAGGATCTGCCCGGACGACATCATCATGTTGATGTCCTTCTTCCTCACCGCCAGCCTGGCTGTGTACATGTAGTTGAGCACCTCCTCGAAGATGTCCGAGCGGATAAAGTCCAGCTCCACAATGGAGTTGTCTTCATCGCTCTGCTTCTTGAAGAGCTTCTTGAAGTAGTTGCTGCAGGCGGCTAGGACACAGCGGTGAGCCCTGAACTCGATGTTCTCCACCACCACAACCACATCGCAGTGCTCGCCTTCCATCCTCTGCTGGTTCAGCATCTTCAGGAAGGTGGCTTTGTGGTCGTAGTCGATGTATCTCAGTAAATCAGACATGGTGCAGGTCAAACAGGAGCAACCTGCAGAAGAACGACACGTTTTAAAGATTCCGCTACAAAGTTTGTTTTAATTCCTACAAGTTATTGTCTGTGGTGATACTGGAACATTGGTCTTACTGCCAGGTGTTTTATTTTTTTCTAATTCATGAAAACATTTCACTACTTAAATCGTGTTTAGACTCATGAGATGTCTGACTTAGCTGAAAGCAAAGAGCTCCGCCATTTTAATACATTAGATTAACAGAAAAGTTAATATATTTAACTAATTAAGTTAAAAAGGTCAAAGTTATATAAAATCCTTGGTTGGGGCTCCTTTTGCATGGCTTACTGCATCACAGTGAGACAGCATGGAGGCGATCACCCTGTGGCACTGCTTAGGTGTTAAGGAGGCCCACATTGCTTTAATAATAGCCTTTAACTCATTTAGATTGCCTGGTGCCTACCACACTTTTTCCTTCCACTTAATTTTAATGAAAGATTTCAAAAGCTTAATGGACATCAGGCAGCTTTTTTAACATTGACCTTTTGGAGGATGTCAATGACTTTCTGTTGGACAACGGTCATGTCATCATGTCATGTAATCCTTTTATTAAAAATACTTCTTAAAGTATTGATCTTGTGCAATATTCAAATTACCTGAGAGTGAATTTTGCCTTTTCTTTAGTTATAAGCCATAATCATCAAAAGTAACTGAAATTAAAGCTAGAATCATATCACTCTACGTGTTATGAATGTCAATGAGTATTGATTTTCAGATTAATGAAATAAGTTAACACTTGATGGTTTTCTACTATGATGATACGCACCTTTATATCAGTTATTCCCCCCCACAAACTTTCAAGAGCAAAGATCAAAACCAATCTCCTATAACCCCCCCAAGCATGCAGAAAAATAACAGCTATCCACAATTAAATATATATTTGCAACAAAACACATCCTTTGACTACAACTTCGTCCTTTTTCAAATATTATCCCATAGGTCCCGAATGTTTCATTAGTTTTTCAACGGATTTCCTCAAATCGAATAAACAGATAAACACTTAAATTATCCAATTACTCCATACCTTTCCTCCATTGACTGTAACTCTTCTGTTAGTCACATTGCTATACTCAGATATAGGAGAATAGGTAGACAGCGCAAAAAATGAACTGTTGATGAATGCAAAACAATCTTAGTTTAATTCAAAACCGCAGTCCTTTTACAAACTTTTGTAAGTATGTATCTCAGTATGCTGAAATACTGGAAAATGTATGGTAAATTTCCAGAAACGTTTGAGAAATTTCTGAAATATTGCTTTAAATTCCATTAACATTCACAAAGAACTTCTTTTGAACTCACATGAAATCTGGTTGTTGTCGTCACAACAATATTTAAAATATATGTAAAGGGGCAAACTTCACTAATTTAAATATGAGGTTTATTTCCGTTTATTCCCATAAACTTGTGTCAGTTTTCACCAGATGTTTCCAACTCCTGAAACTTTGCAAACCAAGTTGTATGTAGTGCCCACTTCTGTGAGGATTATACCCAAGGATACTGGTACCAACACAAGATTGGTTTTAGAAGTGAGGACAAAGTAATGCCGAGACTCTCTGAAGTAACATACACAAAACAAGGAGAAGCAGAATCAACAAGACCAAGTGTTCCTGACTTCAGCAGCAGAAACTCCAGTGAACCAGGGTTGATATTAACACCACATATTCCTAATCATCCCAGCTTTAGGATCTTAAAGTATAAATCTAATATGTGATCAAGGGCAGAGAAAACCCAGCCAACAGGTCAGAAATATCACTGCTATGCACGGCACTTGAAATAAATTAACGTCCAGAACCGTATCAAATTAGTTCAAATTAGCACAGCACTACTAAGAACCATGACACATAAAGGAGGAAAAATATATCGCTCCTTGAAGTTTGAATGGCTGTAAATTGAGATCTAATCCATCAGACCTCTAAGAAGATCAGAAATCGGTCTTAGCCAGAAAAGCCTGATCGGTGCACCTCTAACATTAAACACAGAGAAATCACTGATAATACATGTGCCGAAAAATGTTTAACTCGGCTGGTGTGACCCGGTGTTTTCCTTTATCTACGTCATTTCCGGTTATCTACTAGGGTCTCTGTTTTTATGCAGTTTGGTGAAGAAACCTACATGAGCGCAGCAAACCTTTATTATAAAATATATACCTTTGCTTTTTATGAATGTGAAGCTAAGAAAATGGTAGCCTAACGTGATGAAAACTAAAGGTGTCCTTTAATTCCCACAACAAAACAGGGCTTGCTCCAACACAGCAGAGGGGTGGAGCTCTGTTCGCATGCCTCTAATTGTAATATAGACAGGCTGAGAAACTACATTTAATTCAATATGCAATTAACGGTGTTTATTTCTACAAATAAGATGCGCAGAAGACAGAGAAGTGGCTAAATCTATCATGCAGAAAGCCTTGAAAAGGAAAAAAAAAAAAAAAAAAAAAAACACGGCAGGCCCGACAGCGAGCTGAGCCGTGGTGAAGCTAATGAAAATGAAAATAAAAATTAAAACACATATAGAAACAAACACACGCACTGCTCTGCGGGTAACTAACACATTTCCGCTGCAGTGTTTGCGTGACAAGCAACGCTGCGCGCAGAAAAGGATCAACCTCAGAGAGAATATTTCACATTTCACTGCGCCCAGCCATCTTGGTCAGCCAGCCAGCCTCGGTTAGTGTTTCTGCAGCCCGACAGGCAGCAATCCGACAGCGGCGGCACCGCGGAGCACTCACCGCTACAAACAGGACAGCGGTGCGGCTGATCCGCTTCGCTCCGACAGAGAGAGGGGAATAAAAAGCGTTAATACCCAAAGCCTGGACGATCCCTGTGTTGTCACGCAAGGCGGTCGACGTCGATCCAGATCCTGAGTTGTCGTTTTTCCTCTTCCTCCTCTTGTTGTGACTGTGGGTCTCCGCAGGAAGCGAAGCATCGTTCTGCTGCCACCTACAGCCCCGGAGAGGGTACTACACCCAGAAGATCGTCTGTATGTGGACAGATGAACCACTCTGAACCTTTTTTTGTGTGTGTGTGTGTGTGTGGGGGGGGGGGGGTGTTGGCGGTGAGACGCCTCGCCCACCGGTACTTGGACCCCGGAAACAGTCACCACTTCTATCTAAAGACTCTTAAAGGAACGACTCTCAACCAGTTCCTAACTATTAGCTATTTTAATCGAAGTTAAGGCAGAGGAATGATTACAGAGATCCGAGGCTCCCGTCTCGGACCGTCTCCGTCTGTTAGAGGATGACAAAGAGCCTCGATAGAAGGTCACATACAGTTTTTATATCTGGCACTCCAATGCAATGGATCTGCCCTCCCTCAGTGATTATCAGTAGACTATGGGTCACCATTGTGGTATCTATCTGTTAGATTGTGTAGTAGCTGGTGTCCATACTTAATCTAAGTGTGCTGTAGTTTTCTAATCAACCCAGTTATACCAGCTGCTCCACTATCAACCCCAGTGCCCCAGCTTCAGGTCATTTATGACAAACCTTGGGCCATTTATCCTCGTACTGTATGTCTATGGGCTTCTTATCCTATTGTAACAAAAGGGAAACATTAGAACTTATATTTATTTCACTATAGTATAAAAGGGGAAAACAGCTATGAGCATATTAATAAAGGTTATTCCTAACACTGTGTATGGTTTGATCAAAGCCACATTCCACTGCAGCTCTGGATTTCTGTTCAGGGCTGTTGTCCTCCTTGAAGGAGATTGTCCGCGTCAGTCTCCAATCTTTTGCAGCCACCAACATGCTTTCTTCAAACATTGCAGCTTTCTTCTTGCTAAAGAAAATCATCTCCACACCATAATGATGCCACCACCATGCTTCACCATGTGGATGTTTTGTTCAGGGTGCTGCACATTTATGATATAAGCCAACTGGGTAAATGACAGTCTAAAAAAAATCCTCCTTTTATGGACTGACTTTGCTAAACTATATTTACTATATTGTTTTCGATATTGTGACTAAATAAAGTTTTAATCAAAAAAGTAGGGAAATATTTAAACAGAAAATCCACAAAAGCAAATCATCACCCCATTCACCTCAGAGAACTGTATAACAATATAAGACGGGTGGTAAACATACAAATGACTCCTTGACAGACTGATGCGGAAGCGGTTTGATACAGTTTGGACAGTAACATTTAAGATGCATGTTCAGCCTGAAGCCAATCAATGCTGAGCTGGATTTATCAGCCTGATCCAGTGCTGAATGACAACAGATAACCAAAGCCATATTAAACAGATCAGATTATAATGCATAATGCAACAGGTGCATCACCCTGTCAACTTTTACAAGGATTTAAAGCTTCTGATGATAACCTAAATGGTATAAAAGCATTTACATCAGATATCTGAGAAACAATTTTATATTTAGGTTTCTTAAAAACAAACCTGATTGATTAAGTTTGTATTTTAAAAAGGTGCTTTTAAACGACCAGTCTTCCTGGGGCCTTGCAACGGTAACAGTGACGCCTCTTACCTCTTTACTACTCTTTGGAACACACCCGCTCAATTAGGCATTCACAGCCTTTTTTTGGCAATAATTAAAACACTGCAAACAGTAATTTTTGTTTAAGCTTCAATAACATTCTCAGTTACTTTAGCATATCAAACATCTAGAACTGCACCTCACACAAACTATAAAAGTCAATTATCACCATTCCATGTCATTCTGCAAGAATTTGGTCATTTTGCTACATGATGTTTGATCTGAGGCATAATTAAAGGGAGAGAGAGAGAGTTGAAAGCAATCAAAAACACAAGCTGTCGTACTGTGGTCACTTTATTATTTCAGGGATAAAATGCAAATTAGGAACAAATGCGTCAGTCACTTTTTTCCTTCACCACTGTGTGGAAAACAGGGCTGTAGATGGACACCTTCCAGAGACACTAGAACAGATAAAGAAGGCATACAGCTGACATGGTAATGGATGTTTAGGGAGGATAGCTGATCTCAATCGGCTTTGCATCTCTTTCGGGCGGAGCTCGGCCGTCTCAGCCCTTTGCCCCACGGTTGCGCAGACGCGGGGCTTGTGCTGTGGCCGATCGTCCCACCCTGGAAAACATTCAAAGCCTGCACAGGCATGTCAAAGTCATTTTGTTTTCTTTGATTCCTCTGCTTCTGCCAAAATAGAGCTTGCGTGGGAAAAAAGTGTCACAATAAAAAGAGTGAAGTTATAATAAAAGTGAAATGAATTCAATTTAAACAGACAAGAAACAAATCAACCCTAAAAGATCACCGTATGCTTGCTTTCCTTGAGAGGCTTTGATATGTACAGGGCAGAGCTGGAGCAATGTCTATCGTGGCACACCGGATAGAAAGTGAAGCAATGCTTTGTTTTCTTCTACATTGAGGTTAAATAGTGTTTTGCTCCCTAACATGTACAGCCTACAGCAATTACAAATTTCTGGAGTGATAGCTTTATTTCATAAATAAAAAGCTGCTACAGTAATTATCCTCAGCAATCATAAAAATGCATCGAAATCGTAATAAGGCATTGAAAGCGGAAGGTTTGCTTGCTGCACGCGGGGATTCGACGTGCAGACGGACTGAGGACCATTAAAAGAAAAATAAAATACAAATCAGACGGGCCATTTGGTTGATGATGCAACTTTGCGTCCTTCTCATGCAGAGTGGGTTCATTGGTTTTTGCAGGTGATGTTTGCGGGTGGAGGATCGAGCTGCAGCATCCATAGAAGAAGAGCCTTCTGAGAGTCCTGATGTTAAGTTGTGGAGCAGTGGATGTTGTCGCAGAAAGTAGCCCGCAGTTATTCCTGGAAGAGCAGATGAGCCAGAAGTGAAAACATGCTGTGTGTTTTAATTACTCCTGAGGTTTTTTATGCCTTAGCGCTGCATGCTGGACACTGAAAACGAGCCAGATGAAGGGTTACCACAGTTTTACCCACATAAACAGAGGCACAGAGAGACTGCAGAGATGAACACACAACAAAGACACACAAGGGTGGATGGAGGAGAAACACCCCGCTGTGAGTTAAAGTTCCAAACTCAACTCAACTACAGGTCCTTCTCAAAATATTAGCATATTGTGATCAAGTTCATCATTTTCCATAATGTCATGATGATAACATTCATATATTTTAGATTCATTGCACACTAACTGAAATATTTCAGGTCTTTTATTGTCTTAATACGGATGATTTTGGCATACAGCTCATGAAAACCCAAAATTCCTATCTCACAAAATTAGCATATTTCATCCGACCAATAAAAGAAAAGTGTTTTTAATACAAAAAACGTCAACCTTCAAATAATCATGTACAGTTATGCACTCAATACTTGGTCGGGAATCCTTTTGCAGAAATGACTGCTTCAATGCGGCGTGGCATGGAGGCAATCAGCCTGTGGCACTGCTGAGGTCTTATGGAGGCCCAGGATGCTTCGATAGCGGCCTTTAGCTCATCCAGAGTGTTGGGTCTTGAGTCTCTCAACGTTCTCTTCACAATATCCCACAGATTCTCTATGGGGTTCAGGTCAGGAGAGTTGGCAGGCCAATGGAGCACAGTGATACCATGGTCAGTAAACCATTTACCAGTGGTTTTGGCACTGTGAGCAAGTGCCAGGTCGTGCTGAAAAATGAAATCTTCATCTCCAAAAAGCTTTTCAGCAGATGGAAGCATGAAGTGCTCCAAAATCTCCTGATAGCTAGCTGCATTGACCCTGTCCTTGATAAAACACAGTGGACCAACACCAGCAGCTGACACGGCACCCCAGACCATCACTGACTGTGGGTACTTGACACTGGACTTCTGGCATTTTGGCATTTCCTTCTCCCCAGTCTTCCTCCAGACTCTGGCACCTTGATTTCCGAATGACATGCAGAATTTGCTTTCATCCGAAAAAAGTACTTTGGACCACTGAGCAACAGTCCAGTGCTGCTTCTCTGTAGCCCAGGTCAGGCGCTTCTGCCGCTGTTTCTGGTTCAAAAGTGGCTTGACCTGGGGAATGCGGCACCTGTAGCCCATTTCCTGCACACGCCTGTGCACGGTGGCTCTGGATGTTTCTACTCCAGACTCAGTCCACTACTTCCGCAGGTCCCCCAAGGTCTGGAATCGGCCCTTCTCCACAATCTTCTCGTTGTGCAGCGTTTTCTGCCACACTTTTTCCTTCCCACAGACTTCCCACCGAGGTGCCTTGATACAGCACTCTGGGAACAGCCTATTCGTTCAGAAATGTCTTTCTGTGTCTTACCCTCTTGCTTGAGGGTGTCAATAGTGGCCTTCTGGACAGCAGTCAGGTCGGCAGTCTTACCCATGATTGGGGTTTTGAGTGATGAACCAGGCTGGGAGTTTTAAAGGCCTCAGGAATCTTTTGCAGGTGTTTACAGTTAACTTGTTGATTCAGATGATTAGGTTCATAGCTCGTTTAGAGACCCTTTTAATGATATGCTAATTTTGTGAGATAGGAATTTTGGGTTTTCATGAGCTGTATGCCAAAATCATCCGTATTAATACAATAAAAGACCTGAAATATTTCAGTTAGTGTGCAATGAATCTAAAATATATGAATGTTAAATTTTCATCATAACATTATGGAAAATAATGAACTTTATCACAATATGCTAATATTTTGAGAAGGACCTGTATAGATACTTCAGCTGCTCTTCAATCAGTTTATTTCCCATTTCTTTTTCAAAGTTTAGCAGATTATAAATGTCTAAACTATATTAAAAATGGCTTCTCATATCTGTTAACAGCTGCTCTGATTTCACAAAAAAACAAAAAAAAACAAATCAGCATCAGTCCCTGAGAAACCAACGGAGGGCCTCAAGAATGATGGCTGAAAAGATCTGAAAGTGTTTGGTGAAGAGAGAATGACATGTTTCCCCTTCTTAGATGTTTGTCAGTACTTTGCTGCTCTCATACTTCTACACTGTTTGAGTAGCTGAATGTTTCTCACTCTGGCTCCCCGATTCTGTGTGTATTTGTAGCAGAAAATGTCCCACAAAGCACAGAGAAAATATACAGTATTGCTAATGCTATTGAAACAGTCATTTAACAAGCTGCGCACACGCACACACACACGCACACACACACACACACACACACACACACACACACCCTGTCATCAAGGGTTCAGAAAAAAAGCCAAGCATTCCCATCTGGTGAGTCACGCAAAGCATCTTCATGCATGTCTGCTCATCCCGGGCTTCGCGCCTCGGGATCGTATCAGACACTAATGAAATAACAAGCTTCACAGCCATGAGGGGTGAGCAGCAGGCGATCAGCTTCCAAACAGAGAAAACGCTTAGGAGAGAGCTAGGAGGAGAGCACTTTGGTGCAATGAAAAGACAAGTTCCTTCAGGCGCAGTCACACCTGCCAAAAACCTCATGCTGCTGGCAGTGGGCAAGTTCAAACACATTTGGGAAGTTTGCAGACACACAGCAACAAGGACCGCTGACCTATTTTCCTTCTCTACAGAGATAAAAAACATGGAGTGAAAGAGGAATGTCCCATTTCTCCACTTTGGACTCTATTACCGGGCTGTTTATGCTTATGCTGAGAGGTTCCTGAACATTGATCACCAAAAGACTTGAGACTTTTCAAGAATCAACTTTTCAGAGTTTGCAGTCCTTTACGTCAGGTTTTAAATATAAAGAAAAAACTGAAGTGAACTCTGAACTAATGGCATCTCTACAGTGGGCAGAACTGAAGGAATGAAGGACACAAGCAAGGAAGACAAGGAAGGACAGAAAGGAAGGAAGAAATGAAGGAAGTAAAGAAAGAAAGGACAAATAAGAAAGCAAGGAAGGAAAAGCAGAAGGAAGGTCCAAATGAGGGAATAAAACTAGGACTTAATGAAAAAAGAACAAACAAGGATACAAGAAATGACAAAGGAAGGAAGCAAGAAAGTACAAGACAGGAAATATACAGGTCCTTCTCAAAATATTAGCATATTGTGATAAAGTTCATTATTTTCCATAATGTCATGATGAAAATGTAACATTCATATATTTTAGATTCATTGCACACTAACTGAAATATTTCAGGTCTTTTATTGTCTTAATACGGATGATTTTGGCATACAGCTCATGAAAACCCAAAATTTCTATCTCACAAAATTAGCATATTTCATCCGACCAATAAAAGAAAAGTGTTTTTAATACAAAAAACGTCAACCTTCAAATAATCATGTACAGTTATGCACTCAATACTTGGTCGGGAATCCTTTTGCAGAAATGACTGCTTCAATGTGGCGTGGCATGGAGGCAATCAGCCTGTGGCACTGCTGAGGTCTTATGGAGGCCCAGGATGCTTCGATAGCGGCCTTTAGCTCATCCAGAGTGTTGGGTCTTGAGTCTCTCAACGTTCTCTTCACAATATCCCACAGATTCTCTATGGGGTTCAGGTCAGGAGAGTTGGCAGGCCAATTGAGCACAGTGATACCATGGTCAGTAAACCATTTACCAGTGGTTTTGGCACTGTGAGCAGGTGCCAGGTCGTGCTGAAAAATGAAATCTTCATCTCCATAAAGCTTTTCAGTAGATGGAAGCATGAAGTGCTCCAAAATCTCCTGATAGCTAGCTGCATTGACCCTGCCCTTGATAAAACACAGTGGACCAACACCAGCAGCTGACACGGCACCCCAGACCATCACTGACTGTGGGTACTTGACACTGGACTTCTGGCATTTTGGCATTTCCTTCTCCCCAGTCTTCCTCCAGACTCTGGCACCTTGATTTCCGAATGACATGCAGAATTTGCTTTCATCCGAAAAAAGTACTTTGGACCACTGAGCAACAGTCCAGTGCTGCTTCTCTGTAGCCCAGGTCAGACGCTTCTGCCGCTGTTTCTGGTTCAAAAGTGGCTTGACCTGGGGAATGTGGCACCTGCAGCCCATTTCCTGCACACGCCTGTGCACGGTGGCTCTGGATGTTTCTACTCCAGACTCAGTCCACTGCTTCCGCAGGTCCCCCAAGGTCTGGAATCGGCCCTTCTCCACAATCTTCCTCAGGGTCCGGTCACCTCTTCTCGTTGTGCAGCGTTTTCTGCCACACTTTTTCCTTCCCACAGACTTCCCACTGAGGTACCTTGATACAGCACTCTGGGAACAGCCTATTCGTTCAGAAATTTCTTTTTGTGTCTTACCCTCTTGCTTGAGGGTGTCAATAGAGGCCTTCTGGACAGCAGTCAGGTCGGCAGTCTTACCCATGATTGGGGTTTTGAGTGATGAACCAGGCTGGGAGTTTTAAAGGCCTCAGGAATCTTTTGCAGGTGTTTAGAGTTAACTTGTTGATTCAGATGATTAGGTTCATAGCTCGTTTAGAGACCCTTTTAATAATATGCTAATTTTGTGAGATAGGAATTTTGGGTTTTCATGAGCTGTATGCCAAAATCATCTGTATTAAGACAATAAAAGACCTGAAATATTTCAGTTAGTGTGCAATGAATCTAAAATATATGAATGTTAAATTTTCATCATGACATTATGGAAAATAATTAACTTTATCACAATATGCTAATATTTTGAGAAGGACCTGTAGAAGGGAAGGAAAGACAATGAAACAGAAGGAACAAAGAATGGCTAGACCAAAGGAAGTACACAAGGGATGAGGGAAGTAAGGGAGGAAGGAGGGAAGAAAGCAAGAAACCAAGATAAGTTTGGACACAAGGAATGAAAAGAAGGAAGGAATGAAGAAAGGGCACAAAGAAGGAAAGAAACAATATCTGGTACCCTGATCCGGTCCTGGTTCCAGCAGGGGAAAATCATGGGAGTAAAAGCAGCCCCAGAAAACTACTCAGGTTTGTGGGTGAGGTTTCTGCAGTGGAAATGCATCCATAGTTTTGCCTTAAAGAGATTCTTTAGTAAGTGCACGCATTTCTGAGTAACAGAGCTGAAAACAGACCACAACTCATCTGTGTACACAAGGATCAGATTTCAGAGCATGAGGGTGGATCTGTAGTTCACAGAGCTGAAGATCTCTGAGAAGCAGAAGCCGGTTTAACCGGTATTTAATCTGTAGCTCTTGTACACACAACTAGGTATGGAAACAAGAATGCTGTAACTGATTAATGCATGATCCCAAATGGTTTATTCTCTTCTGTATGATTGACATTTTATTATTTTCAAAAGTAAAAATGTTTAAAATAACAGAGAAATTACCTTGTTTTAAGTATAGTAAATAGTCTGTTTTTTGTCCATCAGGGGGAAGTGTTGCACCTAAACTACAAATTCTTTAGGAGACAGTTAACAGCTTTCCTGTGAAGGTTTTAAAAACTTGTCTTTACAAGCAGAGGCTGCAATATCCAGTCTGTGTGCAGACAAACACCCACAATACCTTCCACTGAAAAGACAACAGCACGATGCACCAAGCTGTGAGTGCAACAGAAGCAGGCCAATCCAAACCAAATGCAAACCGGGCAGGTTGGGGAACAGGACTGGGTTCTCTCATTTTTCTTACCTGGGTCAGTCCTCCCCTTCCTCTGGCGTGATCTCTGTCTCTTTATGTACCACTACTTTGGTCACTGACATGTCAGGATGCTGTTCTTTAGCTTCCTTTATGGCCTGAGCCAGAGCCTGAATACGGGAGGGTGCAGTGGCAGGAGGGCAGCACCCGGGGGAGACAGAGAACGGGGAAGAGCGGTTGGATTGCAAGTCAGTATGCCAACAGGGAAGTGACCTTGTAGTAAGAGCTGCCATCATTCAAGGACTTAGTCACACGTCCAAATCATTACACAGCTTCAGAAGTAAAGCTTAAGGCAATAAGGGTCACCAATGTCAATTTAATTAAGCCTTACTAGTGCATCTCATTAAATTAGAAAATCATCAATTGGTAAATTATTTCAAAACATTTATTAAATACGAAAAACAAATGAGCATTTATTTCTATTAATTCTGATGATTGTGGCTTACAGCTGATGAAAACCCAAAATTTAGTGAAAATTACACAAAATCGCTAAAAAAGGGATTTTTAAAAACAAAGAAATGTTTGGTTATGGTCCACACAATCATGGCCACACAACCAAGAAGTCTAGGTGGATTTATAAAGCCCGATCTACTAAGTTAAAATATGTTTGTGTTTCTTCCACAGTCTCTAAGGTTTCACCAAGCTTTACCTCGTTTTGCCTCCATGTACCTACGGTTGAGACAGAACGTGGTGCAGGTGTACAGTTTGGTATTGTTTTGGTTCCAAAGAGGGGAACCACAGAACATCCAATGCCTGTGCCACATGAAAGCAGCTAGTGAGTCTCTGGAGACATGACCTTGAGGCCAAGATGGCCTCATCCACTGATGAAAAGGCAAAGAGAAGGAAAGAAAAGGTTGGGAAGAAGGGTAAAAATATGGAAGAAAGGGATGGAAGGAAGAAAAGAAGGACACAAGGGAGGAATAGAAGGATTGACCCCATTAAGATACAGAATAGGAAAAATTGACGGAAGGCCAGAACGAGTGTAGGAACCCTATTTGTCCTCTTCACACCTTTTTAGGTTAAAACAGGCGGCTAGAATTTCAAATTTTGCAAGAAAACCTTAAGGTTTATATTTCAGAGAGACACTTAAGATAGTTTGGCTTTATGTTTGTTTCTCTACATAATTCATCAAATTACTGATAGGTCAATAACTGATAATATAAGTAATCATTCAGGTTCAACTGTAGTGTCAATATTATGATTCTTATATATATCTATATTAAATATTTGTTTCTCTAAAGTCGGCAAAAAGATGGCTCCCTTGCAGAGAGGATTTAGCCTGCAGAGACCCATAAGGACAATACATTTAATTAATGAGCCTGATATGACTTTATCCTCATCAGTTGCTGTATTTCCTACAGCTGTAAGCCAAAATCATACAACATAACAGCACATTATTACCCTAAGTGTAATGATTTTCAATGATTGCAGGGAAGAAATAAGACAGACCTCATCATGGTCAATGTCTGCATCTCCAGTGATGACGATCCTCTTCTCGATTCGAGTCTCTGAGATTCCACCTTTCACTGTCTGATCAACAGAAAACATTCAAATTAATAATAACGATTCGTCACAACGTGACGTAGAAACTTTAAATAAATGTTCTCAAGAAGCAGAAGCTTTGAAAATGTCGGAGCCTTTTTCTGCTGAGATGGGGGTTGAGAGACAATAGATGCACCCTGACCTTTGTGATGTGTGTGGTCATGGTGGTGCTGGTGGTTTCCGAGGTGATGGTCTGAGCACTCAGCAGCACCCCGGGGTCTACGTCTCCATTAGTGTCAACCTACCAGTGGGCACAACATCCCATGTTTTTACTCAACGGGAGGGGGGAGTAATACTAAAGCACTTGTTACAGTATTAATACAGTTTAAAAAAAAAAATGGGACAAGGTTTTCAAAATTTATTTTACAAATAAAAACCTGAAGAGTGTGGCATTTGTATTCAGCCACCTTACTCTGATGCTCCTGATAAAACCCTATTTAACTAGAATGAATATATACATACTACTGGTCAACAGTTTTAGAACCCCTTTATCATTTTCTGGTTTTCTTTATGTTTATGACTCTTTACACTGTACGTAGATTCTCACTGAAGGCATCAAAACTTAATGAACACACAATAAATTAGGTAGCAAATGAAAAACTGCAAAAGAACTTTAAATATGTTTTATATTTTAGATTCCTTAAAGTAGCCGCCCTTTGCTGTGATGACTGAAATATTAACCTTTGGCCGTCTGGGAAGTTCTTTCAAGACTTTTTGGAAAACCATTTCAGGTGACCACCTCATGAAGCTCATGGAGAGAACGCCAAGAGGGCAAAGCAGGAATCAAAGCAAAGGGGAGGCAAAATGTTTTCAGTCTTTCGGAAATCCTAGCATTAAAGGTCTCACTTCACCTGGAATATTCACACAGAGACTGACATTTAAAAATGGCAACCATGCTAATCAGTAACATATGATGCTACAGGTGTCACTTATGCTCCTAATGTAAGTAATTATTGACTGATGACACCAGGGAGAGGTTTATAAAACCTGATGTTGGAAGTCCATCACTAAATGTGGTCGGTGCTTCTCTAGTTTAGTCCTCATGTGTAACAATAAAGGTTATATGGTGGTGTTTCATAGAATATCTTAAAATGTTGTCTTCAGAATGAGAATGAAAGTATTCTGATTAAGTTACTGGTTTGACATCTCACACCAGCAGGACACAAACAATGTTAAAGAAATGGCAGAATAATAAACCCAATTAGATCTTACTGATGAACTACACTGAATGTCAAGTATATGGTTGGAAAGTTTCTATCTCCTCCTCTTCATTAGACTAAACTGATAGGAACAGAGTTCCTGGGATGGATCAGGATGATTGATGAAGAACGATGAAGTGGACAGGATCTCACCAAGTGCCAAATGGAAGGATCCTGCAGCTTTATATTGCAACTATTGATCGTAAAGGGGCTGAAAGAGCCCAGCAATGGAAAGTATGGAGCTCTGACTGGAAACAGTCAGACGGATCATAAACGATGTGCGCGTTCAATCTATCCTGCAGATTCAATCAACTGTCTTTCCATCCCAGAAGTATAAAGGACTCTTCTCAAGAGCTATTACATTTCTGCATGCTGCAGCTAAGATACTAAAGGTATCTTGTGTTTGGTTCCATATTCTGGCTGTTAAAGATTCCTTAAAGAAAGAAAAAGAGAAATCTTATTTTAAGCTAATTTGTGCAGTTTTGTCAATGAGTTAACTTTCTCTAAACAACGGATCAGCATCTTTTACAGACTAGTGACTGCTTGTTACATAGCATTTAAATTCACCTCAGCGGACTCGTAGGTAATGGTTTTTGTCTCTGTGTGGACCACTGGCACGTCTTTGGCAGCCACCTCCACTCCGTCAGGAGCCTGAAGCACAGAAACACAAGATTAACCAGAGTTTGGAAAATCTTTTCTAAAAACATTTAAAAACCATCTGATATCCAGTGTTCCTACACATTTTCACGTCCAAGCTGAACACATTTCCAGACTTAAATGCGCAGAGTTCACAGGTCATTTAGGTACTTTTTTAACATATAAATACAAATGTTCACAATTTAAAGCAGACATTTCTATTGAGCTCAGGCTATAAGAACAAAACATGCAAATATCCACAGCACGCTAGTAAGGTAGGATGGAAATAAGTAAGTAATAAAGGAAGGAAACAAGCAAGTTAGTAGGGAAGGAAGCAAAAAAGTAAGAAATGGAGGGAATGAGTAAGGAAGGAAGGATAGACACATGTAAGGAATTAAACGCCACATGTGGATGAAATAAACCAGACAGCTACTGATTGATTTAAATCTCCAAACAAGCACGCAGTCATGCATTACTCTCTAATCCAGCGAAGAAGAGGCTACTGAGGAATGAAAATCACAAGGTTTCCATTAAGTTTCTGCACCAAAATCACATTAGAAGCCCTCTGATCTGAGCAGCTGCAGACTGAATTTAGGAGGCGGATACAGATGTCCATGAGTTTAGTCGATTACTGGTTACTGGTGACAGACTGGATTAACAGGAGGGGCAGTGGTGGTGAGAATGACATACAGCTGGAGCTTTTGTAAGGAGTCCAGTATGAGTTGCTTTGTGTGGGCTGGACTTTGAAATTTTTTTTTCCAGGGCTTCCTTAATTACACCCACCCCAGTTATCAATCTCTCTATTCTCTGCAACCGCTTGTATTTAAACCTCCTAATACAGTAATACATTACTCCTGATACAATTTCTGGAAAGTTCTGAATGGTTTGCATCCTCTGTGTCCTGAAGGGTCAGTAATAAACATCCTTCAGCTTTTTTTTTTTTTACGTGACTTTCCAAAACATCTAGGAAAAAAAACTGCTCCTCCTCCTACTACCAAAGCGTGTTTCCACTATGTTTCCTGAACCTTTAATCTCCCCTTATTTGACTATCTTCTGCAAACATCAGTCAAAATGCACAAGATAAACACAGCATCTTCCCTCTATAACTTGGGTAAAGACACTATAAACTTTGCGCAAAATTGCAACTGGAATGACATTTAGCTAAATTATATGGACATCCCTCTTAGCTTTATCTGGGCTAGAAGAGAGATAAGATCTCTTGACTGGGAATACAGCTCAGTCTTCTGCTTTTTTCCCCAGTGGTTGCATTATGAAACAAATCTAAAGACCACAACTCTATCTCTCTCTTCTGCTTATAAAGTGAGTAAACATGGTTTGTTTGAGTGGCTACAATTAATTTGAAGCTTATGTTACACCTGCCCGCTGAGATTTGAGTGACTTGTGAGGAGTTATAAAATGTAATTGCTGTAGCCTAATAAGTAAGTGTTTCAGAGTGAAAGCTTTTTATGCTGGAAGTTACTGGAATTTCTCTCTTTCACTGACAATCGATTGTGACGAGCCAACTCCTCAGAATACTAAAGCGGCATGGATGATCGAGTTTAAAAGTTATATTTGCAAACAAGTACTCATGTAAAACTGCAATTTCACAGATTAACAAACTGCGGAGGTGTGTCTGCATTTCACATCTTGGTTTTGTTGCATTTCCAAAACACCTGTGCAGTAGGAGGAGTGGCACAGTTTGGCGTCCCATAGTGGAAACATACACAGGAAACAAACTAAAAAATATAAATGATTTCAGGAACTTGTCTTCTATGTGGTAAACAACACACAGACTCTGGTTAAACATTTTCACCAATAATATCTGACGGGGAGTGTACTGACTTTGCAAACTAAGTTAGAGGCTACCCCGGTTGAAACTAAGCTTGTTAATATTTACCTTTGGTTTGGCAGGCTCGGCTCCATTTTCAGTAATAACAGCTGCCTTCTCGTCCTGGTCAGCAGATGCCTGTAACCAACAGTTGCACCATTGTTTATATTTTTGCATTAAGTGACAACACAATTTCAAACATCAGTCTTGATTCGTATCACTCCTGACAAGAAGGAAAAACTGTTGAATTAGTTCAGAGATTTTTACTGGACAACAAAAATACAGTGCCTTGCAAAGTTTTAAGATGCACCCACAAACTTCAATGTATTTTAATGGGATTATGTGATTGTGATGTGATTGTGAACTTTTTACAACTAAAAATCCTAAAGATGCGATGTGAAAAGTGTGGTCATATTCCCTGTACCTGCTGAACAAAAGTATTCCCACAGCACCATGCTGCCACCACTGTGTACTACAGCGGGGGTGTTGGGTTTAGGGTGATGTGCGGTGTTAAGTTTTCCACCACACCTACTCTTTCATACTTTTGCAAGGCACTGTCAAGAACCAGAGAGCTAGATGTCACCTTTTGAGAGGAGGAAACCCATCCGAGCGTAGACTGATGGAACACAGGGTTGAATACACACAAAAACAGAGAGAAAGGTAAAGAAAGGACAGTAAAATGCCACAGTTAACAGTAAAAGACGAAAAAAAATAAAGGTTTGATGGAGGATGATTGTATGGATACCACTATGAAGCATTTTAAAGTTTGAACTCCTAAAATCTGGATGTAGAATGCACTGGCAGAATTTCAATGTTCATCTGGTTTTAAAAGTTATTTAAGAGATAATTTGTCAGGTAGATCCATACAATATTGTAATGGCTTGTCTGTAAGGGTAGAGGCGAGGAGTTTGGAGGATGTTGCAGGAAAAGCTGCAGCGGTGGCACCCAGCCAGGAGCTATGAAGTCACCACTTTAAGGGAACTAATGAAAAAAGCTGAAAGAAAGGAATAGTTTAACTGGAACAAACCGAAACATTAAAAACAACAAAAGGCAGCCAGAGCTCTGGCTTCTGTCCTCGTCGGCTGTGGGAGTGAGCCGCTCAAGCATGGAAAGCCGTTTTAGCTGTCAACAAAATGAAAAACAAACCTAAAAGAGTTCGGGTTAAAAAGGAGCAACAGAAACCGACGGTTTGCCTTGTAAATGCTGGGTATTAATTGATCATGAGCCATGCAGGGGGCTGGATTACTCTGTTAAACTGATGTGGGTGCTGCAGGTAGTGGGGAGGTGATGGGGGTAAGCTGTGGGAGTGGAGGCATGAAGGGAGGCTTGCTTTTAGTTTTCATACAGTACCACTGCTAAGGATGCAGCTGAAGATTCAGAAACTGTAATGTGAGTCAGGCTTAACTTCAGGTGGTTAGACTGGATTTCTTCGGCTTTCTGCTGCAGCTCATCCAAAGTTTTCAGGACTTCGACTTCCTTTGTAAACAAACTGGTGACCTCTGAAATCTCCACCTTCTCCTCAGAAATCCATGATGCCATTGCTTTCTTAGGAGAGTCAATACCTTTAATCTGAGTCGAGTCACCAGTTTTTATCTCCACCTTTGGACTCAGCATCTTAACTACTGACGTTTGACCTTTTACAACAGCAGAAGCTTCTGTTTCTTTCTCGTTTACAGTTTCCGATTCCACTGGGACTGCAAACCCCTCTTTTTTGCTCGTCCCTTCGTCCTCGGTGTCCTCTTTATTCTCCGCCTGCTTAAAGATAATGAGCGTGCCTTTCTTGTCGCTGATGGCCTGGGACACTTCCTGTCTCACAGCTCCGGGGCTGACCTTCACCACCGACCTGGCTGACACCTCCTCCTCCTGGGAGTCCAGGGTTTTGTCTTCTGCCTCCTCCCTCAGGGTCCCATCCAGGAAGACGTCGTCGTCTATGGTGGTCGGCAAGCTAATGCCGTGGGGTCCGGAGGAGGTGGCCCCATCTGTTATAATACTATCCGCCACGTATTTCACCAGATATCCCGCTGCCTGGGGAGACACTTGACTTGTTGGAAAAAGGATGGCTCAAGATAAAAGGACAGAGGGCATCACACGAGCATAAGGCGGAAAAAGGCTGACACAAATACAGGCTGAGCACCACAAGTATGAGTTTAGATACATCTTAGTTTTTAATTTAATAAAATATAACTTATTCTTGATCAGAAGTTAACTTTACCTGATCAGAACGGTTAGAGTTTGGGTTTGGGTTTATTTTGGCATCAGAATGCTAAATCAATGAATATAGTAAAAAATAAAATAATTTATTTTGTACATATTTAGTAGGATCCGAATACATGTGGAGCTGGAAAGGCTCAAGAAGAGCAAAAGCAACCTGATAGCATGTAGAAACTTCAGAAATGACAAGAAATGACCAACAGGAAGCAGCTTACCATGGTGCCTTTAGGTCCCACCTCTGGTTTGATCTCCTCTCCAGCTAACTGTTCATCTTTGGCCTGAAAAGAGAAAATACAGAAAGGCTTAAAAACAAACAAAACAAATAGGACACAGTTGCTAACATTCACTGGCGAATATCTCCAGAGAGATACTGTTCAGAAAACCTTAAGAACTTAATAGCTCCCAGTGAGCTCGTCAGATTGTGCAACTTATTGCTGACAGAAGTTGCTGCAAAGGCATATGAGACAAGATACTTTATTAGTTATGCTGAAAAATTCATGTGACAACCAGTTGCTGTGGCAAAACAATAAACTGAAATTAAAACACTGTGATAAATGCAAAGTAAATTAAATTGTTAGAGAACACTGTAAAAAAAAAAAAAAGGCAAACATAAGAAACACCACATGTTAAAACATTTTTCTAGTGTTGAAAACCAACCTACATGAATGAATACGTGATTTGAACAAAAATCAGGAAAAATGTAACTGAAGCACCGATCAGACCGTCAAGAAACTCAAATAGAAACTCATGACTTCTACTTTCCTGAGGTTTAAATATGAGATGACGCAGAGTGCCACTATTCAAAATGAGAAAAACAAGAGAATATCCATCGAGGTGAGGCAGATTAATGATCTTCATTAATACACAAGTGGCAAAAAATAACCAAAAACTGCCAAAACTTGCCCATGTCTTCAATCACAGCAATAATTAAGTTTAAAACAACTGGAACTGTGACAAGAAGGCCTGAATGAGGACCTGTATTTTCTTGCAAGATGATAAGGGAGGTAAAAATAATCTACAAAGCTCACTTTTGGAGAGCTGCTAAAAAGAAGAGCACCTTGGTGGTCACCTAATCTCTGGGACAACCATTTGTAAAATGATGATCCAAAACATATGGCCAAATCAACAATCACCAGACAGCAGCCATTTCCCATTCCCAGACCTAAATCCCTCAGAAACCCTTCAGGGTGTACTGAAGAGAAGAGACGAAGAGAAAGCGGGACTTCAGAGATCCCTGCTGGTCCTACCTTTTAAATTGTAGGACAAGACTAAGTGCCATTCTATTGGCAAAAGCAGACTGTAGCAGTGGAGACAATAATCATGGCAGCAGGGATTTTTCTCCACTGAATAAATACTCACATAAAAGGTTGTATTAAAAAAGAATCTGTGAGACGATAATATTGGAATGAAAGATGCATGTATCTTATGGCTTTTAACACACCTTTGTCAGTGGTGCCAATAAGTGTGGATTAGTTTAATACACGAGTCAAAAATAAAGATACTGAAGAAATGTGAGGCATTACTTTCTAAAACAGGTCTTTATAAAAAACAAAGCCCACAGTATGAGGTTGTTGTTTCATAGGAACAGAGCAGCTGCATCTACAATGTTGTAAATCTGTAAATACCAGCAACCCCTTCAGAGATCTGACAAATAACCTGAGAAATCAATAAAAAATGGCCTCTTACAGAAAGCATGTTTCCATACTACCCTGAACCTTTATCCGTCGGAAGAGAATTACCCTGAAACCTCAATCTTACCAGTGCTGTGTTGTTTATGTAGTGTGCTGCTGCCTTAATGAAGGTTCAGGGTAAGATCTAAATCATGCCCATTTTCTGGGGTAAATCTCTATTTCCATAATCTGTTTCTACCCTGGTGCATGCAGCGTAAAACAGAGGGGGCTAAGAATGGGCCGAACAGGTGCTGAAGAGGAAACTCACCTAAACAGGAAGCATACTATCCACACAAAGTAATGAAAGAAATTCAAAGCTCTTTGGTGAAACAACAAACAGAAGCACAGTCGTTAAGGTGGTGCTGCACCTATCAGGGCCTTAGGACCCATTGTTTAGAAGCTATTATTCATTGTGGGGCAAAGGTACAATAAACCTGACACTAGAGAGGCAAAACCTGACTGACTAGGTGAAGATTTAATTCTAGAGCATTTGTAGAAAAAGTGGTCACCGAGTCATTTCTGCACATAATCATGCCTAAAGTTAAACAAACAGTGGGACAGATGTGGATCAGGGACTGACTGGTGGTCTTTTATTTGAGGTAATGGGGTGGCAACACCAGTATTCCAACAAAAACACACTAAAGCCCACAGATAGAATAGAAGAAAATGTGTAAATGGATGAAAATGACGAAAGTTTGAAAATCCTTGTAAAATCAAGGTTAAAAAGGCACCGTATTAGTGTGGAAGATTTAGCGGTAAGATATTCCATATAAGAAAAAAATCAAAGGGGGAATGTTTGTGTTGCAGGAGAAGGAGGAAAGGTGGAGAAAAGATCAGGTTCATGCTCATGAGAAAGCACCTGGAGACAGTAATCCATGCTGTTGTGACGACTGGATTACTGTAACGTACTTTTACAGGTGTCAGCGGGTCTTTAATCACACATCTGCAGATGGTGCAAAATGCTGCTGCACGTCTTCTAACACACACACAAGTGTGAGCACATTTCACCAGTTTCGATTTCACTTTTTTTACTCTTTTTTAAAAAGTCTTTTCTCTGGGGTTTTAAATCTTAGTAGGGTGTTGGTTTTATGTCCATGTTTGTATTTAATTGGTTCTACTGGTGTTTATATTTTTGCTTTATCTGTACAGCACTCTTATCCTCTGTGATTGTTTTTATGTGCTTTATAAATACAAATGTATTGGATTGGAAAGGATACATCAAACACAAAAATCCAGAGAGAGAATTTCCTTTCAGAACATTTTGTTTCAGACTGATTAAAAGCACATATTTCATCAACACAACACAATCACCTGAAGCAAACCACAAATAAATAAGGTATGTTTGTCAAAGCCTGAATGCTTAACTGTTAATTATATCTTGACCATTTTGTGCTACAAAGTAAAACTACTCACCAAACATCCACAAAGTGCAGTAATTCTATTATTTTTTGACCCAGATACTGTAATATGAAAGTCTTGAATACTTGAGCAAATAAAATATTTTAGTTGCTTTTATAAATTAGTTGTATAAAACATGTAACTGACACTACTTTTAATAAACATGAACGGGTCCACCATAAAATACTCTAAACCAGACAGATTCTAATGCCAAATAGATTTATATTCCCATAAAACTGAGATCACCACCCTAAAATTTACTCAGCAATTATTCCTGCTACCAGTATTTTAATAAGACTGTCCCTTTGTTGAGGTCATGCTCCACACAGACATGCCGTCATTAAGTCTGCAGCTTACGTCCTGCGGCTCCAGCGGCTCTATCATTGGGGCTTCATCTGATCTGGGTGAGCGCAGAGGCGACGAGGAGAGTCTCTTCTCCCACTCTGTAAGACCTGGAGCGCCGCCGCTGTCGGTTTCCAGGAAGGAGCGTTTCAGCTCGCTGATGTTTGTCTGGTGCTTGACCAGTTCGGGTGGAGGCTCAGAGTCCTATGGCCGATAAACCATGACACAGGGAGGAGTAGAACGAAGTCATGCTTTATGAAGGCAAGCTTGCATCTCCAAATGAGGTACTACATAGGTCTGAAGTTGTTCTCTGGGTTCCTACACGTTTCATGTCAAATCTACACAAATTTTCTGATAAAAAATGACAGAATTCTCAGCCATTTCTGCCATTTTTCCAAGTACAGACACAAAAGGTTAATATGAATTTTTGGCAGGTAATTCTACAGCGACTAGGCTTTTAAGATGGAACCTTCAAGAAACAGACTGGAGATGGATGGATGAGTGGATGGACAAAGAGATAGCTACATGAACATGCGGACGGATGGATGGAGAGGCAGCAAAATGGATGATGGATGCTGTATGATGGGTGGACAGACAAATGGGTGGACAAAGATCGCTGCATGAACAAGAGGGTGGATGGATGGATGATAGTTGTAAAAATGGATGGAAACAATTCATGCAGTTTCAACAGAAATAGATAAACATATAAAAAGGACGAATGGATAGATGAATGAATGCATGGATGGATGAATGAATGGATAGATGGATGGATGAACAAAAGGTTAGATGGTTTAGAAGATGGACTGATCGATAGATGAAGAGCTTTTAGAGAATGTGATAAATAAATAATACTAAATATTATTCCACCACCCCACCGCCGTTTACCCAGATCTGAAAAAAAGCCTCAAGTCATATTCCTGATTCTTCCAGATTTTTTCCAGACTGTGTAGGAACCCTATGTTCTGCAAACTTACATCACTCACATACATACATAATGTCAATGTATGCAGACGTTTTTAAAGGCTCAGCAGACTACCTGTGCAGCACCTTCCGAAACACAGTTAATCAATCAAAAAAAGCTTAAATGCTTTGGGAGCATTTAAGACCAGCTTAATTCAGAGGAAATAAATGGTTTCATGCATCGTTTATGTTAAGCACAACACTCCCACATCTCAAAACAGACCAACTCCAGTTTAACTGTGTAATATTTTTAAGAGTCTTAAAGCTCCCAGCAACAACTTTTTTAAAGAAAACACTACATAAAACTCAGATTTACGTGTTAGCTGTTCATTAAAAATCATCCTTCATGCCTTAAAAGCACCTGCATGCATATTTCACACGGTCTCCGTTTGCTTACCAACCTCTAGCATCAGATTACCATGTCTGATAAAAACATTTTCCCCTTTTGCTCGTCTTATGAAACTATACTGCACAGACAGAAAAAGGCAAAGGAGTCGTTACATAAACGGTTATTAGGCGCCTCAATCTGTGGTTTAATTTCAACTCTTGTTTGGAGAAAATGGGAGCTTTGGCTTCTGCTGTATAGGAATAAATCATGCTAACAAAAACAACTTTAAAACCATTAAATCTGACTCTTGGGTGTGGCTGTATGACAACAGTTTGAGCGAGACAGAAGCAGCAGCAGCAGCAGCAGCAGCAGCAGCAGGCAAACCAAAGCAGAGGGGTAGGAAAAACAATGACTGAAAGTGGATTTCTTTCATTGCGTCTGATTTCCAGGCACTCAGCAGGGGTCACACAGCGACCCCGGTATACCTGAGTCCGCATCTCGGAGTCCTCATCAGCTTCCGACTGACAGCAGGTAAAACGAAGAGAACAGAGACAGTGAGAAGAGGAGGAATGCCGTTATTAAAGGAAAAAGACGTGAATTAGAAAGTTAGGGGGGCAGAAACAGAAACATTACAAGAACAATCACTCAAGTTTTGACCGTTAAGCTTTTAAAGCTCAGCCCTGCTTAAAATTATTCCCAAACATCTGCAGCCACATTTCACCCTGCATCCTATTACTTTTTAAAAAGGACATAAAACTAAGCTGCAAAACGTTGTATAAGCAGAAGAGAGCAGTACACGACCAAACATTTTTTTTGGGGTTCATAAAATAAAAAGCAGAAAATATCTAAGTGGTAGTTTATTTTTTTGTAAACATCTTTGCCATCAGTGAGGACGATATACCAGTTTTTAAACCACATGACTGAAAATCATCCCAGATGCTAGATGGTTATGGTTTTTTTTTAAACTTGTGCCATTTTATCAGACAATAAGACAGTAATTGGTGTAGCATACCATACCAACATACCCTCCTGGCATACTTTAAATATGCTTGAACAGGAGTTAAAGTGGAATCAGATTTTCTTTAGAAAACATCTGAAAGTGAGCGGATCTGCACACGGCTCCTAAAAGTTACAACTAAGGCACGTTACAACTTTATTCCCTGCACCCCTATGCAAAATCTGTTGCTTCACTAGCAATTTAGGTCTAAAAATTAATAAATCTTAGAAACAAAATCAACAGATTTTTTGTCTGCTGTTTTTATTGTAGACCAAATCAAAAGGAAGTGCTTTAAAAGGAATATCAGTATACAATAAAGGCCAACAGATGCTTCAAAAATAAGGAACTAGATCTACAGTTTGATTAAAAACAAGAACTAAATGTGCAGACCAATCATTTTTGAGAATTTCAAACAGTTCTTACAATTCATCAGTGAATTGTTTATACATTATATACAAACCTCTGTGGCAGTCATCTCTCCGTCACAGGCAAAGTCCGTACGTTCGCTGTCAGTCTGCGTTTGCAGACCAAAGCAAAACAATCCGGGTTGCAAGCAAGAAAAAGAAGAAGGAATCCAACTTGTAAATGTTTGAAAAGGAAAACCTAGCATTTATCATCTAAACGGATTCCTCGTTACCACAAATGGGAGAAATGGAAATGCTCTGATTGTTGGAACAGCAAGCTACACTGATGTCAGACGAACACCACAGCTAAATAATGAAACTCAACAGAAACGTAATGAGCAACGTAAAAAGATCAAAGAAGCAAGCAAAACAGACTCAGAGGAAGATAAAACCGTCAGTCGGTCACTCAGGAGTTTGTCGCTCAGTTATTGTTGAAGAGGCTGCAGCCTTGAACATGAGAAGTTCACATACACTCATCATCAGCATTAATATTTTTCTCATTTTTTTTTTTCAGGGCGTAATGGCGATACAACAAACAACTTTTAATGATTAAAATAAAAAAGAAAGAACAAAAGAACTGGGTCCAAAAGTTTAAAATTATTGTGAATTTGGTCATAAACACGCAGGGTGAGAATTATACACACAGGCTTTAATATTTACATTCACGGCAACTAATGTTTGGTTGACCTTATACAAGCTGCAGAGAAACCACACACTTTCAGGAGCAATGAGAAAGGTCCTGGCATAATTCTGGAGGGGTGTTTGTTTAGTCTTTTAGGCAGAATTGGTGGAGCCCATTTAAATTGAACCAGTATAATCAATAAGGGTCCAAATCCATGAAACTTTGCTGTGGTCTTAGCACTACCTTTCACACCTATAGTAGCCTACTAGAAGCAATAAATCACAACATGTGGAAAATGACACTCAGGTTTCAGGTGGGTGACTAAAAGACACCAGAGTTGGGCTATTGTTGAATGAAGCAGTTAAAGCTTTACATGAAAGGACAAAATGTGTCCTAGATTCACTTTTATTTCAAACCGTATCATTATATTAACTCAACAGATAACTTTTGGCCTTAATTTGCGTAAAAATCAATTGAATCTTGACAAGAAAGCTGTTCTTGTAGTGGAAGTATCTAAGCAATAAAATTGTTAAATGTTCATCCATGGAGCAAGGGTGCTGCCATCTTGAATCGCCACTGCCTCCACCTATAGGTCAGGTCAAATTATCAGCAACAGTGGCTGCTCTAATCTCACTGAATTAAATACATGTATGAAGTTAAGCACCAACATTTTTAACAGGGTTGGTCGGGGCCTTTCCAGAAACTTACTATTAGCTTGCCTTACCGATTTCAAAAATGTGTTTGTGTGTTTAGGATCATTGTGCTAACAGCTATTTGTCCCAAAGCATAAAGCAGTGGTTAGGATTAGAGCTACACAATATACTGAATCACATCAAGGGCGCGTTCACACTGCTGGTTCAGTCCAGGGATCGGTAAAAGTGAGAAACTGGACTGTTGCGCTCTAGCTTTGCTTTTCCTCTATTTCTTCTTTTATTCAAATGCGCTGCTTTTGTGTTGCATCCTCTCCTGCTTTTGGTACGCTGGCCTGGCATGCATTCACACTGCAAAGCAAACTGCTCCAGGGTCCGGAAAAACTGTGCAGAGACCGGCGGTTCTTAAAGTGTCAGGGTACGGTTCTCTTGGCCATTTCAGGGTCTGGGATGGGTTCACATCGACATGATCTGCTCCAGAAACCGGATTCTGGCACGGTACAAACCTTTACAAAGGTTTGGTGTGAAAGCAGTCAGTGGGAAGAGTAGTTGTCTTGCAATCCAAACGTTGTGGGTTCAATTCCAGCTTCCTCCTGCCACATGCCGATGTGCCCCTGGGCAAGGCAATTAACATCAAGTTGCTCTGCGTGTCCCTGTGTGAATGTGTTAGTGAGTGCAATCGGGTGAATGTGGCTCTAGTGTAAAGTGCTTTAAATGGTTGGTATGACTGGAAGAACACCATAGTTCAGTCTGTTTACGTTCAGCATCACAATAACATCGAAAATGACTCCATGGACACAATATATTTGAGACTTCCTGTGGCCTTAAAGTGTCCACACTTGATGAATAAACGGTGGGGGTATTTTGATGAAGGTAAAAAACAGAAATGAGTCACAAAAATGTGAGTTAATCAAAACAATATCCTCAGTGTCACTTTAAACAAGTTTAACTTCACATTAGTGAGCGCCGGCAGAGGAAGAAGCCCCTGCTTCAACATCAGAACCTGAAATTTGCAGCTGCCCAGATAGACAAGCCAGATGTCTTCTGAAGAGAAGCTTTGTGGTCAGACAAGAAAAAAGATTGAAATACTTTGACATACAAATGTAGTAACACTGTAACAGCTGTCTTGCATGGTGGTGGCAGCATCATGCTGTGGTTCTGTTTTACTGCTAAGTGCACAAGGTGCAACAGTGAAGACTTCACCTCAGATTTGGCCCAACTGGGTGTTTCAATAGGACAATGGTCCTAAACACACACCCAAACTGGTTTTAGAAGGGATAGAGCCCGCTAACATTAGGCTTCTGGGACGGACCCGACCTCAACCCAACTGAGAATTTGACAAGGACTCTCCCAGGACACCAACGAATTTAAATGGCTCTGATAAGAAAAAGTGCCCAGAATTACATCAAAAAGCTTGTTGATGCCTACAAATGTATCCGGTTTCCCAGCAACTTGCGAAAAGATATTTATCTTAATATTAACGGGGGGTTTATGTGCATATTTTAGCCTGTATGAACAGTTTTGACCCTGTGAGGATTAGGGAAAATCCCCAGTCAAATCAAACTTTTGCACCTAATTTTGGGTTGTTTAAAGATTGTATAAATTATTTGTTGCATCATCATTCCACCCGGGAAAAAATAACTCTTTGAAAGGCCCGATTATTCCTGGGATCCATGGCCCTGATGACCCACTTGTGAACTTCTTACCAGCATTGAATATAACCGTAAATAATTTTCAGTAAGACACGGTTTTAGATTAGCAGAAGAAATCACATTTTGATCTGCTGATTTTGTGGCTGTACAGTAACCTGACTTTCAGGCCCTCCCCCTCCTCTCCATGCATGTCAACACGGTGGGTGATGTGGAGGAAGCTGGTCGTCTCAGTCTCTCTGCATCACTTCATTAAGTTGATTGTTTTCAAAGTGTGCTGCGTGACGTAAAATATCACATCTTTCTGGGCAAGTCCGAAGACATTACGAGCCCCGTCAACAGAGATCTGATGTAAATGATTCATCTTAATTTGTGCGGCTTTGGTTGAGCTGGAAAGCGATGCAGGGAGACCGAGTGAAGATATAATTATGAAAGCGTCAACTTGCGGCTTAAGTATGATGTCTTACAGAATTATCCGTATCCCCTGTGATAGACCAACACAAAGTTTGTAAAATTGTAAAGTGGAAGGTATTGTTTGCAAAAGATTTTACAATATCTGTGTGGTTAGCATTTTTACCCAGGCTCCATTAAGTCAACACCACCTTTCATAGCAGTTACACCAATTAGTCTTTGGAGTACGTCTCTACTAGCTTTGCAAATGCAGAAACTGAAAATTCCTCATTTTTCTTGCTAAACAGCTCAGGCTCAGTCAGACTGAATAGAGCATCTGAGAACATCAAATTTCAAGTCTTGCCACAGATTCTCAATTGGATTTGGGTCTGAATCTTAACTGTTTGTTCAATTAGAGAAAAACATTTTGATTTAAGTTCTATTGCAGCTCTGGCTGTATGTTTAGAGTCTTGGTCCTCGTCTCGGCCTCAAAAGGTTTTCTGTCGAGACGACCCTGGATTTGGCTCCATCCATCTTTAACTATTAACTAAGACCGGCTTCATCCTTTTCCTTCTGCCTTATACTTTCCACAACTTTGTGTTGGTCACATAAATTCCCAATAAAATACGTTTTGGTTGCAACATGAATGAACATAAATGTGAAAATGTTCAGGGTGTATGAATGTTTCTACATAACGCTGCTGTTTTCTGAGCTCTGACTGAACAGAATTAGTCAGAAATCTGGACATGACAGGTTAAAGTTGAGATGGGTTAGGCACAAAGCCTCGAATTTATTGCAAGATTAATCGCTAAATGATGATCGGTGACTCCTACAAATCAACTCTTCTCAAAGAAAACCATCTCTTCAGTAATATTTTACTGTGAGGCTGCAGAGATTAAATTTGACACCCATGCAGGTAAAATGTGTTTGTGTCCAACCCTCTCATTAAAGGCGAAGCAGCCAATCAGATATGAGATGGTAAGACTTGCAGGTTCATCTCTGTAAGCGTGATTCTGATGATGATAAGACAGCAGAGATGAGGCTCTGAAAGTAGGAGAGTGACAGACACTGGGACACACACTATCTGCGGGTCGGATCTGAACTGGTGGAACAGTTACAGGACAGAATCAGGTGTTAACAGGTCATTCTGGGTCAGATGTGGGAACTGGAACATACAGGCGTACGCGCACACACCTCCTCTTCCTCTGAACTGTCATGGTCATGGTAACCCTGGGCTATGGAGGCGGTCAGGGAGGCTGCCTTGGGCTCCAGGTAGCAGAGGCACAATGCCAGTGGGAAGGAGAGGGTGAGAGCGTAGGGGACTGAGAAGGAGGTGGAGAGCAGGAAGAAGAAGATGAAGAGGAAGCAGGGGATGAGAGACGGTGACTTAATGGGGAGGAAGTTCTGCGCGCACTCTGGGACGAAGCGCATCTCGGACAAATCGGGGAAGCTGATGTAGCCGTCATCGTCCAGGAGGGAAGACAGGTCGGGTAGGTGCAGAGAGAAGGAGAACAGGGTGCCCCCACGCCGCCTGCCCTGCTCCAGGCGCTGCTTGCGGGCAGACAGCAACAGCGCCTGCTCCTCCAGCAGGGCGGCTTTGCGGTCGGCGCGGGCCTGCCGCCACTGGCAGCCGTTGGCGCTCTTGGCCGGGCTGACCGATGAGGCCCGCTTACGGCCGCTCCCCGTGCGCCTCCGCCGCACTTTGCTTGACGTGATGGGAGTTGATGGGAGGGAGAGCTCAGAGCGGAGGGGGTCATTGGCGTACACAAGAGGGGAGCGCTGACGGAGGGAAATGTCAGCGATGAGATAACGTATGTGTAGATGGAGACAAGCGAAGGGGAAGGGGGGTGAACATGCATGAGCACACGAGTAAAATGTGAGGGTCAAAGGAAGGACAAGAAAAGAAAAGCAAATTAGTAAAGCACACAAAGGATGAGAAGCCTGACTACTGCAGTGGGTTACGCTGAAAGCAACTGGGAATTTCGCATCAGCCATTAAGAAAGTAATAAACAAAGAAAATAAAATAGAAAACAATAAAAAAGAGAACTATAAAGGTACTCTTCAAATTCAACAACAGTTAAAGCTTCAGTGAGGTCCTTTATTTAATGCAGCGGTGTTGGACAGCTCTTTACCTTAGTGTCATGTCTGAGCGTTGTCGTCACAGCTGGTTCTGGTGTCTCCGCTGCACCTTTCTGCACATCTTCCCGCTCAGCCTTCTCCTCCTCCGCCTCCCTCTCTGTCGTTACCGTGGTGATGATGTCTTCCTTGGCAATGACTTTGGGCGCCCCGTCACCAGGGCCGTCCTTCACAGGAGTCTCATGGTTCTCTGTAATGGGAGCTGAGAACAGAGATGGATGAGACGGTCTTTAATCTGTGATTTTCTGGGACTATCAAGCTTTAAATTCAAGAACCAAAGACTCTGTTTTATTTTTAGTAAAAAAAAGAAGCATTGCAAACAAACATGAAACACATCGTCGATCCAGTAAGATACAAGTTTATTTTAATAATTGAAACATCATTAAAATGTTTATTTGAGTAAACCTATTTAAATAAGTGAACCTTCTATATAAAAACAGATGCATTACTCAGTGTTTTTTTTTTGGTAACATTATTTTGGCTAAACTCATGAAAACCAAAAAAATTAGTTTCTAAATAAAAAACACAATATGATAAAGATTTTTAATAGAGAAATGTTGTGATGGCCAACTGTGGGACAGACAGCTGACAAACAAGCAGAGTTACACCCTCCAAAAACGATACAAAAGGTCTTTCCTAAAGAGGCTGGCTTTTTACAGAGTAATGTATCTGACAATATTACCGGAAAAGTGAGTGGAAGGAAAACGTGTGGCAAGTAAGAGGACAACTGGAGCCTGGAGGATTGTGAAGCCGAACTTATTCAAGAATTTGGGAGAAATTCAGCACAGCTATCTGCCAGGAAACTTTAGAGCAATTCATGCTTCCCTGTGTTGGGGTCATCCATTTTGGGGGATAGACCGACTGGGATTCGCAGCTCAACAGACGTCGCAGCTCTGACGCCACCTGGGATTATAAAACACCCGCAGAAAATAAACTTTCCTTGCCATTTCCAGCGTGTCTCACGGGGCGACGCATTGGAAGCGCATATCTGGAGAGACAAAAGCTCGCAGGCAAACATTTGCTCCACAGAGCCATTCCCGGAAGAGTTTGAAAGCTGTAAATCTGTCTGATACAAGAAGGTCAGAAGATTCAATTGAAGACCACCTGGCAGAGGTTAAAACCCTGGGAGGTTTGTTTCCAAGGAGATGAGTTTTCCTCCTTGTTGATTCTATTGACAAAATGGTTCTTCATATTTTCCCAGTTTTGGACGGGTGAGAAGTTTACAGTTTTTTTTTTTAGTAGATCACGGATGCGTGATCCCCCCACCCTCGTTTTTCTTCAGATCTACCCATCCTCAACCAGTGGAGAGAAGAAATCAACGTCAAAGTAATTTCGTTCTTTTCATATTAAACCGGATAGGTGCATTTAGAAGTCTGTGCAGGATGAGGCATAGTTAAGGTGATTTAGAATCACCAGTAGTGAATCCGGGGTATCAACTTGTTGCATGCAATAGTGATTGAAGTGTTTTATCCGGAGCTGTTTTGATTTGCTGTGCAAGTGTATTGAATCGCGGAGCACGGACGCGATCACCAAGGTGCGTGTTTTGTCCGACTGATCCCAAATAAGCCAGGAGATAGAAGTTGGACTTTGAAACTTTTTCCATTCAAAGCAGCTGCAGTCTGGGCCTCATGGCCTGACCACTCTTTTGTCCCAGTTTTATTACTGGAGTTTTTCCACTGAGTTCCCACCTCAGAGTTTTATGACTCTTTGTTAATTTGGGGCAGTCAACACACCAGGAGGACTTCTCTTTCCAAGTTAATCCAAATTTCATATTTAGTCCATAAAACTGCTGGTTTGATCTTCATAGACACTCAGTGCGCATATATTTTCTTTTATTATCATTGTTAAGTAGTCATTTTCATCCCTTTTGTGTAGAATAGTGGTGTTAGTTAGGTGAAGGTTTTTGGAGCAGAGTGGTGGTCTATCAGGGCTATATGACTTCAATACATTTTCACATATATATTTAAGAGAAATGTCTGTTTATTTCGTGCAAGAGCGATTTATCTGTCAAAATAAGGTCAAAGTTCCCCCACCTGCGGTGAAGCGTTTGGATAGACAGTGACATTTGGTGGTTTTGGGTAATAATTATCAATTATTAATGATAAATAACTAATTCTAATTATTAAGAGCTTTGAGCCCATAATCACAACACCAGAGGACATCTCTGATTTCTATTTGATTTTTGGTTAAGAAATTATTTTCCTGAATTATGATTTTTAATTATGATTTTTGATAAATATTAATCAATCAATAATCATAATCCTTACACCTGTTAAGAAAATGATTACATTTTCCAGTAGGACTTGCCTTCAGTCCACACCGTCAAAAGGACCAGTCCCTGCTTTAAGGACCATGATGTCACTGTCCTCAATTGGTCTGCAAACTGGCCTAACCTAAAGCTAGCAGAGATTCTACACAGCTCAAAAACATAAAGGGAACACTTAAACAACACAATATAACTCCAAGTAAATCAAACTTCTATGAAATCAAACTGTCCACTTAGGAAGCAACACTGATTGACAATCAATTTCACATCCTGTTGTTCAAATGGAATAAACAACAGGAGGAAATCTTTGGCGATTAGCAAAACACTCAATAAAGGAGTGGTTCTGCAGGTGGGGACCACAGACCACTTCTCAGTATCAATGCTTTCTGGCTGATGTTTTGGTCACTTTTGAATGTTGGTGGTGCTTTCACACTTGTGGTAGCATGAGACGGACTCTACAACCCACACAAGTGGCTCAGGTAGTGCAGCTCATCCAGGACGACACATCAATGCGAGCTGTGGCAATAAGGTTTGTTGTGTCTGCCAGCGTAGTGTCCAGAGCCTGGAGGCGCTACCAGGAGACAGACCAGTACACCAGGAGATGTGGAGGAGGCCGTAGGAGGGCAACAACCCAGCAGCAGAACCACTACCTCCGCCTTTGTGCAAGGAGGAACAGGAGGAGCACTGTCAGAGCCCTGCAAAATGACCTCCAGCAGGCCACAAATGTGCATGTGTCTGCACAAACGGTTAGAAACCGACTCCATGAGGATGGTATGAGGGCCCGACGTCCACAAATGGGGGTTGTGCTCACAGCTCAACACCGTGCAGGACGCTTGGTATTTGCCAGAGAACACCAGGATTGGCAAATTCACCACTGGTGCCCTGTGCTCTTCACAGATGAAAGCAGGTTCACACTGAGCACATGTGACAGATGTGACAGAGTCTGGAGACACCGTGAAGAGCGATCTGCTGCCTGCAACATCCTTCAGCATGACTGGTTTGGCAGTGGGTCAGTAATGGTGTGGGCTGGCATTTCTTTGGAAGTCCACACGGCCCTCCATGTGCTCGCCAGAGGTAGTCTGACTGCCATTAGGTACCGAGATGAGATCCTCAGACCCCTTGTGAGACCATATGCTGGTGCGGTTGTCCCTGGGTTCCTCCTAATGCAGGACAATGCTAGACCTCATGTGGCTGGAGTGTGTCAGCAGTTCCTGCAAGATGAAGACATTGAAGCTATGGACTGGCCCGCCCGTTCTCCAGACCTGAATCTGATTGAGCACATCTGGGACATCATGTCTCGCTCCATCTACCAACGTCACGTTGCACCACAGACTGACCAGGAGTTGGCGGATGCTTTAGTCCAGGTCTGGGAGGAGATCCCTCAGGAGACCATCCACCGTCTCATCAGGAACATGTCCAGGGGTTGTAGGGAGGTCATACAGACACGTGGAGGCCACACACAATACTGAGCCTCATTTTGACTTGTTTTAAGGACATTACATCAAAGTTGGATCAGCCTCTAGTGTGTTTTTCCTCTTTAATTTTGTATGTGACTCCAAATCCAGGCCTCCATTGGTTAATAAATTTGATTTCCATTGATGATTTTTGTGATTTTGTTTTCAGCACATTCAACTTTGTACAGAACAAAGTATTCAATGAGAATATTTCATTCAATCAGATCTAGGATGCGTTATTTGAGTGTTCTCTTTATTTTTTTGAGCAGTGTATGACGTATTGTCAGGAGGAAGTTGAGACATGAGACCCAATAATGGAGACGAGCTGAAGGCTGCTATTTAACACCTCAGCAGAGCCAGGGGCTGATCATCTCCATGCCACATTAAACTGCAGAATAAAGAGTGTATACTGTACAGTATCTACTGAGATGCACTTGTATTCCAACGATGTGGATATGTTTTCGACAGCTTAAGCACTCCTCCCTCTCACCTCCATCTAAGCTGCGGGACATGTTGTAGCGTTTGCTAGAGGAGCGCTCGAACAATGGCGCCGGCCTGGCGATCTGAGAGCTGGCCCTCCGTGTCTGAGCCTGGGTTCTGCCGCTGTAACGAAACTTGGAGCCGAGGCTGAGGAACTTCTTCGGAGGTGCCTCAGGAGACACAAGCCTGTGATGGGTTACAAACAAGCACATTAGTCAAACCAAAAATAAAACACTGATTTAAGCCAAAACACTATAACTCCTCATTTGAATAAGTCTCCTGGGAGCCCTCAGGCAGGGTTTGCAACACCAAATGACTCAAGAGACCACATTTTAGCTTAAAGCAGCAACTCTGCATGATGAACTACTGCGAGGCTCAGCAGAGTGAAATCAAGTACAGTGACAAGGAGCAAAGTGCAAAGTAGGCATGGTATCCTCACATTTAAAATTGCCATAGAGATACCGAGGGAATTAATGTTACTTTGCAGAATTTATATTTAAAACCCACAGTGCTTGCAAAATTATTCATATCTGTTGGCCTTATTCACATTAAAACCACAAATGTTGTGTATTTTATTGTGATTTTATCTGACATACCACAACAAAGATGGAGATAAACTGCCTCAAGCATACAATTTATTCTCAGTATAAATCGAGCTGTTCTGTGTAGCCATATGTTTGTTAATAATTTATTTAGAGGTTTATAATAAGGGTAGTAAATATAAATGCGTGCCACAAGTTTCATATTCTTAGATATAAAAAACATATTGAAAACCTTGAACCTTTTCCCTCAACTTTAGTTATACTACTTTGTGTTAATCAAATACATAAAATCCCAATAAATAAATGTGACATTTTTCCAAGATGCTGTAAATAAGGCGGTGTATGCAATGGGCTTTCAGTCCAAAGAAAATTTCTTACCTGAAGAATGTATGGTGCTCCACGCAGACCTTCCATAGCCTTTTGGCAGCGCGATGGTTTGGGAGCTTGAAACCAATCGTGCTTTCAAACTGCTCAAACTGTAACGCAGACAAAAGGCCAACCTCAGTACTTGTATTCATTTTCATTAAAACCCTAAAAATTCCCTACTGAGATTATAGTAGTTTAATTTTCTCTTTTACTGCTTCAACAAAGCCATACGGAGAAATCTTTCATTCAACTCCAAACTCAATGTCCCAATTCAACATTTAATGATTAAAGAGCCAAACAGCAATAAATGACGAAAACAGCCCAGTTACAGCTTATGTTTATACATGGTGACTGCTGACAGGTTATTCAGAGTGGCTTTGTTCAGTCGGACCCATTTCTCCATCCAAATCAAGGTTATGGATTGATGGCTGAATGGATGGAACGGCAAATGGATGGATATATGGAAGGATGGATGGATGATTGGATGGAGAACGGATGAATGGCTGGAGTGTTCCATAAAAACATCTCTTCCTCATTGTATTTCCTGCTCATACAATGCAAATGTACATGCAGCATGACAACCAGGGGTGTACCATCTTCTTTCCGTTGCGGTCTTTACCTCGCCGGGTCGGATTTTGATGTAAAAGTTGTTCCTTTTGTAGGAGATCTTGAGGATTTTAGGCCATGCAAATCTGTTGATCCGCAACCTGTCTCTGTAGATGAGGAGGCCACTTGCACAAACTCCCAGCATGATCTCCACACCCTCAGAGTCCTGCAAACAACACAGAGAGAAAATAAACAAATACACATCAGTTTATGGAGGCTGAGGAAAATCCACCAAGCAAAACATATACTCCTTTCTGCGTACCACAGAAAATAAACTTTCATAAACTTGTCAGTATATACAGGAAGGTTTCAGGCGTCAGTGCACAGCAGGACAAAGTAGAAATGTAAAAGAAAAAGGTTTGTGATAATTACAGGGGTTGAGCAGGCAGGCATAAAGTGGAATCAGGCATGTGGTTCTCTAATATCCTCTATGCACGCTGTGGTAGCACTGAATGACGACTAGAGGGGCGCCAACTGGCAAATGCAACAGTGAAGTTTTTGGAAAAATGAAGCTCTTCACTACACAAAGCGTGAAATGGCTGGCTGAAACCAACAAGAGAAGCACTGATCTAAAGTGGGAGCAACCAATCTCAAGTGATAAGTGGGATGTTGGAAATGACAGTGTTGTATGTAGCCATGCACAAACACACTTACTCAGGTAGTTTAAGCACATGGAAAGCGGCCTCTTACCTCTCCCTCAGCTGGAGCCAAGCTTTCATAGAGATTCCCTACCAACTTTGCATTTATTGAGAGAGGAGAGAAGACAAAAGAGGAATGTCTTCTGATATGCACATATTTTCTTGTATCAAAACTATGACTAACAGAGGCAGCACTGAGCCTTGGTGCCTATTCAGTTTGATCAAAGCCACTTCTTCATCTCTGTCATCTTGTTCATTCAGATCTACATCTGGGAGGGCAATATCCTCCCCATTGCTCACATCCAGGTCCACTTTGACTTTCAAAGCCCTTTTTGATAAGCGATTCATTTCATAAAGAGCAATGGATGCCATTTTCTTTTTATGATGACAGCCCCTCAGCTCTCTCTCTTTCCTGCCTGTGTTCTGATGCCGCTTTTGATGCCGGTGGAAGAGAAACTGAAAAACAAAGAGTCAAGCTGGGCTCCAGATCTGCTCAGGCAAACCCCCAGAGACAGCAGTGATATGGTGTGAGTCAATCAGTGCAGAAGCAATGTTAAACAATGTTAAACCAAGGAGTCACTGTGGCAGCCATGATGTTTGTCAAGCAGGTGTGCTGTAGGGCTAGGCATCACAAGTTAACTGCATGGGTGAAATATGTGTGGGGTTTCATATGGCGAAGGAATAGTTACAAACTTTGTGATTGAAAAACTTTTAAAACATTCTTGGGAAAACTCATATTTACACATGTTGAGGAATTTTAGAATGAGGATCCATATCAAAGTTTTTAAAAATGATTTGTATCGGAGTTCTTGACGAAACTCAACTTGTGATACCATTTGTGGGTTTACTGAGATCTTAAGTCCGCCACACCAGCTATGTTCCAATTTAATAATAACAAAATAATAATAATAATAAGCCTACTTTTATGTGCACAGTTTGTGGAACTGTAAAATAGGCTATGCACGTTATTCTGTTGATAAACAAATCAGGGGTTTTCCACATTAAGTGTTTTTTTGCCCTTTACAAAGAATGACTGTATTGACTACTGCAGTTTTAATGTGTGTGTGTGTCATGTGACTTCCTGTCCTTAGGTATTCCCAGACAGCTTTTGGTTGGGGGAAATTCTACATAGATAGCAGATTAATTACTACAAATGAAATTTCATGACGTTTAAAGCAAGGAGAACCACTTTTTCCAGACGTTCTATTGTCAGATAAAAAATAGCCAATGAAATGACCTACCTTTTTAGCTCATTTATCAAATCATAAAAAAAAAACTAAACATGCAGGTCTTTGGCTAGTACTTCACCAAAATACTCTGCATAAAATGTCATCAGCAGAAGCAAGGCTTGAGTTTCTCTGTAACTGTCATGTCAGATGAATGTACCAAAGAATACACAGATGGGGCTGCGTCATTATTCAAATATAACTTCATTTTGATTTTGAAAACGCAAAGAAACACTGATTTACCATCCAACGACAGGATCTGGTTGTCTGCTGTGTGCAGTTAGGCTGTTACACATCTGTATATTATCCTCATTCTGACACTTATCTTTTTCATTCTGATCATTGTACAGTACAGACCAAATGTTTGGACACACCTTCTCATTCAAAGAGTTTTCTTTATTTTCATGACTATGAATATTGTAGCTTCACACTGAAGGCATCAAAACTATGAATTAACACATGTGGAATTATATACTGAACAAAAAAGTGTGAAACAACTGAAAATATGTCTTATATTCTAGGTTCTTCAAAGTAGCCACCTTTTACTTTGATTACTGCTCCACACACTCTTGGCATTCTGTTGATGAGCTTCAAGAGGAAGTCACCTGAAATGGTTTTCACTTCACAGGTGTGCCCTGACAGGTTTAATAACTGGGATTTCAAGCCTTATAAATGGGGTTGGGACCATCAGTTGTGTTGTGCAGGAGGTGGATACAGTACACAGCTGATAGTCCTACTGAATAGACTGTTAGAATTTGTATTATGGCAAGACAAAAGCAGCTAAGCAAAGAAAAACGAGTGGCCATCATTACTTTAAGAAATGAAGGTCAGTCAGTCCAAACAATTGGGAAAACTTTGAAAGTGTCCCCAAGTGCAGTCGCAAAAACCATCAAGCGCTATAAAGAAACTGGGTCACATGAGGACCGCCCCAGGAAAGGAAGACCAATAGTCACCTTTGCTGCGGACGATAAGTTCATCCGAGTCACCAGCCTCAAAAATCGCAGGTTAACAGCAGCTCAGATTAGAGAACAGGTCAATGCCACACAGAGTTCTAGCAGCAGACACATCTCTAGAACAACTGTTAAGAGGAGACTGTGTGAATCAGGTCTTCATGGTAAAATAGCTGCTAGGAAACCACTGCTGAGGACAGGCAACAAGCAGAAGAGACTTGTTTGGGCTAAAGAACAAAAGGAATGGACATTAGACCAGTGGAAATCTGTGCTTTGGTCTGATGAGTCCAAATTTGAGATCTTTGGTTCCAACCACCGTGTCTTTGTGCGGCGCAGAAGAAGTGAAAGGATGGACTCTACATGCCTGGTTCCCACCGTGAATCATGGAGGAGGAGGTGTGATGGTGTGGGGGTGCTTTGCTGGTGACACTGTTGGGGATTTATTCAAAATTGAAGGCATACTGAACCAGCATGGCTACCACAGCATCTTGCAGCAGCATGCTATTCTATCCGGTTTGCGTTTAGTTGGACCATCATTTATTTTTCAACAGGACAATGACCCCAAACACACCTCCAGGCTGTGTAAGGGCTATTTGACCAAGAAGGAGAGTGATGGGTGCTGCGCCAGATGACCTGGCCTCCACAATCACCGGACCTGGACCCAATCGAGATGGTTTGGGGTGAGCTGGACCGCAGAGTGAAGGCAAAAGGGCCAACAAGTGCTAAGCATCTCTGGGAACTCCTTCAAGACTGTTGGAAAATCATTTCAGGTGACTACCTCTTGAAGCTCATCAACAGAATGCCAAGAGTGTGTGGAGCAGTAATCAAAGCAAAAGGTGGCTACTTTGAAGAACCTAGAATATAAGACATATTTTCAGTTGTTTCACACTTTTTTGTTCAGTATATAATTCCACATGTGTTAATTCATAGTTTTGATGCCTTCAGTGTGAAGCTACAATATTCATAGTCATAAAAATAAAGAAAACTCTTTGAATGACAAGGTGTATCCAAACTTTTGGTCTGTACTGTATATGCACATGTGGTCTCCTTCATTTAGGGGATTAAATGCATCAGACACTGATGTTTTATACAGTTACACATGTGATCATGTAGACTAATGCTAGTGTGGTGTGAAACTGCATAAAACAAAATAATTGATTTTCAATAAAATCACCCCATCTTAGACCAGTTCTCTTCAAACAGAAAAAACTAGTTTTATTAGGCCATAAATGTACTTCAAACAGAAATTCTGTCTTTTCTTTTTTACCAATAAACACTTTAGGCCTTAATGATGGTCAAACCGCAGGTACTAGTAAGTGTGAGAGAAATCTTTCAGAAAAAACAATAAGGCAGCTTTAGGATATTTTCCCTCTAAACAACAAATTCCTGATAATTCTGCAAACAAACAAGTCTAAAAGAAGGCAGCTGAGTCAGAGGTATGCAAACTCATGTTGACTTTTAGGTTTTTCTGGAAGGAAAAGTGTGACTGATTGCTCTGGAAAGTGCAGTAAAAGTCATCCAGACATTTCAGGAGGATGTGTGCACCGTGAAGCACAAAAAAACATTTCTATTTCCATCTTTAACAACAGTATTTTATAGTCATGAAGTCATGTGACGGGAAAAATGTTTTGGCATTCTGATGTAAAGAATGAAGATTTTTTTACTGTATGATCTGTTTAATAGTCTGAAAACACATTTTATGAATGTAGAAAGCAGCAATGACTCAGTTAATGTCCTCAAAGACATTTCCCTGCATAAACAATGACATCTATCGGGACCTTTTCCATTTCCAACTACCTTGCCTTGCAAAAGTATTCAACTTTTTCACCTTCTGCCTCGCTGTCGTGTTTTATGTGACAGACTAAGCACATAATTGTGAAGTGGAAGGAAATTAAATGAAGGTTTTCAAAAATATTTTGCAAATAAAAATCGAAAGTGTGGTGTGAGTTTTTGCTCAACCACCTGTACTCTGATACTCCTAAATAAAATCCAGTGTAACCAATTACCTAAAGAAATCCCAATTAAATAACCGTGACAAAAAAATTATACTGCACACAAAAACCCAATCGGTGGCAGGAAAACACCAGAAAACCATGCATCATTTTCCTTCTACTGCAAAGTGTAAAGTCCAGTGACACCCCATAGTAAGAGAAAGGAGATGTGCTTTAGTGCTTTTGAACATTTTCATTATGAACAAACTGGCAACAGGTTTTACTACTTTTTACTTTCTCTTTCTTCATTTATCTTTAATACTTATTTTGTCACACCTCTGTTATGAAATGGGACACATTTTTATGTTGCATCAACAAGCCCTAGCTGCTTTGCTTCTTTATAGATAGTAGAAATTTTACGCTCTGGCAAATGAAGGTATTCAAAATCCTCTGTGCAAAAACTTTAGACTTGTACATGTTAATATGGAAAGTTAAAATTTTAATTTATGAATATGAAATGCTGACATTTTTGTTGTGTAGAAGTAATAAAATTAGTTATTAATTTCATATTAAAACTAAACATTTCGGAGTAATTGTGTTCACCTCTATGGCGTCACACTTCATGTCAAACACAAACAAGACAATAAGAAATTAACTAACAATTACATGTAATAAATACTTCATGCAAAAATCAGAAAAGTTTAAAGCAGATGCAGACTGTCATGCTGCGCTGAATTCTTTGATTTTCAAGAGGCCATGTTTTAAGATTTTTGCAAAATGAAATGAATGTCTGGAGTTCAGTAAATTATTAAATTATTCCAGACCTGAGACGCATGACAAGAAAAGAAAGCTTGACCAAAAAACACTTTTCCTAAATGTTCGGCAGTCCCCTCTAGAGCCTGTTCTAGTTAACCTACTCGAGTTCCTCTGCATAAATTCATGAACCAACATTTCTCCCCATCCTTTACCATCTCTGTATTATATTTTTAAAGGTCATATATTTACTATCAAAGAGAAAAAGAGTTATGTCTTTTACCATACAGTCTGACTATATGACTTATGGGAATAAAGGTGCAGACATTTGTCTTGTTTTAACTGTAGACAAACGATGTTAACCATTTTCAAAAGCCAGGGATGTTTTTGACTTGATTTCTGTAAATAAACCAGACAATATAACTGTAGAATATTTGTGAATTCAGCATCACTGCAGACATGAATCCAAACAAGTTTTTAATGCTAGGAATCCTATTTTATAATTACAAAGTTTAAGTAAAACCCTGACAGTGGTTCATGTTGTACTTCCATGGTGATGGCACCATCATGCTGTGGGAATTAATTCTATCAGCAGGGATAGAGAGGCTGGTTAGCATTGCCGGGAAGATGGATGGAGCTAAACACAGGGCATGTGAAAACCATGCGTCCTTATCCTTATGCTTCACAGTTACATGTAGTCGGTCTTGGCCTACCACATTAAATACTCAGACTTTGTGGTTGTTTCAACAAAATGTGAAAATAAATTTCAAGGGGTATAAATACTTTTGCAAAGCACTAACAGTAGTGGCAGCCCTGCATCATTTATACCTTAACAATCCAAGTGATACACTCTGGAAAAATGACTGTAAAAAGGTAAATAGTGGTGATCTATGAGAAAGAACAAGCAAATTAAGTGTTAGTTTAATGTTGGTGACTGCAGCAGCATAGACAGGCTTCATGTGATCAGCTGGTGGTCAGAGAGCAGTTTGTGTAATGACTGGAGCGGCTGGCATCGATGTTAACAGAGATTAGTATCTAAATAGATGAAATAATAGACTATCAATTCATTTTTGATTCGCTATGTTATTATTTTGATAGCCATAGAAAAGATGATAAAAGTGCAAACGAGGAAGAAATAAGTTACTTTAGATTTTTAACCGAGCTCCTTGAACTCTGCAACCCTAAAATGTAAACTATTAAATCTTCTACACCTCCAAAAAGAATCAGGTCTCTTTAAAGCTGCACAATGAAGCTATCTCAGTTGTTTTAGACATCAGTTCACCAAATAAAATGTCAGGAAAGAAATAGTAGCCTACCTTAAAAAACTTGTTTAGTACAAATTTCTTTAGAGAAAATAAATAAGTAAATACATTTGAATACAGACTGTAGACTGTAATTATTTTTGTACGTTCTAATTAAATACTGGTACAGAAGCTGTTCTGATGTGTACTTATTTCACCAGCTGGCTGTCATGCTGCACAAAGGTAAATATTTTATGCTGGGAGAAAGGAGAGAGAGTTACAACTTCGTTATAACTTATTACCTTAGCATGATGGAGGTCAACTCCATACATAGACAGCTTTTTGGCATTTTCCAGGAAGTGGATTTCTGCTTCAGCTGGTGTCATCCCCCTGCAGCAAAAAAACATCAGAAACACAGTAGTCACCAATAGACCTAAATAAACCTATCTGTGCCAGCAAAACAGAAAAAACAATCAATGTATCTATATTTAAAACGCTATAGGTATATCTCAATAAATTTGAATATTCTTAAAAAAGTTTATTTGTTTCTGGAATTTAATTCAAAACTCATATTACAGATTCATGACAGACACAGTGATTTCAGCGTTTATTGCAATTAACTCTAATGATTAGGACTTACATACACGGTCAAAAGTTTTAGAACCCCTTTCTCATTAAAAGTCTTTATGCTTATGACTATTTACATTGTACATAAATTCTCACCGAAGGCATCAAAACAGTGAATGAACACATATGGAATCATGTAGCAAACGAAAAATTTTACTATAAATATGTTTTGTATTTTAGATTCCTTAAAGTAGTTGCCCTTTGCTGTAAAAACTGAAATGTTAACCTTTGGCCGTCTCTCATTGAACCTCTGGAAAACCATTTCAGGTGACCATCTCATGAAACTCAGGAAGGGAATGCTAAGAGAGCAAACCAGTACAAAAAACACTGGGATCTGTATCCAAGCACCTCAATAGAAAGTTAAGTGGAAGGAAAAACGAGCACAAGCAAGAGAGATAGCTGCAGTCTTGAATGGATCGCCGCCTCCATTTAATGCCACTTATATGCGGCATTTCAAGTAAAACAGCCTAGAATAATTATTTATTGCTTGTATTTTAGTACATGACATGTAGCCAGTCAATCTTGTAGAAAGCATTTATTGGTCTAATTTTCTGAGAAAAAAAATTTGAGTTTTCATTAACTGCAAACTTTAAAACTCAAAATTGACAAAACAAATAAATCACCATGTGCTTTTTTGACTTCTGATTGCAAAGAGCCAAAAAAAAAACCTAAAGGTCATTGCGAAAGACCGCATCGTTTTTGTCATTCATTTTGCATGAACTAATGTATAAAAGCTTCAAGTGCCTCTCAGTGGGATGTAAAGAAAACCTCCAAAGGAAGGCGCCCTGATCAGATGCCCGAACCACTTCAACTGACTCCTTTCAATATATACGTTCGTTCGTTCGTCGTCTTCCGCTTATCCAGGACCGGGTCGCGGGGGCAGCAGACTCAGCAGAGACGCCCAGACGTCCCTCTCTCCAGACACCTCCTCCAGCTCCTCCAGGGGGAGCCCAAGGCGTTCCCAGGCCAGCCGAGAGACATAGTCCCTCCAGCGTGTCCTGGGCCGTCCCCTGGGCCTCCTCCTGGTGGGACGTGCCTGGAACACCTCCCGAGGAAGGCGTCCAGGAGGCATCCGGTATAGATGCCTGAGCCACCTCAACTGGCTCCTCTCGATGTGGAGGAGCAGCGGCTCTACTCCGAGCTCCTCCCCGATGGCCGAGCTCCTCACCCTATCTCTAAGGGAGTGCCCGGCCACCCTACGGAGGAAGCTCATTTCAGCCGCTTGTATCCGTGATCTCGTTCTTTCGGTCATGACCCAAAGTTCACGGCCATAGGTGAGGGTAGGAACGTAGACCGACCGGTAAATTGAGAGCTTTGCTTTTCGGCTCAGCTCTTTCTTCACCACAACGGACCGGCACAGTGCCCCCATTACTGAGGCAGCCACACCGATCCGTCTGTCGATCTCCCGCTCCATTCTTCCCTCACTCGTGAACAAGACCCCGAGATACTTAAACTCCTCCACTTGAGGCAGGAACTCCCCTCCAACCTGAAGAGGACAAGCCACCCTTTTCCGGTCGAGTACCATGGCCTCGGACTTGGAGGAGCTGATCCTCATCCCAGCCGCTTCACACTCGGCTGCGAACCACCACAGCGCATGCTGTAGGTCTTGGCTAGAGGGGGCCAGCAGGACCACGTCATCCGCAAAAAGAAGAGACCAGACCCCCTCCGGCCCTTGGCTGCGTCTAGAAATCCTGTCCATAAAAGTTATGAACAGGACCGGCGACAAAGGGCAGCCCTGCCGGAGTCCGACATGCACTGGGAACAGGTCCGACTTAGTGCCGGCAATGCGGACCAAACTCCTGCTCCGCTCGTACAGGGACCGGATGGCTCCTAATAAAGGGCCCCCGATTCCATACTCCTGGAGCACCCCCCACAGGGCATCACGAGGGACACAGTCGAATGCCTTCTCCAGGTCCACAAAACACATGTGAACCGGTTGGGCAAACTCCCATGAACCCTCGAGCACCCTGTAGAGGGTATAGAGCTGGTCCAGTGTTCCACGGCTGGGACAAAAACCACACTGTTCCTCCTGAAGCCGAGGTTCGACTATCGGTCGGACTCTCCTCTCCAATACCCTGGCGTAGGCCTTACCAGGGTGGCTGAGGAGTGTGATCCCCCTGTAGTTGGAACCTTCATTTAATTTCCTTCCACTTCACAATTATGTGAAGTGACTAGCACAGAAGTCCAATAACAAAACACCACTCGGATTCAGATCGGGGAGGCCATTCCTCCCAATCACGCCTCTCCAGATGTCACTGTCGTTCCCCACGTGGGCGTTGAAGTCCTCCAGCAGAATAATGGAGTCCCTGGGAGGGGCACTATCCAGCACCCCCGACAGGGACGCCAAGAAGGCAGGGTACTCTGCACTACCACTCGGCCTGTAGGCTGAAATGATAGTCAGAGACCTCTCCCCAACCCGAAGGCGCAGGGATACAACCCTCTCATCCACTGGGGTAAACCCCAACACGAGACGGCTGAGCTGGGGGGCAACAAGCAAACCCACACCAGCCCGCCGCCTCTCCCCGTGGGCCACTCCAGAGTAGAAGAGAGTCCAACCCCTCTCAAGGAGATGGGTTCCAGAGCCCACGCTGTGCGTGGAGGCGAGCCCGACTATTTCTAGTCGATTTCTCTCGACCTCCCGCACAAGCTCAGGCTCCTTCCCCCCCAGCGAGGTGACATTCCACATCCCTAGAGCCAGCCTAAGCATCCGGGGATCAGGCCGTTGAGGTCTCCACCTTCGTCCGCCACCCAATCCTCTTTGCACCGGTCCCTCACGGTTCCCCCTGCAGGTGGTGGGCCCACTGGGGGATGGTCTCGCGTCTCTCGTTCGGGCTTGGCCCGGCCGGGTCCCGCGAGGAGCAACCCGTCCACCAGGCGCTCTCCGACGAGTCCCGACCCCAGGCCTGGCTCCAGGGTGGGACCCCGGCTCCGCCGTACCGGGCGACGTCACGTGCCTCGATATTTTGTTCTTTATGAGGGATTCTTGAACCACTCTTTGTCTGACCCATCACCTAGAGCCTGTTTGCCATGGGAGACCCTACCAGGGGCATTTAGGCCCCAGACAACATAGCCTCTAGGATCATTTGAGCACTCAAACCCCTCCACCACGTTAAGGTGACGGTTCAAGGAGGGGTTCAATATATAAATTTTTTGTAATTGTTTTCATTAGGCAAAACAAAAAATAATCAAGTCCAGAGCTCAGCTGGGCTGCAGAGAGATGCAGACACTAACTTATAGGTCTTGTGGAGCTCCATGACCTTCTCCTCAAGCTCTTTGGTCTGGTTGGGTGCGAAGCGGATTTCGCTGATGTAATCGCTGCCCAGCTCTTCTGGGTCGTAGTCTCCGAGTTCAGACTGCACCGTGTAGGATCCCAGCAGTGTGTGGGTGGCAAAGGAACAAGGCAGACGACCTGAAACAACGTCATCCCTCAGCTGCAAGCACAGGTAATACCTGGAAGTGGGAGGAAAAAAGAAAAACATGCTTTAGTTTTTCAATCCACGGTGATATTCTCATGTCTGACTCAGTTTTCTGTCCTGAAACGAAGCAGCTTTGGTTTAGTTCAAGCTCCAGAACAGTACTGAGATGTTTTCGAAATGAACAGCACCATGGCTTCTGGCATACCTGCATTTTCTTCCAGTTTAAAACTACAATAATTGTTCCTATAAGTCAATAATAATAACAAAGCATGAAGAATAACCCTTTTAAATCAACAGTTGACTCACCTTGTGATGTCCTCACTCAGTTGTGAGGGGTCTGGAGGGTAAAACTTGACATTGAAAGCAAAGTTCCAGGGACCAGCTGAGACGTAGAAAGAAGGTGAGATAATTAAAGTCACAATTTAGCTGTTTAGCAGTAAGACAGGTTAATAACGAGGATTCTTAGACATACTCCTGATCTGCTTCTTAAGCTCTTTGGAAGGGTCCAACCAATTCTGCAAAACCACAGAGGAAAGCATTAGTCATATCCAGTGTCTGTCCAAATTATAAGGAAACATACTTGCTAAAGTGGGGGAAATATTGCTTTAGATATAGGACTGGTGTGTTTAGTTGAGTTACTTTCAAAATGTAATTTGAAAAGAGTTACAGTACTTTAGCTTAAATTATTATGTTTTTACTGTTGAACAACTTAGTAATTTCATAGGAAAAAAACTATTCACACATTAGCAACAACACAACTAAACAGACATTTTCATTTAAATTACCTTCTGGTTCTCTACGTCTCTGTATGTGATGCCAAAATAATCCTTCTCCAGCAGGTTGAGGTGTTCACACACTTTATCAAAGAGCACATGGCCTTTGCCCCGTTTCTGTAAGAAAAAAACCCAAAAAATAGTCTTAAACTTGTATGACTTGATATGAAATGCACTGATTCACCCAGATTTTGTGAAGGCACTGCAGTTTATGTAATGTGTTTGATTGTTCTTTACTTTTCCAGTTTAACACCACTTTGATGACTGAGGTCTCGTTTATGTGGTCAAAGCATCAACATTTAAAGCTTAAAAATATACATAATTCTATGGCTTCATTTATGCAGAAGCAAACCACAAATCCAAATTGCACATACAACCTTCCTGCTGTGAGACGAAAGGAAGTTGTGTGTTTTTAGGCTGTAGGTTAAATACAAAATACATTTAGAACAATAAAAAGAGGGCCTGGCATTGCATTTATTGATTAGAAAAGCACTGGATGCGGTAGACAGGGGGCAGAGGCTGGCAGAGTTTACTCTAACCAGATCAAACAGAGTTCAGAGGTTTCTCACGCAGTTTATCTGCTCGTAAGCTTACGAACTTGTTGCCTCCTCAACAGCAAAACTAAAACTGATGGTGGGTGTGCAGAAACCTCTGTACACCCACAAACAAACCCGATTGTTTTTGGAGGTCAAATCTGAAGTCTCTGCTTTGTGACTTAAGTGCAACCCGAGTTTGACTGTGAAACTCGTTTCACTATCTTTTAGTTACTTCAAGGATTTATTTGGCTCAGCTCAGAGGTGATATTTTGAGAAATCTCGCAGACATCCCATCTACTCGGGGCCAAGACCAGCTTCTTCTGACTGTATAGGACGACACCACTGCAATAGATTATTTTAGCAGCAGGGATCATAACATCCCTATGAATCTGTCATAGTCCCATGGAGGCAACTGGTGAACATATGCTGACCACACGGTTGGGAAAGAACACACTAGAAATTCCAAGCAGCACTTGTAAGGGCATCCACATGCATACAGAATGAAAATGTAAAATAAGAAAAATGTCAGGGTAAGAACAGAATTTTAACTCCACTGGTTGCATCTCTAAGGGAGTCAGCACAGTCATGTGAGAAGATTTCTGCCTAACCGAGACTTTAACTTCTCAAACGCAGCACTTAAAAGCTTTCCAGACACACAAACAAAACAGGCTGTGATGTACAAAACCTCTGGAATCAGTCACCCAGTTATCAGGAAGATAAGGACACAATAACCAGAGTAATCAAGCAGTCTGGATGCCTTCACCGGGGGAAAACAAAAGCGAGCTCGAAGGTAAACCGACCTCAAATCAGATGAGAAACATTGATCTTGATCAATTGTGTCTAAACATAGAAAGTAAACAAGAACAACTGCAACATGCAGTCTGAAGACTCACAGTGATCTTGTAGGAGAAGTGAAACTTCATTGTCAAACAGAAAAGAAATCCTTTTAATTACCGGTTTCAGCTGAAGACTACTTTCGGTCACTGCACCAACAACATGTCAGCAAACAGGTTTATATTTTGCAGATGCATCATATTATAAACTAAAAATATGAAGAGAATTCTTTTTTAGTTTCCTTAAAATGGAGATCTGCCTGCACCACTTTAGCTTTTAAAATTTACCTTGTAATGCCACATTCCATCCATTCAGGATAAAAAGGTAAAAAGACTTCCACCAACTCAAAACCATTATCTAAATAGCCCGTGAGATGTTGGGGATTTCATTTTCCCTCTACTAAAACCTAACAGTCTGAGAAGTGCAGATGGGGGAGCTTCAGCAGCTCCATGTCATTAGCCGGACTGCTTCCCACAGGAGCAAATCGAGTTGAGCTGGAAAACTACAAGGTCAGAGGGATAAAAGTGTCAAGACTTGACATCCTGGACCAGTTTCAGATGGGGATGGGGGTTGGGAGGAGGAAGTCTCGCTGGAAATTACCCGAGTTTTCCGACCTCAGCTGTAAAACTGTGATACAGCATGAGATGGTCCATCTCATCTCTGCTGGGTTCCTACTGAGCAGGCAGGATGATTCCTTGAAGATGACTACACACAATGTCACACACTGACAAAGTGGAACATTGTTTTTTCTTTATTAACGTGCTATTCTATGCAAGATTTTGAGTGGAATTCATTTAATTATCATTTATATTAGAAAAACCAGCAAGGTTATAAATCTAACTCCAGGTTTTGTTATTGCAAAATCCCCCCCCAAAAAAACAAAACTAAATTCACTAAGATAAAAATGAATAATTAGAATTTAAATTATATAATAAATAAGCTTTTGTGTTTTTCTAGTTTCATTTATTTGACTAGTAAATCAGATCCACCTTTAAACAGTGCAAAAGAAACTACAGGAAATTCCTGCAAAGAATTAAAATGCAGAATCTGTCTCAAGGGCACCAAAAAAAAAAAAAACCCCTTCCAGTATGCTGTGGTGGGACATTGCAACAAATGCTCCCGAACACAGTTTCTGAACAAGAACAGTCCAACAACTCCAGCACCCGAACCCCCTGCTGAGGAGGAATCTGCTTAATAAAAAGATCTGCAGAGGAGGGTCTGTGCTCCTGTTCAGCCTGGACACATCTGAGAAATCTTCAAGGATTGCAGTCTCCAAACTTTAAAATAAGCTCAAAAGGAAAGAGGCATTGGTTAAATGTTAAACACAAGTCCCATTTATTCCTGATATAATGAAGATTTAAGAGAAAGAATCACTTTGAAGGCAGGAAGAGGCTATAATGCTGTGAAGCTCAAACTCTCACATTTTAAAACAATAAAGATATTTCTTGTTTTGGGCTTAAATTCTATCAGTCCAACAATTTTAGTGCTCCGTTTGTGGCATTTAAAGCTTCTTATTTAAGACAAAAAGAGAGACGGTTATCACTTCTGTCTTTCTAACAAGGTTCACTTGGGAACAGCAGCTTTGATGTGCTGAACTACCACATGAAAAGCTCTTCTCAGACAAAACAGAAAAGCTTAGGACAATAATTCCTCTTCATTAAACCAAGTTTCTACCCTCAAATTGTTAAAGAAAAGTTAATGTGTGGAAAAATATGCTTATTTATTAATATAATAGTAATTTCTGATACCAGTGTGATGATTAAGATATAAAAAAATATTAAATTATTATTTATTTTAAGTTTATGCAGCCTAATGAACATCCACTCTGTTAAAATATCTGCCAATTCTTTCCTAAAACCAAAACACACTATGTTGTAATCTGGGTTTAACAAACAGACCTACAGCCTAACTTATAACATTATTGGTGAAATGTTTTAATAAACCCAATTATCAGCATTTATTTGTCATAGAATTCAGAGACTGTGAAAGTGGTGTGAAAAGCCACCCTTGCTTGCCCTGAAGTAAAAATAAAGTTCAACATACAACAGAAGAGCAGAAAAAAAACCTGCATATTTCTGCGTGGTACATTATTTAAAGAGAAGCTATTTTACTTACACATTTTAAATGATGCCTAATTATTGGAAACAATGATGTATCTTTAATAATTAAGGAGTGATCTGATTCCTACAGATTTAATTACCAACAAGGCAGTAAAAAAACGTTCTCATTTTACCCAGCAGTAAACCATGTTCTTGAAAACATTTCACCTCCGCCACCTGCAACGACTCACCTCCACGTTGACGGTGTAGTCAGAGCCGTCCAGCAGAGCGATCTTGCACTGCATCATCTTCACTTTCTTTACGCCCCTCAAAGGAGACCTTGACAGACGACTGGTGGACGACCTGTGGGACTCTTGGTCCTCCTCCTGCTGCTCCTAATGGAAGGGAACAAGTAGCCAAACTTACATAAATCCAATGATTGATTTTGTTACCATTAACGGTTTCTTTCTCCGCAGAAAGTATTCCTGGGTTAGTGCTTCTATGCCTCTTTCTCAACAGAGCTAAAGCTGCCATAAACAGAGAGTGAACACTCTTCTTCTTTTCCATAGAAAGTACTCTTGGCTCAGTTATTCTGTATTTAGAGGTCTCTTTCTTGGACAGAGCCACAGACTGAGCTATTGTTGTCATTAACTTTGTGTATTCCCATTGTTCTTACTGATAGAAAGTACTCCTAGCCCAGTGCTTCTATCTTTAGCAATGTTTCTTTCATGAAAAGCAGTCATTAGGGTAACTTTAGCTGCCAATAACTTCTCCACCTCCAGGCGGTTATAGCAGATGGTCTGGTGAAGATTTCTACCTCTCAAAAGCGAGCCATTGCTTTCTATTGCTGCCACATATTGAGAAAAACTCTTCTGTGGATATTTTATTATGTAAATTCCCCCGCTTGGTCTGTGTGTCAGTTAAAGTTGTTAATTTTTAGATTAAAATCACCATTTGAGTCACATTCCTGAGCCTATAAATAACAACTGGGACTGTGCCTAAATGTAATGAGGTCCCAAAGAGAAGAGCTTGAGGTGTACCACCAGATTTTCCAATCCTAAAAAGAGAAAATCCACTTTTCCACTTGACTGAAAACAAAGCCCTTCTTGACTGAATTTATCCTGAAAAACAAACCTTGGAGATAGTTCTCCTCTTTGGTTGAAATCACGCGTTAATAACTTATTTTGCCCCTTAGATTATATCAGTCAGACTGCTCTCAGTATTCAGTGAAACTCATGTGGACTGTCCTTGCAGAGTCACTCAGAAGCAGTATCCAAACACAGAAGGAAATTACTTTGAGACAGTAAAGAAGTGAAACCTAGCGTTTTATTAGAACTCAATTTTAAAAGAAATACTTAAGGATGCTTATTACACATGCATTGTTTCATGCATTCATGACTAATCAGAACAGGTGCTGCAGATGTATGAAATCGCAGCAGAAACACTGTGACTGAAGCTATTTTTTGGGGCATATGTGCCCTCGGCTGGAGTGAGTTTTACAGGAATGACAGACAGTGTCGTGTCACGGTGTTGTGATTTTTCCCAGGCTTATTTCTGCCAGTTTACACAACAACAGCATCATCTGTCAGTGGCTGTTTAATGCAGCCTGGATGATTTCAGAGCACACTGGTCTGAACCAGCTTGACGAGGAGGAAGTTACTAGGGAGAGGAAGTAGAACTGCTGCATCAACGCCTGTTTTGAATATTCATAAAGAAATAACTGCTAAACTGACTTAGGCTGACAGCATTCCCTTTTATCATGTACATCTAAGGGAAACAGAATAATGTTCGAATGCGGTGACAGATACAAGTGAAATTGTAATGAATAAGTAAAAGAACCATTTTGCAGCTGCTAAATGATGTGTTGAACTGCCTGCATACTCTTGCTACATGGGGAAGGCATTATCATGCACCAGGAGGTACCCAGGACCCACTGCACCAGCAAAAGATCCAACAGTGGGTCTAAGGGTTTCATCCTGATACCTGAAGGCAGTCAGGGTGACATTATTTATCCTGTACAGGTATGTGTGTCCCTCCATGGATTTGCCTCCCCATAGAAATACTGACCTATTCCCAAACCAATCATGTTACAGGCGCCATAACGTTCACCACAGCTTCTCCAGACCTTTTCACATCTGTCACATGAGCTCAGAGTGAACCTGCTCTAATCTGTGAAAACAACAGGGTGCTAATGCCGAACCTTTCAATTGTGGTGTTCTGTGGCCAATGCTAGTCGAGCTCCACGGTGCCGGGCAGTGAGCACAGGGCCTATTAGAGGACGCCAGGCTCTCAGGCCACCCTCATAATGTCTGTTTCTAATGGTTTGGTCAGAGACATTCACACCAGTGGAGGTCACTTGGTTGGGCTCTGGCAGTACTCATCTTGTTCCTCCTTGCATAAAGGAGCAGATACCAGTCCTACTGATGGGTTAAAGACCTCAGACAGGCATGTCAGAGGTCCTTAACCCATTACTGTTTTTGAGGGGTGTACTTTTATGTGTGTGTATGCAGAACTAAAGAGTTTGTAGCAGTTCAGGTTGTGGCAAAACATGAAAAAACTACAATCAATGTTGCATTTTTCCTACTAGTGATGTGTAAAACTAAAATACATTGTAATATATGAGTGTGCAAAGACAATAACTAAAGTGTCCAGAACCTTGGCTCCTAAAGCGATAAGTTAAAGCTCTTTCTCCACCTTTTTAAAACACATTTCCAGATCCTGAATGAGATTTAAAGATGTATTATCTTTAAATGTAATCCTGCCACAGGATACCAGCCATACAGCCAGGGCTATTGGATATAACTCTTTTAGAACATACATTGAATAGAAATTATTTTTCCTAAAACAAACTGGTTTCAGCAATTAATTTGTGCAGATTATGATAAAATCCAGCTTGGTTAGTGGAATTTTGAACAAGAGGGCTTTCTCATGCTCGGGTAAATCATTAGGAGAGACATCCAGAAGACCGCATCTTTGTCAGCAGTTCACTTGCACCAGGCAAGCACTTATTTTCTGATTTTGTCAAACCACCGTTTTAAAAATATAAAGAAATGCTAGCTTAAATAATGATTCATTAGTTATTATTAGAACAATTACAATTAATTTCTACCTTAAATAATGAACCCAAGACAGAAGGTGAGCTTTGACTTGCCATAGTGCTACTTCAGTGACTGTATTCAGACACCATCCCCACAGACAGGGAGTAGCTGCACCAATCTGTTAGAATCCAGTTTAGAAATAAGAATAGTTATCCACAACTTGCAAAAGGTAGACAAATCTGTGTTTCTTCTCATGAAGAAAATAAAAGCATGGAGCAGCAACAGAAAGATGAGTTGGCTCCATCTGACTGGTGGGTTGTAACAGTAGAGGAGGACACTGAAATCATGCCGTCACCTCAATTTCCATTTTCTCACAAAGAACTGATTCATTCAGGAGTAATCATGCTGTGAAACATTTTCTTTTATTCAAGCCGAAGTTTATCTCACTTGTTAGAGTGAGCTGCTTCACGGTAAGTGCATGCTCCCAGGGTGGGTCATAGGTTCGATCCCTGCTAATTCCAGTAGTCCTACTTGTTTTGAGGGACAAAAGGTTATTTCTATTCTATTCTATGGATCAACACAGTTATATGGGATATAAAAAAGTTAACTGATCAAACTAATCTTTGTTTTGTGTGTTTTTATGTTAAGTTTATTGATGTTAGAAGGAAACCTATTGTGAATTATGAAGAGCCTAACCTGTTCTTTCCTGGCCGGGGTGCTGTGTCCAACTGCGGCTGGGAGCTGCTCCGGCTGTTTCTGGGGTGAGGCAGGGTCAGCCGCTGCTTTAGTTTTCCCCTTCTCTGCCTCCTTATTCGCCTGCGGCTGTTTGGCCTCAGAGTCTGCGCCCGATTCAGTTGTCATGGTAAATCACACTGCAGTGGAGAAGAAAGAAAAGTACAGGAGAAAACTCTGAGTCAGTTAACTGTGTAGGAAATGATATAGTGCCCATTAAAAAGGCCTGTACAGAGATGAACTCCACTCTGATGCAAATGCAGGGATGCCAAAATACTGGTTGACAACAGAAGAAAGACCAACTACAAAATTATTGAGAGAGTTTTTGATTGTGCCAGCCATTTGGTTTATACTGCCTACAACCATAATGAAGGTTTTCTTGCACAGATAGGGCCAAACGCACAGCTTTGGGCTTTACAGTGCTTTAGTCATCTGGACTCTACATTGTAATAACTAAACCACAAAAAAAGACTTTAGTTTGGAAAATGCTAACACAGGCAACCATGCTATAATTAGCACGTTGCTATCGATAGCAAACATTATCTATCCCACTGATATTAGGTAATAAACTTCCATGAATAATAGCAATAAGCTAGCAACACTATCTCTTATGCTAAACAACTTATGTGTTTATGTATATATACTTATGTATATATGTTACTGTTGGGTAAAATGATAGCTTACATGCTATTAGCATGTTAGCTATCAATATGGGGCATTGTCTACAATAAAAACGTTCAGTAATATGCTAGAATTAGCTGATTTTACTACCATTAGCCAAAATGCTAATTATAGCATCATAGCTAATAGTAGTCGGTGTCACTACCCAATCCGTACTGTCAGCACATTTGCTCATGCGCAAACAGGAGGGCGCTTTTTCATTCTTCTTATATTTGTTTTTCTTTTATCTTATTTTGGGTGGGGGTGTTTCTTTTTGTATGTCATTGTAATGGTATAAATAGTAAATGATTTAAAGGGAATAACAAAAATACAGACAAAAAGGGTTCATTTCGATAAACCGTTTTGACTGCTCTGAGCATACCCAAAGATTACATCACACAGAGCTAAACCTTTAATTCGTTTAACATTTTATTCTCTGTACTGTACACTGCAAGTGTTGATCACAGAATGGATCTGTTTACACTCTATCATCTGCATTATTTCTGGAAAAGAGAACGTTTTCTTTCAAAAGATGTGGATTTTTATTCCAGGAAAAAAAAAAAAACAGATGTTCACCAGAGGGCACATAGATACCTTAAAGTTCAATCAATAACTCTAATACACCATTTTCTACTAAAATATATTTTTCAAACAAAATAATGACAATTGCTATTAAGTGAATTATAGCATTGTCTAGGAAAGTATGTCCTTTTAATAGCAAGTAATATAAATATGTTCACTTTATAGATCTACATTTTAATGCTTCTGGGACAGATCGGGGAGCGACAGTCAGCATAGTCTGCCATGCTAACAACAATTTATAGACTACCACTTTCTATGCTAATTTTCATTGCCCTGCGATGGACTGCCGACCTGTCCAGGGTGTACCCCACCTCCCGCCCATAGACTGCTGGAGATAGGCACCAGCTTCCCAGCGACCCACTATGGGAGAAGCAATAGAAAATGACTGTGTTAGTTATTGTTAGCTCAGTCAGGCAGTCCACTAATCTAGTAGCAGTTTATGCTATTATCTAAAGTGCTAAAACTAAACCAAAACACTTTGAACGTTTTTGAATTGTAATTGACAAAAACGTTTAAATGACTACATTTAAAAACTAAATTTACCAGGTTAAACAAATCTGCTCTTATATAAGATTTATTACTTCCAGACTAGGAAAACAGCAAAATAAAACTCCAGACTTTTCCAGACTGCTTAGGGACCCTGAGAGTTTTGGTTAATTGCCTAATCAGTTATCAAATACAAATATTATGCAATATTAAACAAAAATAATTAAGATACTGAATATCATCCATTGTTTGCTGGCTTTAATCAAAACATGTTCCAAACATACAAAAAGCACTTGTAGTATTTTTTGTAAGTTATTACAGCTTTTAGAGGTTTTGTGTATTAATGACCCCATTATCTGCAATGTGAAAAAATGATGAATATACTAAAATTATTTGGATATAAGCCCTGCCTCTATGTTTCTATGAATAGTATTTACCCACAGAAATCCAAAGTATCTAAGCGGAACTACGACACGTCTTTTATAGTTTAACCTTTTCCTTCAGCCACCAGAAACGGCACAGATGTGATATAAAGGTCATCAAACCGGGTAAGGAAAGAAAATCATTACTGGTTTTCAACAAGACCGGCCAGATCTCCGCTAGCTACTGGGACGAGGGAGGGATGTGTTTCTGTACGCATGTGGGTTGCTTCATACTCTGCCTGTGCTGGGGTTGGTAGTACAAATGCCTGTCATGCTGCTGCTGGCCAGTTTCTCCCTCAGCTCTATTTATAGGGACGTGTTTTCACCGTCGGGGTGGGAAGGTCTCTGACTTCCAGCAAGTCAACAACACATTGGAGCGAGGTGATCCCCGAAGATGTCAACATGATGACTAAAAACAGAAAAACAACTGCGACATCTCTGAGGGTGCGCTTTGAAACCCAGAAGGGTCCGATTATTTTTAAGTGCAGCAGGACTGACAACTACGTCATATCAATTTTCAACAGCTTCTAACAATGAATTCAATATGCTGCACATGTATTTGGTTCATCTTACTTACTACATGTTCTTTAGCTGGGGATTATTCTTAAAGGCCACAACAAAAACTCATCGTTGCTAATGAGCTGCTTGCTTGAATCCTTCTGTAATTAATTAAAACAAGAATTAATAATCTTTCGGAATCAAGAGGCAACACAACTTGGTAAAGCAAACCATGAAATGTTGACTTGAAGCAGAAATAATGCTGGACTCTTGAGTGAAGGCAGGAACACAGGTTTTAACGTCCAAGGGTCAGTGAATGCAACATGCTGATCAGATTCTTTTCAACATCTGAAGCTATAAAAACCCAATAAAGATTACCGGATCCAGACTGCAATCCTATCTCAAATCAATGTGAATGAATCAATGAGCCAAAAGATCCACATTCCAACCATGACTTTCAAAAAAAAAAAAAAAATGTTTTTCAAGTAAGCTTTAAGGCCAACGCTGAGCTCCAGCAATATTTGCAGTAATAACCTCTTTGTCGTGTCATGTGGGGCCGAATTAGGAACCAGCTGACAAGAGGATAACTGCACAGTCGACCTTTGCATCCATTAACTCCAGCAAGAAACAGGAACTACGGCGGGAGGGAAGGAGAGGAACATCTTAGCACCATAGAAACTGAGCAAGAATAAGTTCAGTCACTGGTGACAGGCGCTCTTCACTGAGCCACACAACAGCTTGAACACTAGTCCTGTGTGTTGCTCCTCACCATGGGACTGGCACATACATTGTATATTGAAAAGCTGTATTCACAACTCATTTAATGCCTTGGATTACAGACGATTGTACCCATACAGCAGTCTTTACTGAACGTTTTGCAGTTCTGGATTTCTCTCATAGATTCTCAAGCACACACGAAGAGTTCACATTTAATGGAACACCAACTCAGATCTAGAACTACGCTATACTTTTTTTTTTCTCTGCTAAGGGAAAAAAACCTCTACTTGTAAAGGAAGTCACACATTTATAAAACCGCCTTAAGAAGCAATGAGCTAACAATAAAGATCTTCGTTATTAGTTTGCTCCTCTATATTTTGTCCTCTTCTTTCAGTATTTTAGCTGTTCATTCAGATTTGTGTAAATGTGTTTCTGCTCAACTCTCTTAAAATAAAGCTACAACATTTGGAATTGAGCTCGACCATCTCGGCACCCGTTTTGGCCTTTTTGTTTAATTCAGTGTGTCTACCATCATTGCCCAACACTGGCAAGGCCTCAGCAGCCAGACAGCCCAGCCTCACATTTGAGGAGTTAATGGTCGACTCCATGACCACAAGGTGCCCAGGTCCTGTGGTTGGAGAACAAGTCCAAAGCATCACTCCTCCACCACCCTGGTCAACGGCTGGTAGGAGATGTTTAGGCTCATCTTATACTTATTCTTTCTTTAATGAAATCTAGTATGGTAAACCATGTGTACAAATACTACATTCCAAACTGTCCCTTGTGGTATTAGTAAAACACACACTGACCAGAAAATCTTCTCCTGTATGAGTCTCGTGGTGCACAGAAGAACACTAACATAGCTACCCAAACAGAGAAACGATAGCAATCGCCTTCAAAATAAAAGCAGTGAACACTTTAAGGATATTTAATTTTGGATTTCCTGTCGACCACTTCGGGCCAGTACAGAAAATCTAAAAGGGACGGTTGTGTCTATATGGACACTGTGTCCCAGTGTCCATATAGGAAGATTCAATGAATCCAGGGCATTATCTGCTCAATTAGATGCAACAAGGTTGTAGGTAATTCTTTCCACACACTGCTGGTGCACTTAGGCTTCAATCCTTAAAACTGACAAAGGGCTATTACTTTTTACAAGGCCTCCATGTTGACAACTACAACATAGAGATGGCTAACTTTAGGCGTGAACTAGCTTTTACTGGGTCAAGTGTAACCTCATGGTAAAATGATTTAAGATAGGAGCAAAGGAAACAGAGAACACCTCTGAACCAAGCTCCTCTGATGAGAATCATCTACACTAAAAGGGAAGTAAATTCACAGCGACTTGCACCGACCCAAGCCTGCTGTCTGCCACTGAACATCCACTGACACCACATTAGGCGGACGTCATGTTCATGTCCTTGCTCACGGTGCAGCAGAGACTGATCCGGAATGAAGCTCCATTACGTAATTGGTCATTGACACTAAATGTGCCGTCCATGCATGTAAACCTCCATTTTAAGCTCCACTTGTGATTGTTCTGCAGACTGCTGGAAAGTGGCCACGTGCACGTTGAATCGCACACGTTCATGTGAGGACAAGGGGTCTGCCATCTGTGCTGGCTCCATTAGCCAGACTAAATCACAGCTGGGCCCGTCTCTGCCAATCCCGTCCCCTAATCAGTCCTGCCGAGGGGCTTATGAGGCTTATGTGGAAAGGAATACTTGTCTTTTCTGGTTTTTTTTTTTTTTAAACGCCTAGACGTGTCCTGAGCAGGCTTGAAGTCCATGTTGAGACCTCTGCATTACTACAGGGTGGACAGCTGTTACACACAAGTTGCTGCTGTAACAGGAAACCGAGTGGCTGTGCTGCATGCTCAAAAATGACAACTGCTCAGCTGCTGCAGGTCTAGAAATGTCTCTTTGTTTATTAAATAAGTGTGACTCCTTATTTGGAAATTTGTAATATTTATTAGCATTAAAATTTTATATGAAGTATAAAGATGTTCATTTTTTACTTTACTGATAAAATATAAATAAAGATCGCCAATTTTAATGATTCATAGCTTGAGAAAGTTTAGAAGTACAGCAAAGTCTAATTTAATCAAAATAATGAAGTCCTAGTAATTCAATAACTGATGCCGTTTACAGTCCCACACTAACATCCTCCAGGTACAGTTGAAAAAGTTGAACAAGCAGGCACAGCATTAGACATCAAGGCTTAATTTAGTCCAGCCTCTTTAAATTCATAGATTTAAACACCTCAGGCCTGTTTTCAGCACAGTAAACACTCTTCTGCTGCTGTGATCTTCAAATGTAGCATGAAGACCATTCAGGCAACTGATGATCACTACGTAAAACCAGCAAAGAGAATCCATTACCCAATCAAGGTAATGCAGAAAAAGAAAAAAAACGTTGCATGGGTTATTCCACAGATTTTGTGTCAAAAAAGTTCACTAGAAATTTATGGAAGCCATTTATGCAGTAGCAAGGCTTTAAATAAGGAACCAGCAAAAATCCAGAACCTGGGTAGATGAACGAAAGGGTGAGTTGCTGGAAACATGGACAGACAGATAGATAAGACTTGTAGAGAATGGGATAAGAAGAGAGGGTCTGAAAATACAAATATTTTTATTTTTGGCTACCAGACACAGTAAAAAAATGTTTTTAATATACAGTTGAAACCACATACTTGGATACACTTCATAAAAACGTCTGAAATAAAAAATCACGCTAAAAATGTCCTGTTTTTGGTCAGTTAGGATTATAAAGACCGTTTCTATTTGCTAAATGCCAGAATAATGAGAGAATTGGTTAGAGATGCTTTTTCTTATGACTAGAGCCGCCCAATACATAGAATCGCAATATCATTGGCAGTAATATAGCTGGCCAGTTAAAAGGATCGTCAGTTACTTGGTTCCCCAAACCTGATGCAGATTTTAGTGGAGGAGATGCTGGAGCTCATTGTGGAGGGTTAGGGACGCCGTGACCATAGAAAAGCTGAGAGGATAATCTGAGTTAATCAGTCAAGAAATCATTATCGCAATATTTAACAATATCCCAGTGACGTATTTTCCTACTATCATGCAGCTCTAATTTCAGCATTTAATCAGTACACAAGACTTTTCTTGTTATGTGCTGAATTTCTTTCTTCTGGTTCCCAGACTGAGTCAGACAAAACAGCACCAAAGCAAAAAGTATCATTAATTTAGACTTTAGTCACTATTTCTTACAATATTAGCAGAATACCAGCTGTTTGAACTGACATCTGGAATGCATACAAGTTCTGTCAAATAATATCTGCAGACTAAGTCAAACAGACAATGTTTCAATACAGTCAGACTTTCAATTAGCTGCTCAGGTTTAGCTATGTTTCAATTTCTGATGTCAGGGACTGGAACTGAGAAACAAACCATTAACAGTAAACTCTCACAACTGGATGCTGATGCTCTGCTCTAAAAAAGGGAAACATTTGACAATTCTCAGCAGGCGAAAATCTAAGCAAAAATACCATCCATAAAGGCTGAAGAGATGCGATTTTAGATATATTCAAACATATGAGGACTACGCAGCAAGTTGGCAGAGATGGAATGTCTTGTTTGCTTTCCCACACAGTTCACGGCCTTTTAACACATTACATGGACAAAGCTGCACATGTGCAAGCAGCTCATAAACACCGCAGCTGCTTTTCTCCACAGCTGTAGGAATACAATGGAAGGAGAGCAAAGTACTCTGACTTTTAAAGAGCAACACTGATGATGATCTTTGTCCAACAAGTTTTGAGCTCTGTCGCTAGCACAGCCTTGCTGAGATGACCTGAAAAGTGGCTAAACTTGGCAACAGGTTCATTTCAAAGCTCCTGTATGTTAAACATCAGAAAACAACAGCGTCTTGTAATAACTCAATTTGGCAATACAACACAGAAGTCTGCTTATTTCACAGATAAATGTACTGAACGTACCCATACATGTTAATTTAAGGCTGAGCCCAAACAGACTTGGCAAGACACATCTAACAGCAGAATTTGGGGAAGGCAGTCTGGTCACATGAAGGTGACTCAAAGCAGAGCACATTTTTGCTGAGGAGGCCATAAATCCTGTCAGCTCACATAGCTGCGTTTACATTCTTAGCATTGCTGATTTTTGCACCGAGGCATTTAGGGGTTCAACAGGGAGCCAATTCAACTCGACTGGGTGTCAGAGCGAATGTGGAATATTGCCGTCAACTCTGTTCAGTCCAGCTGCTCTGCAGTTTGGACAAAGGGAAAAATGTCTGTTGATGTGAAGGATTGTAGAGGTTAGGATCTGTATATTGATGAGAAGCTAGTAACGTCTTACAGAGGAGCTGAGAGGCACCAGTAGGCATGTCATGTTTCATAGGATTAACTACGAGTAATCTGCAAATCAGCTGCGACCTCATTGCTAAAACTGGCCGCTGTTAATAAGAATTAATTTTAGCGCATTTTAGCTCATATGGAAAACTGAACATTTTTATAATAAGCAGAACTCACAACTCCCTTTGGGGCTCAAATTGTATCCAATTGGTGTGCTGTGAAATGTATTTACATCTTTCCCTAACAGTGTTCTAATGTTTTTGTCAGAAAGAGTTGTTAGAAAATGCAGTTTTAAAATGATGATTTCAATAAATAAGGAAAAAGGTTCTCCAAACCAACCTGGCCCTAAATAAAAAAAATATTAAACCCATCCCTTTACAAAAATGTCTTAAATGTGTGATTAATCACATTTCTGGAAAAGCTGCATTCAACTTGGATGTCCTGTTGAAATAAGTAGGCCATAAAAAGAACTTGTCTGACAACATGAAGTAGGCCAAAGGATCTGGAAAAGACACATCATGCACCGATCTAAAGAAATTCATGAACAGATGGGAAAACAACTCACCGACATCTATCAGACTGGAAAGGTTAACAAAGCAATTTCTAAGGCTTTGAGATTCCAGTGAAACACATTAAATGCTAACAGAGAAAATACAGAACAGTGGTGAACCTTCCCAGGTCAACCAAAGTTAGTCCAAGAGAACATCGACAACTCATCCAGGAGGTCACAAAAGAACCCAGAACAACATCTAAAGCACTGAAGGCCTCACTTCTGCTGAGATCAGAGTTCTTAATTTAATAGTAAGAAAGAAATTTGGCAAAAATGGGATCCATTGGAGTTTCAAGGCTAAAACCTTGAAACCTTGCGGATGGATGCAAAAGGGCAAAATAGCAAGTTCACCTCAAATGAATCAAAAACATACTGAAGAATAACAGAAAAAAAACAAACTATGGCATGACCTTTATAGGTTAATTTCAGAATTGAACAATAATGCATCATTTGGAAAACACAAAAGTACAAGCTGTTTGTTTCAAGCCAGAATATTAAAGGCTTCTGACTTTAATTGTAAAGTTTTCACATTCTGAAGTAACCAATGTGACCTTTAGGCTGAAGTAAAGGAATATTATTTGTCAATTACCACACATTTATTCTGACCACTAAAAAGACAAATTATCTGTTGAATATCTCATGGCAATATAAAAAACTGTAAGCCATTTCTTTTTAGATTTTTGGCGAGTCTTACAGCTTCTCACAGTTTTAAACATGAATTGAGGGACATAAATTAACTCAAAAAATGTCTGCTTCTAAAGACTGCAGCTGTGTAAATCTTTACACAAACACACGTGATCTTGAAATAATTGAAAGCTCTTTTAGTGTTCTTTCAACCAAAATGGTGTACCTAATAAATGTATTGATTTCTATATGTTGTGGTGGTTTAAAGAAGTCAGTTTTAGATGTGGATATTCCCCAAAGCGTTTCTACTCAAAAAAGGAAATTTATATTGCATCACATTTGTTTTTTAATAGTGAAAACATGGATTAGAGTGTTTCTTCATTGGAACCAAGGACCTCTGGATTGTTCAAATGCATCTCCTCACATTTGCAGTTTATCAACAGATCTCCACCTAAGTGGATTAACTAAAAAAAAAAAAAAAAAAAAACGTTTCCAAAGAATGCCCTCGATATTTTAACCAGGTAGATCGCTACTGCAACAGCGTCTTACTGTGCATTTAAATGAAAGTGTCCAGTCAGAACCTGGGAGCTGCATGCTGAGCCTTCAGGGATGAAGGGATGCTAAAAGAGGATCCAGACCGTGTCATCCTGCCGCCTTAGCCACGCCTACCGCACTGCAGATCAAAAACAGCCCAGTGTATCGCTTTAACCAGCCGTAATGTGCCTCTTTAATCGCCCTAACTGTGTTTAAATCCAACATTCTCTCACGGTGACTCGGCTGTCCTCTGTATTTATGTGTTAATCTGTGGTTTAAAGCGGCAGAAAAGGCTCCGTTTAGCCCTCCTCCCCCGCGACTTTCTGTCTTGAAACTTGAGCACGTTAGCTTACTTCACCTCAACGGTTCGAGACAAGACTCGGACTTTCTTTTTCAAAATATGAAGCAGCTGTAAGCAGCGAAAAGCATCGTCACCTCCATGTTCGGAACCGTAAGGCGTACACGGCCAAACGACGGAGTATGGACATGAATAACCCGTGCTTCCTTGACCCGCAGAGCCACGACTACTCCACTTCTTTTCCGCCTGAATACAGTGAAAAACAGTAACATCTCATGTTAATCATGGGTCATCGTCCGCGGCGGCCGTGAGCAGAGCTAAAAAGAATGGAAAGGTTGGTTACCAGACGGAGCGTCCTGGTTCAGCTGATTCTGGGCGCTGCATTCATTCGGAGTGGGCTTCTGTTTACTGACAGCGGTGCTAGCGGTGCTGCAGTTCCCCTCCTCAGCAGCCTATCACGCTCCTCTGTGCGGCTCAGAGCAGGATTGTGGGATATGAGGACAGCCGGGGCTTTATGTTGGCAGCACCAACTACAATTCAACAACACTCTTTCCTTTTTGGCAATTTGTTTTCCTTTAAATGATGCCGGATGTGTAGGTAAAGTATTTTTGAGGGTCGGGCCCCTGAAACAACAACAAACGGCTTTTGAAGGAGGTAGTGTTATGATAAGGGGCAACATCTCCCCTTGCTGGAAAAACGAGGCTTGTCAGTCGTTGGAAGCAATCTCAATGCAGAGAGATATCAAGATAAGATTCTGCAACCAGTGCCAAACCCACTTCTCGAATCCATGTCCAACCTCCAAAATGACAACACTCACCCCAACTGTATGGGGTCTGTCAGAAGCCTCTTTAAAAAAAAACATTTCCTTCGTAAACCAGCAAAGACGAGTCACCTCTGAACTCTTTTCGGCCATTAATAAGTCACAGATGAATACAGCATAGGCTCCAGCATCAGATGACAGAACGTGCCATACAGCAACGACGTGAAAACAATAATGGCGGATGAACCATGGCGGTGGCCCAGTGGCTACCTATCTTGGCAAGTCTGGAGCATAATAGAGGCAGGCTGACCTTTTACAAAACACAAGGAGTCAGCTAAAAGGCGCCTTAATTCAGCCTTGAAGTGCCTGCAGTCCTGACCTCAACCCCATTGAATACGTGTAGGATCAGCTTTGATGTTTGTCCTAGGGTGACTAACACAACCACATTGGCTCACTTGTGACAACTGCTGTTTGCAAATTGGGATGCCATCCCACAACAGTGCCTGACCAAGCTGGTGACCGGCATGAGGAGGGGCCGTCAGGCTGTTGTAACTATGTAAGGTTCTCTCATGCATTACCGACACCAGGTTTATAACTGTGCTCATGAATGTCATCCTCTGACAGAAGGAGCTGTACACAGTGTCTGTAGGGGACATGTTCTGTTCAGCTGGTCGTGCACATCCCCATTTTTCTGACAGTCTGCATGCAGAGACTGGAACTTGCCAAACAGAAAGGATGTTTACATGGGTATACATGGTAGAATATGAACACAAAGGGAATAATTATTATTATTAAATGTTGCATTGACTTCTAAAATGGCTAAGAAGTAACACTTATGGGGCCAAAATTTGTACCTATTTGTATTAGAAATGCACTTCCTCAATAGAGTCTCCTGGTAAATGTTAAATAGGGGAAAGTTTGATCTACTGTGAAATCCACAGTTTAAAATAGGTCTGCAGTGAATTCCATGCCCCTAGAGCAAAGGTATAAAAGTTAAAGGGACATTTTTCATGTCCAAATTCTCTCAAGACATCTGGTGCACAAAGGTATTACCACAGCTTCAGGCACATGCTTGATATATTAATGTACTGGTAAATTGCAAACATGTCTTTTTTCTTCAAACTGCAATAATCCAATCTAATAAACACCACCAAACAAGACTCAATAACAGAGTAAGCTGCTTGGCACTAGCAGGTAAGAACTGGCAAGTTTTTCATGGGTGCAACCCACATACTTATCTCTGCTGCTTAACCCACAAAAGCATTTTCCTTCCAAATGTGGCCCATTTAAGGGGAAATAAACAGGTTTCTCAATGGTATAGAATATATTCCCAGGAAGAATTGTTACAACAAAGAAATAATCGACCAACCACAAGTTTAATAATTGTTTTGCTAAATATGCACACATTGACTGGACTAAATTATGACACGGGGTCTGGAGCTTCTGTGGACAAATACAGCTACAGTCAAGTCTATTTAGGAGATGTGATTAGGTTAGACTGATATATGTGTGGAATGTAACAGTGAATTTGTAAAGTCAGTTATATCAGTGAACTTGGCCCTTAACTAATTGCAGAAATTAAACGCATACCTCTAAAACCCCTTCCCATTGTAGTCACTATAACCACAAACTTTAATGTATCTGCCACCACCATGTTTCACCATGCAGTGTTATGTTTTCAGCTACACAAAGCATTTTACATTTAGAACAATAGTTAATTTTTGGTCTCAACAGACCTTCTTCCACATGTTTCCCGTTTTCCCTAGATGGCTGGTTGCAAACTGCAAACAGGACTTCTTATGGTTTTCTTATAGAAAAGGCTTTCTTCTTGCCACTTCCCCAATGAGATCAGATTTATGGAGTACATAACTAATTGTCAACAGATTCTCCTATCTGAGCTGCGGATCTCTGCCTCTCCTCTTGAGTTACTATGTACCTCTGTCTTGCTTCTGTGATTTATGCTCCTTACCTGACCAGTCAGTTTAGATGGAAGGTCGCGTCTGGAAAGGTTTGATGTTGTGAAATACTCTGCACTTTCAGATGATGAACGGTGCTGCCTGAGATGGTCAAAGCTTTGTATATTGTTTTATAACCTAACTCTGCTTCAATCTTTTCCACAACTTTATCCCTGACCTGTCTGCTTTGTTCCTTGGTATTCATAACACTGTTTGTTCACGTATGTTCTCTAACAAACCTCTGAGGCCTTCACAGAACAACTGGATTTATGCTAATATTAAATTAAACATAGGTAGACTATTAATTAGAAAATTAGTAGTTTAAGAGTTAAGAGGCCTAAATACAAATGTTCACCACACTGTTCCGACATTTTTTATAAAACGATTTACAAAAACAGGTTTCGTTTCCCGTTTGGTAATTATGCTCCACGTTGTGCTGGTTCATCCTATAATCCAAATAAAAATACACAGAGGTTTGTTGTTGAAATGTGATTAAATGTATATTTCTATACTTTCGCGAGGCAAATCGTACCTAATTGCAATTTAGAGTCCCTAAGAGTCCCTGTCTAGAGTCCCTAATGTGTATGTTTTTTTTTTTTACTGTTTGAGGAAACTAGAGTACCCACAGAGAATGGACGCACTGGGTAAACATGCAAACTGGGATTTGGACCCTGAACTTTCTTGCTGGGAAAAAACAGGTTTCAACCAAGTGACCAAACTACCCACCTCCAGAAATACTTTGTGCAATTCAGTGCTTGGCCCTTGATTGCATTTAGTAGTCAATACATCTCTTGGAAGGCAACATGCTGCAAATGTCCCTAAGCAATAGTTTTCTTTAAACAGCAGCAGGTGTGCTCTGTCTTTTGAACTGAAATATGGTTACACGTTTAAAAACTGGGATCAATACCTAATGAGAAAGCCCCTCCATTTGCAAATTCAATTAACCATCCAATTTTTCTCTAGTGTGATCTGACACCATTCAAACCTAAAAACAAGCTCAGTCCACTGTGTTTGAGACAAAACTAAAATGGAACAGAATCTCTAACTTGCTGATGTTTAAATAATTGTTTAAAATACATTTTTATAACACAAAGAACAAACATTGACCAATTCCAGACCCTCATCATAACAATTCAGTTATTTTGTGGCATCACTGAGCTTATTTTATAATCTTTAGCCGAATTAAAAACGTATTGTGCATGGATTTCTCTTCTCATCACGAAGTTTTTTACACATGCAAATAATCTGAAAAGTAAGATTTTACTAATTAAATTTAAACACTCTGTGTTAAAATGAACTGTTTGGGGTGTGTTTATTTTATGCTCCACCTGCATCCCTTGGACATAAAAATGTCTTTTTAAAGCCTGTTTTTTATTATTGTCTTTAACTTCAGTCCAGCCCACACATTCATGAACTTTCTGAAACTGTAAACCCCTTAAATGCCAGCTTAACAATTAAAGAATATATGTACAGTACAGAACAAAAACATGCTCTCATCCAGTGGGCAATTTCAAACAGGAATGTTTGAAGGGATTTTAACAGCAGGGAACTAAAAAGAAGGATCAAATTGCAATACTACTTTGCACTATTCTGAAACTGATAAAAAAAATAATAAAAAAATAAAAATAACCCTAAAATACCCAGCCTGATCAAGTTTTACACAATTTGAACCAACACGGCCAAAGTTATACATAAAATAAAATAAACAAAACGCAAAACAATGTCAAGGGACCCAGGAGAGTTAACAGCATTTATCTCACAACTTCATGTATTTAAAAAACAGATGGTTAGAGCATGCGCATTACTGCAGGACAAAATAAACATCTGCTGCTCTCCGTTTCATGCGACCATGTTTGTGTGACATGAAATCACAGAAACAAGTCTTAATTAGAGCTTGGGCTGTTTTCTCTGAGGTTTTTTGGGTCTTGCCTCCCGCAACACGGTAGGAGCTCGATCACTTTTCTGACATTTGTTCATCTAATTGCTTTCATGAGCAGCAGATTGTGCAGACACACCACCAGCCAAGAACAGTACAACTTAACATTTGTTTACTCCTGCCGACACAGATTACGTGAACGGTGACAGGGACTTGGGCTTGCTTTGTAGAAAGACTTAGTGTAATAAACACACAGCAAATCCACTATTTGTAATAATATGTGAAAACCTTGTATCATGTACCTCTTACTTTACAATTATGCGCTAATTTGTGTTGGTTTATCAGGTAAAATCCCAGTGATACATAAAAATACAAAAAAGAAAAATACTTAAGCCATTCAGTTGCTGTTGTATGACAACAATCCAAAAATGTTCAAGAGGATTGAATTTATAAGGTGCTGTCCACCAAATAACATTTGACTTTCAGCAACTTCATATTACCGGCTGAAAACAATGTATTTTTTTCCCCTTGCCAGAAAAACTGTTGTCTTGCTGTAGAGCAGGGAAATCTAGTATCTGTTGCATAACCTGACTGACCATATCGCTGCTCATTGAGGACCATCTAAGCAGTGGGTGGTGCCAAAATTTAAAGGTCATAGCAAAAAAATCCAACCTTTAACTTAAGCACATTTATGAGCTGAAAAAAAATTCCTACGTTAAGAAATAACAGTTTTTTTAGTACAAAAATAAATATGCATGACAGATCCTGTCATGCTGTGGGCTTTTTCTCCTGAAAAGGTCCCAGGTATCTTTTTAGTCTGCATTGCATAATAAACTTAGAAAACTGAAAATGTATCATTAAGGGACCTTTCAGCAAGTTGTCGCCTCTGAAAGGAGCAGAGAGAATCAGAAAACTTATATATATTTTCTTTTTTCAAGTGAGAAGGAAAACTAATCTACCTGGTTTTGTCAGGAATGTTGTAGTTTATCAAAATTACTTTAACCTTTTAAGTCAGGAACATTGATAAATAAGCTGGAAGAAGACAAGGGGTTCAAAAAAGACGCAACATACCAACAATTTGTTGCTGCTTTACAAACAAAAGTTAAACCTTAAAACAGGGTAATAAACAGATGCCATTTTACTTTGAAATTTAGAAATATTTACTTCGTCAACATGGTGCTGCAATGATCAGTTGTCATACGTTCCTCCCTGATCTGTGTATCCGCTAACACACGAGTCTCTTCTGAACTCGCATGTCAGCCATAACTAACAGCATTACATTTAACATGGGTAACAAATTCATTTCATTAATTATATCTGGCCAGCAGTGTTCTCTGTCTCAGTAGAGATGGGTATCAACTGCTATTCAACTATGATGAATACTGTATATCTGAAAGTATGCTAAAGTCAATCCAAACCAAGACTATTTTATTTTTAAAAAGTAGTGGTAGGATACGATCAGATAAATGTGTTGCATTAACTAGAAGCTTTTAATTAATACATAGCAATTAATCCCATTTTATAAAGAAGCAATAATTTACACATTAAACAGCAATTTCTACCTGGATTTAGAATAAACTAAAATGGCTTTGCTTTCAAAACTGTGGTTTATCCAACCATTCAGACCCAGGTGCAGTTAAAGTCAAAATGTCTCAGGGCAAGTAAACCAGCCATTTTGCACTTTATACTCATCTATACCCTGCATCTATTTTGGGAAAACAAATTAAATACTTCTATACTGTATTTTACAGGACAGGGTTCTTGTCAATAATGTATTCCAAAGTCTTCAACCCATCTCTGTGTCACTCTTTACAGTCACTGTATTTTAGTGGAAATGTGATTTTTTAAAAATCATCTACATCAAAGTATTTTGGTCATCAATGCGGGAGGTAAAAACAAAAACACTTTTTGGACTGAAAGCATGATGGCACAGCAGCACTGACACATGCTCAGCTGTTTGATTTCCCCTCTCACCTCGTCAGGATGTATGGCTTTAGATTTTAAATGTTGAGGCTCTGTAGTAGTAGTCATATGTGAAATTTACTAACTAAAGCAGAATTGAAATTACTCATGTTATCCAAGACTTCTTCATCACATTACAGTCTCATTGCACGATGCGATGGATTAACAGCCACTGGCCAACAACAGTTTCTATCCAACAGCAGTAAGTAAACTCAGCGAAGCCAGAATGTAAAGGGAGATGCAATAATGGGATTTCTGCAATCAGTATGAATGTGTGTACGTTTTGCAAAGCAATAAATGATGTAATGAAATTTTACTTAGGCTGACAACAATAAAAGATAGCTGAAGTGTCCGACTATATTTCTACTTAGATATTCTGTCTTCATCCTGTTGGGCGTCTCTGTGAGATAAGTGTGCGTGAATATTTATGACACGTTCCAGCTTCCAGGACAGAGCTTGGTCAGCAAAATGAATTATTCCACAAAAGACAGACAGCATGTGATCTCTGGACTCTGCTTAGCTTATGTCTTCACTTTTTTCTGCTGCGTGCAAAAGTCTCTGCTCATCTGTGCCATGCAACCCTTACCCTGGAATTTTGAAACCTTGTCTTCTCCAAACAAATATATATTTTTATATATCAGTTGCCTTTTAGGAATATTATGTCACCCTGGTTAAAGGCCAATTAAACAAATAAATTAATAAAATGTTGTTATAGATGAGCAATTTAGCTGTCCAAGACATTTTCCAGAGATTTTACTCACCAAATCTCTAGTGTTGATGTAAACTTGTAGAAATGAGCAATGATGGGTAACCTTATGAACTTCATTATAGTAATCTAATTTCCACTGCAGCGGACATAAGCCTTCAGCAAGCACCTGGTCAAAACATAATTATATGGAAGCATGTTTCTGACAGTCTCAAACAAATAACCCGTGTGATCTAATTTAGAGGAAGAGAACTGTCCAGGCCAGAAATCCCTACGGATCCCTGGAGACTTTGTGAAGGTTATTAAAACTGGATATTCAATTATATCCCAACACAGGGTAATTATAGAGGGTTTTAATACAACCTCAAAGAAAAAACTTCAAAGCATTTGCATTCCCTAGTAATGTTTGCATAAAAAAAAATGTCTGTCTCCAAGCTGTGAATGCCATACCAATACTTTGGACCCATTTATTTTGGTGATAATTGCAGGTGATAAATCCCACTTTGAAGTTTTCTGGCTTCAACTCCCAGTAAAAAAACCAATATCCCCCACGGTCCGGCTCAGCTCGGCCCACATGCAAGTCAAATTAGAGCCTGATTTCAGTGCTTCAAACTGGGCCAAAGCTCCCAAATCAACCCCCTACCTCGAGCACGACCTCATCAAATCATACCTCATATTAGGCTTGGTCTTTTCAGCATTTGTACCCTTTTGCCAAAAGCCAAGATCACCTCCAGAGCTGCAGATGAATTCAAATTGGTTACAGGCACTCCCTTTTCATGTCACAGTGGTAGGAAGCATATCTTATCAGGAGCCATCATAAATCTGGTGCTTCTTTGCAACCTTTGGAAAGCTGAAAGGTCATTATTTTCTCCTTTACAATAAAATGGAAAAGGAGACCACATATAGCAGCGTCAGCGCAAGGCCTTCCTTATTAGCAAGGTGAGGATAATCCAACTGATCAGGACAGTAGATAATCATACAACTCTCAGAGGTAGTGCCAAGGAAAAGAATAGACTAGTGTGGAACAAATTCAGGTCATGAAGTTTTTCAGTCCCATAAATAAGAATGGGTCTGATGTAACCCACAGAAATCTGAAGTACTCTAAACTCTGTTCTTCCATTTCTCTTCTGTATGTTCAATAAAGACACAGGCTAGAATACTTGTAAACTTGAAACCTAACGCTCCTGTGCAACATCCCATCTGATCATGGAAATTAAACTCCAACTCCACCTCTTTATTATAAACCCCATATTTCAAGATGCGCTCATAAGGGCTTTATAGGTTCCGCAGCTTTATTGGGATGAAACGGCCTAGCGCTGCTTTCAAGTGATCCAACAACACGGGGAGATCAGAATCCTTCCAACAAGCTTATCTCTTCACTCAGCAAGATTGAATCATACACGTTATCTCTTCAGGCCCACCAAGACAACAGAAATGCACTCAACTCACTATGAGTTAGGGGACAACAGAAGGTAGGAAATCTGAGCCGAATGGCTTCATTTGCCATTTAGTTTGCAATAAACACTAAAAATTTCAGGATTTGTTTATGTAAGAGTTAATCTTCAACCGTTCTGACACAGATAATCTTTACATAATCATCAATTTAATGTAAACTAAATATGACTCTTTTGAACTATGTTGTGCTTGGATTACAATGGAATGATTTGGCCTGCATTTAAATTGGAATTGAACTTTCAGCATAAAAAGGCGGAATACACAATGTTTGTACACACTTTCCATGCAAGAAATTCAGACTTTCCACCATCAACTTTCCAGTTATTGGTCCATCATGTCCATTTAAAAAGGAAGGAAGGAAGGAAGGTCTCAAGTGGATTGAAAATGGGACACAAGGAATAAAAGAAGGAAAGACAGAAGGAGGGAAGGAAGTAGGACATAATGAAAGGAGGGAATAAAGGTAGGAAGGACAGAAAGAAGAGATGTACGACACAAGGAATGAAAGAGAAAGGAAGATGCAGGAAATAAAAAGGAAGGGAGCAAATGAAAAAGAAAGAAGGATCTGAGGAAGGAAAGAAAGGATACAAGGGAAGAAGAAAAAGAATAGAAAGAGAAGAAAGATGGAAAGAAGAAAGGAGGGACACAAGGAAGGACAGGAGAAAGGAAAGAAAGATACAAGGAGTGTAAGATGAGAGGACAAAAACAAAAAATGAGGAGGCATTGAAGGGAGAAATGAGGAAACAAGGAAGGATATAAGGTGAGAAGGGGAAGGAGAAAAGAAAGGACACCATTTATTCAGTGGGACAGGATCTGGAAAGACAAATGTTTTCATACTTTAATTTTCTGTTTTCCCAAGTATCCAAATCTGAACATTTTTAAATCAAATCCCAGACTTTTACAGACTACATAGGAACTCTACATAAATAACTTTAACTGGACTGAATACAAGGTCCAAGGTCACATCTTGCCACTGCTTCCCTAATTGTCTGAAAATAATTGAAAAGATGTTACAGTTAAAGTTTTAAAGATGACCCTTTTGACATTTGAGATGCTGAAATGGAGAATTTTTCTCAATATGATAATTAAACCTTAAAATCTTAGTATGTATCTAAATGCATTGTATTGACTCTAATTTTATTATGTTTTTAATATACAATACGTATATGCTTTCTACATCCAGCAGCAATAACATTCCCTTATCCAGTAAAATGTGAGTGTTATTGATCATGAACCAACCTGAAACTGCAGCAATAATGTAAATTCCCTAGACCAGTGTAGAAATAAGTGAACTACATCACCTTAAAGAAAAACGCAGCTAATGATGTATGTAGAACCCTTAAATAGTACCAAGGGACTAAATCTTTCTGTAAGCCACTGTAATTATATGTTCTAATTTTTTTTTTATTGTGTGTGAAGTAACAAAATAAGAAAAATTAAAGAATTTAAATCTAAATGCATGTCTTGTTTTAACAAAATATTCAAGGAGCTCCAAAGATGATCTCCTAAAGCCTTACACCCTAACTGCTCAAACTATGCTAGTTCGTTTTTACCCGGCTGGTCATACAGATAGATATGCTTCGCTCTACTTTCAGTCTGAATTTGGGAATTCCCGGCTGCTCCACCATAATTACAACTTTCCTGTGTTGCCCTGGACCAGCTTAGAAAAACTGGGCCAAAATCATGGTCCCCCACTGTGTCTTTTAAGTTAAAGCAAGAATTGCATAATTTACAGGATAGAAATAACCTTTACTGGTCTGTACGCAAAGAAAGGCAGATTTTCAGGGGCAGCTAGAGGTTAAAGTTTGACCATATGCAGAAACCACAACATTTTATAACTTGTGTTTGCAGAGAACAGCATTTACAAACCTCTTTAAAAAGGGTCAAAAACCTTCCTTTTTGATTTGCTTTTCACAATAATACCATTGTTTTTCTGCTTGTGCAATGGGGGAGGCATCTAGTTTCTTTCCATAAGTCTTCTAATAAAGTCAAAATAAATAAGACTTTTGAAGAGGGTGATGTTACGGCGGTTCAATTTGACTCCATATAGTGAACTGATTACGCGGTCACGCTCAATGCTCTCCTGTTATGACAATGTGAAATGGATGATTAAGATAGGTACATAGAGGATGAAAGAACAGAGGGGCTTTGTGGTTTTATAATCCACTGATTGTTGAAATATCTGGGCCTTAATTTTGCAATGTCTATTTACATTCAGCGCTTGTTTTATACTGCAGTAGACACATTTCTTAAATCCCAGTTTATGCCATTAGCTCTATGAAAAATTCAATCGGAAGTAGATATGAACTACCGTTCTCTTCAAAAATACAAATTTTTCTTGAATTTTTTCACAGAACAAAAACTTCAATGTGTTTTGCTGCGATTTTAAGTGACAGAACAACATTGTGCATAATTATAAAGTGGAAGGAATAGGATACATGGTTTTCAAAAAACAAACAAATATAAATGGGCAAAAAGCATTACATCCAAGGAACACAGCACTTGTGGAGAAGTTTAAAGCAGGGTAATGGGTATTAAACAACATCCAAAGCTTTGAACATGTCACCGAGCTCCGTTTAATCCAGTTTCCATCATGTGGCGCAACTGCAAATCTACCCTGATTTGACCAAACTGAGAGGGCAGGCAAGGAGAGCATTAATCAACACAGCCAAGAGGCCTACGGTAACTCTGGAGGAGCTGCAAAGACACAAAGCTCAAGTAGGAGAAACCGTTGAGAAGACAACTTTTACTTTTGCACCTCGCAAATTTGGTCTTTATGGATTACTGATCAGAAGAGGGTCACATGAAGTCCTATTTTAGGTCTGCCACAAGGCATGTGGGGGCAAACGTGAGGTGGAAGACGTTCCTCTGCTTAGGTGAGACTAAAATTGAACTTTTTGACTTACACGCAAAGCGCTATAGGTGGAATGAAAACTAACATGGTACATAATCCTGAACACATCACCCCAATCACTAGACATGGTGATGGTAGCGTCATGCTGTGGGGATGGCTTTCTTCAGCAGGGATAGGGAAACTGGTCAACTGAGTAGAAGGGAAAATAGATGTAGGAAAATACAGATCAATCCTGGAAAGAAAACCCTGTAGGAGGCTGCCTAGGACTTGTGACTGAAGTGGAGGTTCACCTTCTTGCAGGACAACAACCACAACAAACAGCCAGAGCTCCAGTAGAATGGTTTAGATCAAAGCATATTCATTAGGTAGAATGGCACAGTCAAAGTCCAAACCTAAATCTAGTCGAGAATCTATAGTACGACTTGAAAAAAAAAATGGACGTCACAGGATCAGGAAAAAGAAACCATTTCCCCTTCCTCCTGAAGTTGAATTAGAACCACCAGTTGATATTTTGTGACTCTGACTCCCCATTCAGGCAGGAAACACAGAACAGTCCACACAGAAAAGACCTCAGGTTAAAGTGCTGACCTCCTCTCCATCAGGTTAAAGTGCTGACCTCCTCTCCACCATGCAGCCAATCAAACATTGCTCTCCTTAGCAGCTATTCAAAAAATCTCCATAAGAAAATGAGCCAAACTGTTATACCGAAAGGACAAACATTTTTCACAGAAAATCAAGATATAAAGTTATCTGTTCACACTTGTACAAAACATCTAGAAATTAATCAAGTGAGACATGAACTACAGATTAGCAGGATGCAGATGCCAAACTGTTATCTCCAGTTTTTAACCGATATAACCAAATCGAGTACAGACAACCAGAACAGATAACATTTATTATTTCTGTGAATCCTGAGGGTATCTGTTCTGCTCACATGTGGGCTCACTGGCACATTTTCTAGACTTTGTCATTGGAAGTTGACAAAATAAAGTCCAGGGTGTTTATTCCCCTCATAAATCTATCCATCTACATACAATTTTCTCAAAAACCACAAATGTCACATGTTAAGAGTAAGTGGTCTGTTGCACATGCTGCCATCAGCCAGAGTACATTTCTAGTCTCACGGACTTTGCCCCAGCCTTATCTCCCCGATTCTGTACTTTCATTATCATGATTCAATCTTGCTGACCTGCTAAAACCTTTTTGACTAAGAACAGCAATGCACCACCACAAACGGTCTGAAACTTCGGAAACTTTGCGAGAAAATATTAAAGATACTTTCCAATGTACTACAGTGCTGGAAGAGGTAAACTGCCCTTTAACGGATTTCTTCTGGTTTTGTCACAATCAAATGTTTCAACTAATTTCAATATCATACAAATAGAACCTGAACATATGAAAAAAAAGAACAGTTTTCATATTGTGATGGGGCATTTGGAGGTGGGCTTGTTGGTATGCTTCCAACCACTCCCTGTTGCCTAACCACACCGAGGTTGATCTACAGTTAACTGTTGGCAAGATAATGACCTCCAGGATTTTCTGGTAGACAGCTGAATTCATGGTTCTATTAAAAATGACAAGTCGTACAGGGCTTTAGATGTTGCTCTTGGTTCTTTTGTGATGTTGTAACTCTTGCAGTGCGATCGGGGAATGAGGCAGACCTTTGACATCTTTTAGCCTACTTTCCTGTTGTCAGACAGGTTCTATCCTGGGGGAGTCACTTTCTCACATATAGACAGCTTTCTCCTTTTATAAACAAGATCATTATTTGAAAACTGCATTTTGTATTTACTCACGTTATCTTTGTCCTGGTATTAGAATGTGCTTGATGACCTTAAACATGTAGGAGTAACAGAAAATAAATCCCTAAGGGGGTAAATACTTTTTCACACTGGGTCCCTGCGTATCCAAAGTGAATTAGATTGATTTTCTAGAAAGGTTTTGCCTGCAGCTTAAAAATTCAGAGCTTCCCCTTATTTGATCCAGTTACATTTCTATTCTTAGTCGATTTCAAGAAGGAAACCCATGCTGTGGCAACTTCCCATTTCGGAACTGCCTGCCTGTGTCCAGCACAGATTTTTATTTAAATCAGGTGATTGTGTGTGCATCAAGGAAGCCAAGGTTAAGTGCTTTCTCAGCACTTATGAAAATAAGAGAGTTAAGAAACCTCTTTAGACCAGAAATCAGCTGATAAAGGCATATGGACATGACAATCAGCACTTTTGAGAAGACTTCAACGTGTCATGGACTAATAGTCCAACGATATGCTTAGTATTGTTAACACTGTAGGCATAGTTTTACTTTTAATTAGCAACTACACTATTTTCTTCAGATTCAGACGTGTTAGTGCCAAAATAGATGTAATTTTTTAAACGTCTAGTGTCCTCGAATGACAAACAGAAATTAAATTAAAGTGTTTATAAATAAAAATTAAAGTGACAGTGTTGAAGACAAGAGGCATAAGCATGTTCTTAACTGCAGTGTGGACTGTGGTGTTGTTTTGAGTCACATTTCTGAATGAACACTTGCTCTCACCGTGTCACAATCCGGGTGCCACCAGGAAAGCAGCAGCAGCAGGTCACGTTGCGTGAAAAAGCCCGATGATTTGCGGCGAGAAGACAAACATGAATCCAGGTGTTAATAACTTTTACTCACCACGTTGTTTTAAACGTTTAAACGGCACCTAAACACGGTACTCAATACTTTACCTGTGTCCTCAGAAAGGGAAGACGAGAAATCCCCCGCCCCCCAAACCACCAGCTGTCACCCAGCAGCGTGACCGACCGGAGGGACCAGGAATCCCGATATGGGGCTCGTCCAAATCCGGGTGCAAAGGACCGGACACCTGTGAGCGCTCAGTTTTGGCAAAGTTCCCCCAGAGAAGGAGTGAGCTAACCCCGCCCCCTCCTGCCGGTTAAACACCCACGTCAACGGCGGACTACCACGTCATCTCTCGCGCAGTGCCACCTGCTGGCGGCTTGCCGCAGGGACAGCCTGTTTGATGTTGATCCGTGTGTCACATGACCACTAGGTGGCCACAACGGGCTGGAGCAACACGAGAGTTTTAGTTTGCAAATCAAAATGAGCTTAAAGATGATGTATTGACTGTTTCCTGTGAGTATTTATCCCACTTAATCTGTATTTTTATTTATACTATGAAAATGTTATTGATTTCAAGCCAGACAACAAAAACATGTTTAATTAAAAGCATATTTGCCATTTAATATCAGCTACATTTTTACAAAAGAGTTGGAAAGGAGGTACTTGGCAGGACAAGTACTGATTTGACCGTGCTTTGTTGAAGTATTCACATACATAGTTTTAAAAGTTTCCCCCGAAAAATCTGAAAAGTGTGGCATGCCTACATATTTAGCGCTCCCTGAGTTCGTATGTTGCAGAATAACCTTTTGCTGCAATGACAAGTAGAAGTGTTTGTCTTTTCCAGCTTGGCATGTCTATAAGCTCAAACTTTCTTTGCAAAGTATGTCAGGCTCAGTCAGATTCGATGGGGAGCGTCTGTGAACAGCAGTTCCCCAGTCTTGCCACTGATTCTCAATTTTTATTTTTTTTTTGCATGGATTTTGACTTGAATATTTTAACACACAAATACACTTTGATCTAAACCACCACCTTGAAGATCTGGCCATATGTTTTATTTAATTCTTTTAATTTTTTTATTTATTGTCCTGCTAGAAGGTGAACTTCCACCCAACCCTCAACTCTCTTTCAGCCTCTAACAGATTTTCATCCAGGATTACCTAGTGTTTCACTAGACCCATCTTCCCATCAACTCTGACCAGCTTGACAGTCTTTGCTGAAGAAAAGGATCCCCTCAGCATGACGCTACCCCAACCATGTTTTACAGTGACACTGGTATGTTCAGGCTGATGTTCTGACTTTGTTTTCTTTCTCTTAAAGTATTTTGCAGGTGTGTCGAGAAGTTTAATTTAGGTCTTGTCTGAACAAAGCATCTTGTTTCTCATGTTTGCTTTGTCCCCTATGAAACCATAGGGGCTTTTCATTGCCTTGTACAGTTATCACAAGCTTGCAGGGTGCTACTCTGATTCGTTCCCTCCTTGCCTGCCATTTCAAATTTTTATTTTGTGTAACATCTGGAAAAGCATCAGTCATTTCCCATCCACTTGACAATTACGAATGACTTTGTGTTGGTCTAAACACAATGTGTTGCATAAAATCCCAATACAATATTTTGAAGTTTGTGGTTGGTATGTGATAAAATGTGAAATTAACATTTTTGCATTGTAAGGAATACAAGTTTAGAACACAGATTAGAGTACTGCTTTTGTATATTTGTAGGATGGAAATGGCACCATCCTGCTAAAATGTCATCTGAATGGAGGCATAACTCAGAGGGTGCCTTCATAGATGTTTCTGAGAGACCATGAGCTAATTTCCATACACACTCTACATTCTCTGCTTTTAAATTCTGAGACACTTTTCCATCTCATCTAAGTTCATTTTGACTGATCACTATCTAAGAGGTTTTCAGATCTAACCAAATATATGTTTTTATTTTGCTTGTTGTGTTCTGAGTTTCTGGATGCAGTACAGAACACTACCTTCTGTGACACTGGCTTTGAGATTTCCTTCTTAGGTCATTGTTTGATTTCCACTACAGTACTGTCTTTGTTTATAACCTCTTGGAAACCCAATCATAACAGCTATTTAAAGGCAGTTTTAGCCATGTCCTCTGCTTCCAGAGACTTTTCCTGCCCTCCTGAATGGTTTAACATTGTGTGACATTCAGTGAGGGAATCTACAGATCTGACACTATACAAAGAAACACAAATAATATACCATAAATGAAAACATATTAACCCTTTTTCATCTTGTAAAAAGATTCAATCCCTCAGGAATGCTCCTTTTATAGACATGAGTTGTTGCCAGTTAACTGTCTTACAGTAGATGTAAAGTGTTCACCCAGGTACTTTCTGTTGTTGCTTCTTCCTAAAGCATGTTGCAGCATTAAACACAAACAGAAACATACATTTTGCAAAAATAAAATGTTGCCGCTATGCCAGTGTTGCCACTTTTTGTATACATTCAACGCTTTGTTACACACGAGACAGTTGTTGAGCTTTTTTATGTTTTCTAAACTAAACAATTTTAGTGTATCTGTAATTGAATGAACTAAAGCTGCTAAGTGTATCATGTTGCCAATTAACCAGAATTTCCAGTTCTGTGACATTAATGCCAAAATAAGGCTCCTAAATGTAAACCAAAGACAGAAGAAACAGAGTAATTACAAAAATCATTATGTACAGTCAGTAAGTAAATAATAGGTTGCGTAGCTCAACTATAGAAACAAAAAGTTGCTAATTCAAAGAAACAAACAACTCTAAGCGGACACATCAATAGGATATTTTAGCAGGTACAGTACAGTTAGCATAGCAACATTGTTGAGTAAACCACAAAAATAGTTGTAAACTGTCATGAAAATCTGTGTAATCTGTGTAGTTAGCATGTCAAGATGTTGCATCATGTTGATACGCAGATTAATTCACACTTTGACACCTTTGCATATGACAGTTTTTATGTTTTTGTGGTTCTCTTAAGACAGGTTAGCATAAAAACATCAGTTTAGGGAACCACAATTGTAGAGGGGCAAATTTCCTTAATCTTTGTACTTACCATATCAACATAACTTAGCATAGCAACATTAGTTGAGAGAACCACAAATACATTATTAACAAATGTGACAGGGTGCAAATCTAATTGATTTAGCATCTGCCCAACCCAGTAGCATTATTTTTATTTTTTTTTAGATGGCAGAAATGGTCCCAGAATAGCTGTTATCTTGACTTCACAAAAAATTTACTTATATAGAGAGGTTAGTGCCACCTGAAATGGTTAGTGACTGGGAGAGAAGGCTCAATTTTCAAAGAAAACACGCTACAATGCTTTTGAGAAAATAGTTTTTAGTCCAGCTCTGGTTATGCCATTCTCAGAATCTTTTTCTTAAGCATTTTAATGTAAAAAATGGCGATGTTGTTGACACCTGCTAGTAAAGAATAACTATTGCAGTGTTTTTAATTTGGAATCCCAGAAACTGTGTACACCGATTTATCTAAACACTGAGAAAACGTATCAATCAAAGAAATCTAAGACTACTGCAGACCCAAGACCACTTTGACTTCAGTCTACTGCAGTTAAGAAGCTGACTGCTCCTAAGAAACCCACATGATCTGACTTCAACAGAATCAAACTAAAACTGAAATGAATTAGAGCAAGCTGCTTGTTCTGCTTTTGCTGCCTTTAGTCGAATATCACACAAGGACCCATCAGAGGTGTTACAGTCAGATTTATTCAGCCATGTATGTTTCATGTAAACAAGTGTGCACAAAGGGAAGACCTCATCATGAAGGTCCCAACGCTAAACCAAACGTCTACCTGAGATTCAGTTCAAATCACCAATTCACGTGTAATTCACAGAACAATGCAGAGAAACAAATCTAGTCTATTTCAGTTTTCTGTGGCACATGTTGATGCTACAGTACAACATGTTGGACAGCAGTTCTTAGAGACAGTTTTGGTAGTTTTACAAGCTACTATGTCGGCCCTACTGTTGTACAAAAAATGACTTATCAGATAAGATTTTCTTCACTTTTTTTCTTTCTTTCATGTTATTTATTTATTTTTTTTTACAAATCTTTACTGAAACTCCTTTAAAGTCTTTAATATTGCTCTTGCTACATTGTAAAAATAGAAAAGTTACATCTGAACATTGAGCAGTGGGTGTAGTTTTAATAAAGAGTGTTGCCTTCTAGTGTTCATGGCTGTGTTTCAGTAGTCCTTAGCAGCTAAATGTATTTGTTTTTCAATTCGTTTGTAATAATCACATACTCATCACCTACTGCAGAAGAAGGTACGAAGCAAAGAACATCACCAAAGAGACATTAAGGAGGCTCATGAGCTGAAAAAGAAACACCTAGGGTTCTGTCGCTGAATTGCTGGGTGTCACTGAATCTTCCCCTCCTTGAGCTCCTTCCTCTCCCGCCACCGTTGCATCTATTTCTGCTGCCCGATCTGCGGCCACCGAAGATGTGTGCGTGTCGGGGGCTTCGAAGGAGTCGCCCCCAAGGTCAGCTAGTTTGATGTAGCCCTTGCTGTTTGAGCGCTCCAGTCGGGGGCAGCTGAAACGCCTCACTCTGTCAGTTTGACGTCTCCCAGACACAGACAGGCTGCAGCGGCGGGCGAGCCTCGGCTGCTCTGCGAAGAAGTTTAGCGACATATTTGAGCCTGTTGCCGTGGAAACAGGCTTTGGAGGAAACAGCTGGGTCCAATGTGCATGAGGCTGAGACTGTGGCGCCCCCTGTTGATTGCCCGTCTCTGTGCTTATGTCCTCCTGACTCTGATGGGGAGGTGGGGGGTCCGTCGCCGCTGCTTCCCTCTGCATACCATCCACGTCAACACAATGGCTGCTGCTGCCATGTCCTTCCTCCCTAATGTTCTCGGCAGCAGTCTCAATTATAACCTCTTCCTCTGAGCGCCCTTCTGCCTCCACTCTCTCTGACTCCTCTACGTCACAGTTGTTAAGTTTGATCACTGGCAGCGTGAAAGCGTTTACAGAGGAGGTGACAATGGAGGTGGTCTCCCACTGCCGAGGCTGCGGGGCCTGCTCTCTACTATTGCTGTAGTCTTTGTAGATGCTGTAGACAGTATCTGTAAAGCTCTGCACATCTCTGGAGAAACTACGTGGCCTGCTGGATAGAGAGGAGCGTCTAAACATCTCATTGGTATCTGACTCCCCCTTCAGATGGAGTCCGGTGGAAGGCCAGGAGCTACGTGTGAGTGCCCCACTCGCTGGGAATGAAGCAGAGGGGCCCTCGGCAGTCCTTGATTGAGTGTAGTTCACCAGGCCGTTCAGAGGTGAGTACTCCTTTGAGCGTATGCTATGCAGGTCAATCACTGTGGAGTAGATATCTCTCAGGTTAATGATTTTGGTTTTCTTGTCTCGGTTTTCATGGAGGACGGCGTTGGCACAGATAAAGAGGAAAATGCCGATTCCCATTACCAGCGGTCCTAAGACTTTCAGATTGTCTGAGTAAAGGTAATTATCCAGGAAGTCACAGAGGATACCACAGTGGGGAGTGGGGTCAGGGATGCTGCTGTTGGAATGGCTCTGGTTTGACACATTTGTTTGCGTAGAGGAATGCCTCACATGGGTCGCGTTAGACGGTGGGCTTCTGGAGTAGCTCATCTTGCTGTTGTGGAACGCACCAATTCTGCGGCGCTCCTGGTACTCCTGTTGACTCTGGCTGGGCCAGTAACCCAACACGGCCATGGAAATCCCAACCATGAGAATTACAACTCCAACAGCAGCCACCAAACCAGCTGGCGAGCAGAGATTGAGTTTTCCCTTCACGACCACCACATCATTCTTCTTCTTCTTCTTGGATTTCCGTTTCCGCTTATTTTCAGCTCGATTTTTGGAGCGGAGAGAATCCTGCCTCCTGTTCATGCGCAGCAGGCCACCGGTGGCAATCATGGCGGTGACTGGACAGTAGGCTCGTCACTCAGTCTGGGAGGACACAAAACAAAACAGTCACCAGCCAGAGTAAAACACTGATATTAAACATTTTCTAGAAACCAAGCCTGTTCTTGTCTAGACGTTAACAAGGTCTATTTAAAGATTTTGTGAAGGTCAAATTTATTATTATTTATTAAAATTTTAGCAACTGAAGCAAAACTCATCCATCCATCCTTCATGCCTGCTTAATCTTGCAGGGTTGCGAGGGGACTGGGATCTCCATTATACATTGGGCAAGAGGCGGAGTTTACTCTGATACCTCAAGACAAAATTAAGTACAACCAATTGCCTTCAGAAGTGTATGTAATTTAATCTCAGTATAAATCCTGTTGTCCTGTGAAGGCCTTAGAAGTTTGTTAGAAAATTTTAGAGAACAGCACCATGAAGACCATGGAACACAGGAGACAGGTCAGGGTTAAAGTTGTGGAGAAGTTTAAAGCAGAGTTAATCTATAAATCCATTTCCCAAACCTTCCAAGACATGGCTGTCCACCTAAACCAGCAGGCCTGTCAAGATGAGCAATAATCAGAAAAGCAGCCAAGAGGCCCATGGTAACTGTAGAGGAGTTGCAGAGATTCCCTGCTCAGGTGTTAGTGTGGTAGCGCTGTGGACTCCACAAATCTGTGCTATATTGAAAAATGACTAAAAGAAAGCCTGTGTTCAAAGAAACCCATAAGAGGTCCTGTTTGCAGCTGCCTCAAGCCATGCAGTAGATGCAGGAAACAGCTAAACTCAAACATGTGTGCTGGAAGACTAACACTGCACATCACCTTGAACACCACTCCTGTGGTGACATATGACAGTAGCAGCATCATGGTGGTTGGAACTGAATCCATGACAATCATAGGATAAAACCAGACTTGAGACTGAGGCAGAGATTCACTTTCCAGCAGGACAAAGACCTAAACATACTGTGAGCTCTACATAGAAGTGGTTTAGATCAAAGCATGTTGATGTGTTAGAATTAAAGTCCAGAACAAATCTGTTTCAATACTTCTTTGCTCTTTGCTTCCAGTTGGATGGAGTTTCAGCCATTTAGCAAAAAAAACAAACAACATTTCAGTCTCAAGATGTACAAGATGTACAAGTTGGTGGAGACATACCCAAGACTTGCAGCTGTAATTGCAGCCACAGGTCTTTCCACAAATAATTGATACAGGGGGAACTGTACAAATGTATGCCAAACATTTCAGATTTTAATTTAAATTATAAAATAAAAGCCAACCAAGCACGGTTTTCTTCCCATTCACAATTATGCACAACTGTGTGTTGGCCCAATCAGTTAAAATCTCCAAAAAAAACACACTTCAGCTTGTGGTTGTAAAGTGACAAAATAACGGTAACGGTAACAGTATTTCTTATGAATCCGCCTGTCTGCAAGTTCAGTTGTGTTGGACTGACGGCATCTAGATTAAGATCTCAGCATTGCAGTGTCATCATCCATTATGGCGAACATTGTCACATGTCGGCTTGATACACATCACCCAGCCATTGAGATATTCTGCAACAGAGAAGAAATGCGCAGTGCATGACAAGTAAGGAACAAGTTTTTGACTTAAAATCTTTGAGCATAGTCAAATTTTAGGCAACCAATCATCAGTAAAACAGGAATTGATCATGAAAAACTGCAGTTGTTCAATTATTATTGAAATGACCCCTCATGCATCATAATGCGATGATTGTAGTATAGGACATACAAAAGACCAACAATTTATTAATAATTAATTGACCTTGTGAAACACTTTATTTATGAGCTAATTAACGTAAAACAGTTGATCGATTACACAAACCCAGTTCATTAAACATCAAGTCATTGTGTATTTTTGTTTTCCACAAAAGGTGTTATAAAATCTTGATTGTTTGAACAACCAGGCTGCACTGTGGTGCAGTTAGTAGCTTAGCAGTAACAAGGTCCTGGGTTCAAATCCCGGGCCTGGGATCTCTCTGCATGAACTGACGACCCATGAGTTGAAAAACATAGAGATTCTGAGAAAGTAATCTGCAGGAATGATGTCTAATACCCCTAAATAAAATCCAATGCATCCACCACCCTTCAGAAGCCACCAAACCAGTAAACGTGGTGCAATTGTGTGTAATATAATCTCAATATAAATCCAGCTGTTCTGTGAGGTCCTCAAAGATTTATTAGAGAACATTAGTGAACTAACAGTATCATGAAGCAAAAAGCACATCAGACTTGACACAGACTGAAACTGAGTGTTTTGTGGACCTTCACAAGTCTGGTTCATCCTTGGGTACAATTTCCAGATGCCTGAACATGTCATGCTGATCTGTTTAAACAATAATGCAAGCTTAAAGACCATAGGAATGTTCAACCATCATACTGGTTAGATAAACTTTTTTGGAGCAACATGTGGAAATCGACCCTCAAACAAAAGCTAATGACCTTGTGAAGATGCTGGCTGAAGCTGGAAAGAGAATATCATTATCCTCAGTAAAATAAGTTGTGAACTGACATGGGCTGAAAAGCCACTCAGAGAGGAAGAAGCTCTTACTTTAAAGGCAAAAAAAAAGCCAGATGACAGTTTACAAATGCACTCAGGGACAAAGAGCTCAGGTTTTGGCCAGAATGACAATTGTTACATATGGAGGAAAAAAGTTGGAAGTTTTCACGACCAAGAAGCCTAACAGCCACACCTGTACTTCACAGCTGAAGTACGAGGGGTGGCAACATCATGCTGTGAGGGTGTTTTAATGCAGGAAGGACTGGTGTGCTTTACAAAACAGATGGTATCATGAGGAAAGAGCATACAGCTTGAACACAAATGGTTCTTCCAAATGCACAATGTACTATGTATACACCTAAATACATTTTGTCGGGAGGAATGGGCAGAAATTCCAGCAAGCTGATATGAGAAGCGTGTGGAAGGACATCCAAAAGATTTGACCAAGTCATACAGTTTAAAACGGAAATACACCAAATACTAAGTTGATGTGTGCACATTTCAGAATTTAAAGAATGTAAAAAAATCTAAAACAATTATCATTATTGTGGTATTTAGCAAATACAATTAAATTTGGTTCCCTTAACTGACCTTAAACAGGAAAGATTTAGCCCCATTAATTGTCAAACATCAAGGAAAAAAAGATTAATTGTCTTTTAACACATTGTATGCAAGACCCCGAGCTCTCGATTTAGCGGTTAGTCTACGTTCCTACCCTCACCTGTGGCCATGAACTTTGGGTCATGACCGAAAGAACAAGATCCCGGATACAAGCAGCTGAAATGAGCTTCCTCCGTAGGGTGGCCGGGAACTCCCTTAGAGATAGGGTGAGGAGCTCGGCCATCCGGGAGTAGCTTGGAGTAGAGCGGCTGCTCCTCCACATCGAGAGAAGCCAGGTGAGGTGGCTCGGGCATCTATACCGGATGCCTCCTGGACGCCTTCCTCGGGACGTGTTCCAGGCACGTCCCACCAGGAGGAGGCCCAGGGGACGGCCCAGGACACGCTGGAGGGACTATGTCTCTCGGCTGGAATGGGAACGCCTTGGGCTCCCCCCGGAGGAGCTGAAGGTGTCTGGGGAGAGGGACGTCTGGGTGTCTCTACTGAGTCTGCTGCCCCCGCGACTCAGTTCCGGATGAAGCGGAAGATGACGAGTACGAGTACAAGTACATTGTATGCAAATATCTGGTTTCCGCTCATAAATACAAGCAAAGATATAGGCATAAATTGCAGCAGTACAGTTGGCACTGCTTGCAGGATTTATTTAAATGAGTTAATTGAACACCTGTACCAAATCAGGACTAAATATCTTAGTAAACATTTTTTGGATCAGAATTAAATGTTCTAATTTAATTAAAATGTATGGACTAAATCATAAAAAAAAAACATCCAAAGCACGAAACATGTCAAGATTAAATAAAGGAGCATTTTTAGACTGATTGATTAAAATAATTATGCTTTTATTCTAAACCTCGGGTGTGGAAACTAGTCAGAAGGTCCCAGCTATGCCTGTTAAATTGGGAATCTACAAAAAATAGCCAGTGACTCAGTCCCACCTACAGAAACAGCAACAGAAAAAAGGAAACACCACCAGCTTTGCAACTCCATCAGCTGTCTATGACCGTCTCAATAAATGTCATCATGTTTGTGAAATCCTAGGAAACAAAGAACATTTTTGTGCACAGTATATAAAAACAAATACACCACAACCATGTGCTAGGTTACTACAGGCAAGAAATAGATGTCAAATTGATAAAAATAGCTGGGTTTTAGGGCAAAAAGCCTATGTGCTGTTCTATCCTTTTGTGTATCAGACGTTATGTAACAAGCGGAAATATGCTGCTTCCTCACAATGACCCCTAAAAATGTATAGGTGCAATTCTAGTCCACAGTGTAAAAATACAAAGATGTAGGAAACAGCACAATGATAAACACCTAGGTTGACAGCAGAGAATACGAAATGCGGTATCAGCCAGTGCCAGTGTAATGTGTTCAGACAGGAAGCCAGCAGGCATGTTCTCTCCACCTCACTCCTGACTCTCTTTCTCACCAAATCTCCCCCGCTGACCCTCTCCTTCCTGCTTTCAGATCCATCAACTAACACAGCTGCGCTTCGAGATGACAGCGTCCTTCACGATCAGTATATCACGAAGGAAAATAGGAACCATTACCCGCTTGTTTGAACACCAGTACAGTTTATGTAATGTAGGTTTATAATTTGTTTTTGTATTTATGATTATTCTGACAAAGCTGTTGCGGAAAGGACAGAAAGGTCACCACTTTACATGGCAGAGGTATGCTTATGAATTTTACAAGAGATGAGATAATTAATCCGGTTTAGTCCAATATTCCCGGTTTTCCATGCTGGATGAAGCTTGATTTGGATAAGTGTGCCAACTTATGTTTGGCTTATGGTTTGACTCAAAAACCTTGTGTTCAAAAACATTTTAAAGCTGCAACAACGTAAAGATCAAACTTTTGTCCGCTCAACCACAAAGCCTTTGTGACATAATTTACGAGCTAGGGTCCGCTAGAGTCTGCCAGAGGTCTCTGCAGCCGTCCACGTTAAGCCCAGATTTCTGGGATCTCCCTGTCTGCACTAGCAGGAACATCAATAACCTCAGTCATAAAGTGGCGTTAAATACACAATACATGAAGAAAACAACATCTTGAGGAGAAGAAGAGAATCAACAACAACAATGAAGCTTGTATTAAAGAAAAACAGTGTGAAAGGACTTGCTGTTTTCTCAGTAGGGATCATTTATCTCCCAGGGACAACAAGGAATTCTCAAGGAGCTTGAGAATTCTCTATTGCCTCTTTTCCATTCACAATTCCAGCAAAGCACGGCTCCACTCTGCTCTGTCTGACTCTACTCAGCATTAAACTTGTTGTGTTTCCATTGACGCTTCAAGCCCCACCTCCAGCCATCAGGGTCATGTGGTGTGCAAAGTATAATAAACCTTCGCACACCATGTCCTTCAATAGTGATTTCGAACCACAGCCACAGCTTTCGCTTTGACCCGCTCTGGCCACAGTGGTCCTTAATATTTTTGTAGTTGATTTTGTAGATTTTTGAGGTTTTCCTGGCACTGCGAGGTGCGGTAAAATCTTGGCTTGTCTTTCTCTCTGTCACCATGGCAAACACTTTCTCATGCCATTGACTTATGACTGACCATGCTCATGGCCAATCAGTGAACAGCATATTGTTGTGATATTGTGGTAATTTACCCGTTGAGAAAAACTGTGCTTTTGTTTATTTTAGAGCAAAACATTAGGAAAATATGAATAAACACAAACACATATTTTTACATTTGTCCTGTGCTGGCAAATGGACACAACATGCATTTTTATCTTAAGAGTCAATGAACATTCAGACTGTACAACAACATCACAACTGAAACAAAGCTGAAATTATTTAATTTACACTGAATCAAATGAAAGTATGAAGAAAAGAAAAGCAACATCACCTGACAGACTCAGCAGCAAAATAATTTCTCTGTTTGATATATTTTTTAAGTGATTAAAGTTATTACAGCTATAATAAAATGTATGACTGATACACATGGTAAGTACTACACTTATACATTATTTTGTGACTTACAAGTCATCTTGTAAAAAACGTTTTGTAATCAAAAGGTTCTGGATTCAAACCCAACTCACACTGTGTTTTTTTCTTTGCCAGTCAGTCTCAGCTAAAACAAGTCTACATTTAGATCTACAATGTAGATGTAGAAAAAAAAAGTTTATTATAAACCAAATATATACCAAATACATTTATTCTAGATGTGTATCCCAGTGAACAGTGGACTTGACCTCTTATTTAAGCTTCCCTTCATTGGCTCCCTGTTAAATCCAGAATAGAATCTAAAATTCTACTTCTTGCATATAAAGCCCTCAATGGTAAAGCTCCATCATACTTCAGAGATTTGATTGTTCCATATGTTCCTAACAGAGCACTTTGTTCTCAGACTGCAGTAAACCTGCAGTCTGAGAACCTAGAGTCTCTAGAAGTAGAATGGGAGGCAGATCTTTTAGTTATCAGTCTCCTCTCCTGTGGAACCAGCTCCCAGTTTTAGTCAGTGAGGCAGACACCCTGTCTACTTTTAAGGATAGGATTAAACTTTCCTTTTTGATCAAGGTTATAGTCAGAGTGGCTTAGGTTATCCTCAATGCCAGGATTTTGGCCTATATATTTTGTCTGTTTTTAGAACAAGCAAAGTTTCCTGAACTAAAATTTGTCTAAGCGTAGACTTAAATAAATAAACTGTAAGGTTCACAAAAAAACGTGTAAACAATGCAAAAATGTCAGGAAGTAAATGGACTGAATTTTATATAGTGCCTTTCCAGTCATACAGACCACTCAAAGCGCTTTACACTAGAGCCACATTCACCCAATTGCACTCACACATTCATACACTGATATGCAAGCAACTTGAGGTTAAGTGCCTTGCCCAGGAGCACATCGACATACAGCAGGAGGAAGCTGGAATTGAACCCTCAACCTTCTGATTGCAAGATGACGACTACTCTTTCTACTGAGCCACAGTCGCCTCATATAGTATGAACCTTAACTCAAAGACATCATTTTTGGTTTAGCATCTTAAACTAATTTCAGCCTTTTAGCAGTTGTTATATTGCAGGAATTATATTTATGTGTGGAAAATAGTCTTTTTTAAAACTTTTAATTTAGAGTCGTTAAACAATGGAGCTGCACAGGTTGAGCACCGACAGCTTCCTTGATATCATTTGGGACTAAGCTTAAATTTGTTGCCTTAAGGAAAATGTCTGTTGTGCGGCAAGAATTGTGATATCCAAGCAGATACTACATATATTTCCCTTTGTTTCAGACAAATTGGTTCATGTCATCAAAACAATTCTAATAAAAAACAAATGCATCAATGCAAATGCATGTGTCTCTCCATGCAGACGAGACCATTACATAACATACAGACAACATTGTGTTATGACAGTCAAAGCTCTCAAACAGCACACACATTTATACATAGCGTTCCTCAGGAGGACTTGGAACAGTATTCATGGCAAACATTAGACTTGCAGCTGTCCACATTGGAAGCCTAAAAGGCAACGCACATCACATCAAATGATGCATTTAACACACACTGGAAGCGTCAGAACAGATCTGTGGTTTTTTGCCAAATGCATTTATCTATTTATGCCAGCAGGTGGCGTGTCTGGAGAGCCGTTTCATTCGAAATTAAATAAATAAATAAATACTCCTATTGATAAATTATTAATAAATATTTCATTAAATAAATAAATATCCTCAAGAAATAAAACAAAATAATTATGTTTAAAGAAATTTTCATCTTATTTTATTTAATTAATTTCAAGATTTATTTAATTTACTTAATGATTTCTTTCATTTACTTAAAGATGTCTTTAATTTACTTAAAGATTTATTTATTTATTTCATAATGCAGTTTTATTTTGTGACACTTTTATTTTGTAAAGCTACTTTACGTATTTCAGGGACTTTTACTTTTTAAGCCCGTTTTTCATTTTAAGCTCTTTTTATTTCATGTTCTTATATTCAAATGAGGGGGCGGGGATTAATCTGCTGGGCGGCGCTGGGACAGCAGGACCGAGCTCAATTCGTGGCAGTGGCCGGCAGAAACATGCCGGAGGGAGCCAGGGGATTCTGCGAGGATGCCGGAAGGTGCCACGGCGGTTGCCATTGTTTTCGTGGAAGCTGTTTGTGCAATAAGTCTTCGTCATCCTTTCAGCACATCATACACACACATAGTGCTATTTACTTTCCATCTCAAGTAAATACAGCCACCTTATATTATGGGTCTAACGCCAGTGGCGTGCACAGACATTTTGGGGGGCAGGTGCTCAAGTGGAAAAAAAGGGCACCTTGTGCGGCACATGGAGCTGTAGTTGCCTTTGTAGTGTGAGATTTATTACAGGCACAGCATGAACATAATTTATACGTATTACTAAGCACCCCTGAAACAAACTGTCCTGTGGGATGTAGAGAAATGACCACCCAGGAAAAAAAAACTCAAAACAAGAATGCATTTTACAAAATTCTTACGATTAATAAGGCAACAATATTATCATAGATTGATTTAAAGTTAGATTACTGATTCACAACCTGAACTTCCTGAGTCAAATTTGAAACTTACGTTATCCTCCATTTTTTTTTCTTTTTACACACTGAGCACAACGTGTTTGTCTTGACTATATCATTCTGTACTTTTATCACAAAATGTCATCTGCACCAAATATCCTTATGTTGTAGCAAAGCAGGTTACACTGCCAAGTTTACTTTAATTCAGAAATTTTACCTTGGGCCTCACACTATACGCTGTAAAAAAAAAAAAAAAAGATTTCAGGAGGGCACTTTTTGGTCCATAGGATAAAAGGGCAGGTGCTCTACCACCACCTCGTCTCTATCTGTGCACGTCCCTGGCTAACGCTGTTTATTAAATAAAAACCTATAAAAACATCATCATTTAAAAGTAACAGGCTATAACAATAATGACATCCCGTTTGCCGATAATCAGCATTGGTTTCCACAAAAACAGCGACAACCGTCCAGGCTTTTACGGCAGGTCTGGCACCAGGGGAGCCAGGGGATTCCTCCTACATACTGTCTTCCACTGCCACGAACTGAGCTCGGTCCTGCTGTCCCAGCGCCGCCCAGCAGATAAAACTCTGCCCCCTCATTTGAATATAAGAACATGAAATAAAAAGGGCTTAAAATGAAAAACGGGCTTAAAAAGTAAAAGTCACTGAAATACGTAAAGTAGCTTTACAAAATAAAAGTGTCTCAAAATAAAACTGCATTATGAAATGAATAAATAAATAAATCTGGAAATGAATTAAATAAAATAAGATGAAAATTTCTTTTAACATAATTATTTTGTTTTATTTCATGGGGATATTTATTTAATGGAATATTTATTAATAATTTATCAACAGCAGTATTTATTTATTTAATTTTGAATGAAACGGCTCTCCATAGTAGTGACCTTCCACCCGCAACAAAAAGACTACACCAAAATTTATTTGGTGTATTTAGTGATGTTAGTGGTGTAGTTTGGTGTACAATGCTCACATTGTAAGTCTTTTACAAAACTTCAAAATATTAGCTAAGCATTCCTTCCTTATATCTTTAATGAAACTTGATTTTTCACTAGTATGGGGATCATGTAACAAATCGATCAAAAGGCAATATCATTTGCCAGTTTCCTTATATTGCCCTTATATCAACCTAAAAAAATAAACCTTTCTTCGTACATTTCAAACTAATTTCCCACCATAAATGAAGGTGTAAAACAACAATAGAAGAACAATGAAAGAAGTGCAATGGGCCTAATAGTTGTATTTGTGTCTATGTTTTATTCAGTAGCATCGACGATGGTGAACAGGTTCACAAAGGATTGCTGCCTTAGAGCTTCGGCTGCCAACCTGAAACCACCGGTGTGCGTTGTTTCATAGAAAATAATAGGGTTTTCTGTGGTGTCTGACGCCATTGATGTGAGTTGTCCTTAAGGAATAGTCTGAAAGCATCATGAAAGACTACCTGCAGTTTTTGGCTTTACTGTAATTACAGCACAAGTGAGTCATACAATATTACATGTGCACATGTAACATATTAGCTTGCATGTGCAACTTGCAACACTATTGGTGCACATCCTCATAATCACAAAGATAGGAGAAGTATTTCACCTCGCTCACGACATCTAAAACTTGGTCTGTTCATTGTTTTGTGTGTGTTAATCTATCTCTGCTAAAATAGGTCTACATTTAGACTTCTAAAAATATCCCCAGAGTTGAAATAACTTTTGGTTTAGATGTAGTTTAGATGTATTTTAAACAGAAAGAGCTCAATGGGATGACACATTTAGACATTTTTTAAATGTAATTTCATCTTAAAAAAAATGCTCACTGATACCCCATTTGGCTGTTCCACGCGTGACGTCACGGTTTCCTTATGTGCACATTTGAAAAGGTGAAGTTGACACATGCCCTTTAGTGAAGAAAGTTTTCCAGTTGCTCCATGTGCTGCTTCATTTTCCAATTTAAAAAAGAAATAAACGATGCTGAATGCTTTGAAACGTGTTTGATGGCTGAGGTTATGACCTGCAGGTAATTTCTCCAGGATGTGGAACATTGAGTTCTGCTCACCTGCTAAGCAAACAGCGCTCCGGTACTCATCCGCAAGTTTATAGCGACCTTCGCTTGTCTTCACGTCTAACAAGCACTCAAATGCCTCCTGGGCGAGAGCAAGTGAGGCTGCACTAACGCCGCTACGGACGTGGGCGGACCCCGGTCTTTGCTGGGAGAAAGAAGGGCATCGGAACAACGTGGACCAGAGGTGGGTGTGAACAAGTCGGATTATGTCTCTGTCTGCGGTGCTGAACAGGAAGCTGATGGCTCCTCGGTTTGGGTTGGCTGCCACAGCAAACAGCTCGTCTGGCAGGATGGAGAAGCTGATAACGTTCAGTCTGTCCAATCTGCGGGGGCGCATTTTTTTCCCCCCTCTTTCTTTCATTTTTTTTGCGCAATGTTGCACGATTAACCGTCTGTTGATATTACGGCGCATCTGTTTCCCTTCTGTTGGGAAAAGATCCTGCGAAGAAAACATGGGCCGCCGTGGAAGCAGGAGGTGGCCCCTGAAAATGTCCAGAGCCGACACCGAGTTGGCTGGGGGATGGGGGGGTTCGCAGGGGGAAGATGAATGACAAACATCCGTACACCGCTGTCACGGCCTGACGAAGCCCATGCTCTCACAAACCTAAGCGCTGTGTGGTCACATTACGGCTCCGGATGATGAATTTCCCACTGCTTGTGTTCTCCAACTTGTTAAAAAATAAAATCATGGCATTGGATACACACGAAAAAGCCGAAATATATCCATTAACTAAGCAAATAAATATCACAATTTTAGTTCCTGGAATAAAAGTAAACGGAAATCAAGCGACCTTGCAATTAAAGTGATTTATTCCAGATATTTTCAAACTAAGCCAAGCTGTCATGTCACACCAATCAAAAGACTCCTGACTCTTGTGTTAAACAGGCGCACTATGGGGATCATCTGGATACAAAGGCGCTTGTGGAACAGATGGTGGATTATAAAAACGAAGTTAAAATGGAGAAAATGACAAATCACTTACCAGAAATAGTGTCTGGAAATTTTGAGATGTTCATGGCGCGCCCCTGGTTCGGCTGTGCTCGGTCGTGGTGCGCCGCGCTCCGGTGCCAAGGCTGGAAGAAGAGTGGGGCTTTTTACAGCTCAACGCGGATTCACAATAGAGCCGGCAGGGGCGGGCCAAGCGCATTTCTATTGGTGGTGATTAGAGGAGGTGAAGTGTTATACTGTATGTTACCTGCTCCAGGAAAAATAAAACATCTAATTCACCACATGACCACTATATTCGGATACAATTGTTACATTTATGCATTTCAGTTGCCTGTGCATCTCCTTACACAATCTTATTGAAAAGACAAGAAGGAAATATATATTTCAAGGTTTACATTTTGATGGTCATGGCTTACAGCTAAAAAAAAAAACTCCTGAATCTCGTCTTTTTGAAAATGATCACAAGTTCTATTTTTATTTTTTCAAAAAAAGAAATATGTTTGTTATAGCCTACACAATCACAGTGAAGACTGCTGACTTGACAGCTGTCCAATAGACAATCATTAACACCCTCCACAAGGAGGGTAAGTACGAAGAGGTCATTGCAGAAGAAACTGGCAGTTGACTCGGTGCTGTGTCTGAACATATTAAAAGACAGTTTAGTGGAAGGAAAAAGTGCATTCGAAAAAGGACACAGTTTTGAGCAGAAAGGTTTTCTCAAAAGTATGTCCAAGTATTGCACTGTGTACACACTCTATACTTTGTTGGGCGGCCTTTTGCATGTATATCTGCATCAGTGAGATGGGGCATGGAGGTAATGAGCCTGCAGGCTCTGCCTAGGTGTTCAGGAAGCCCAGGTTGCTTTAATAGCTGCCTTCATCTTGTCAGCATTGTTGGGTTTGGTCTCTCTCATCTTCCTCTTGACCTGTTGGAAAATGAAATCAGCATCTCCATAAAGATTGTCAGCAGAAGGAAGCATGAAGTTCTCTAACATGTCCTGGTAACTTTTCCTAAAACTAAGTGGACCAACAAAGATAACTCCTCAAATCATTACTGACAATGGAAACTTCACACTGGATCTGGAGCTCTCCAGTTTTCGTCCAGATTCTGGGGGCTTGATTTTGGAATGGAATGCAAATTTTATCTGTTCAAATAAAGTCTATTTATTTGATATCAATAAAAAATGCATTCCTTTTGTCATAACTAATACACTAAAAGCATTTTAATTGGCTCTCAGACCTGAAAATTTGATACAATAAATTAAAAGACACAAATTCTACTTATTTTTGATGAGAATCAAGCATAATTTAATATCTATAATGATCTCTAAAAAATAAACAAAAATCAAATATTCCATTTTCAAATTTTAAGACTTAATGTCAGCTAAAATACAAATTTGAGTGACAATGAAACACAGAGCACCGAAAGGTTTTCCAGAATCCAAAATAGATATACTAAAAGAAACTAAAACTCAAAAAGTCTTTTATGGGACTTTCAAATTTACCTTCAACATAACTAGTACATTTAAAATTGCAAAAAACTTTATTGCTATAATTTCAAAAGGATTGCAGACATTTTCAGTGTCTACACTGAGCTTTTTTGATCTCGCTATTTGTAAAAATTGACAAATGTAGCTGGAGATAGGTTGTATTTCTAAACAAAATAAAGAAAATAGGCACATTAGCAAGACACACTAAAGTAACAAAGTAAGAAATATAATGGCATTAAAGAACTTTAACCTTAAATCACCTATAACTCAAACATTACTTGTATTTGGAATGGAGAACACAAACTACTAAATACATAAAGTGCACTTAAAAATTCTTCAGTGTGCAGATTATTTTCTTTCCAGGGCAGTCTAATGCTTATGCAGAACTTCTTAGTAATTTTATGATAAATCACTAAGCAAGGGAATTATTTGCATATGCATACCTCTGAAGGATGTATTAAACAGACGATGCATGTATAAATTACCATGCTCTGAGCTCCAAATTGGACCATGTGAACCTGCGTTCATAGAAAAGCAGATCTAAATACACAACATCCAACAACTCACAACAGTTTTAATGTTCCTTCCTGTTCCTTTACCTTTTCCCCGTGGGCTACATGGTTTTAATTGCTTGTGTGTTCTGTCCTGTTTCACCAAATGAAATATGAGTCCAGATGGGTTTCACTTATGTGAAACTGAAAAAAAAAAACAAAGGCAGCCACCATGCACTGGGTTGGGGTAGCATGCATAACAAAGCTGAGAGCTGATTCTCCAGAGACTTCACAGAAAATTTTATGACCCAGAAATGTGTTTTGTTTATGCCATAATTTAGTGAAAGAAGAAGAGGAAAAACTCCAGCCTGCATGCCTCAGTCAGGGATTCAAAGCACACAGTGAGATGGGAAATAATCCAGAGGGGGTTTAAAGAGCTGTCTTTAATCCCTGATGTTAACCAGTACAATAAAGGTCAGCTTTCAGTAAGCTTGTGCAATTTAGGAAGACACAATGACACATGCATAAATCTGGGCTTCTGACAGCGACTTAGAAACCCGTTTACTTCAAACAAATGCACCAAAACATGTGGTTCTAGGATATCAAAGCAAGAAATGCAGCAGCTTTTATTTACATATAAAGTATGTGGGAAGATATAACATAAAATCCATCCTCCGACTGATAAAATAATCCTGCTAGTGGATAAAAAAGTGCTAAAAAAGTCACATTTGTTCTTTTTATTTTGACCACAGTGCTGATCAGAGGTTTAGATCCATATGTCTTTACCATTAATATAATACTCCTTTTGGGCTTTTAACCATTCATTCAAACTGTTCTTTTTGCAAGTTGGAGGATGATATAATAATAATAATAATAATTTAAGTGGCTTTGGAAAACAATAACTGGACACAAAAGTTTTAATTTAGTTTGGATTTTCTTAGACTGATATAGAGTTAAAATTATATACCCAGCCTGAACTATGTACAAAATGTACAGTTAAATCTATGCACATGATTTAGTCATTAACAATTTTCTGGCATATTTCTATCCCAACTCTTGGCCACGTCTTAGCGGTTAGTTTATACTGATTTGGCTTCCTGGCACAGATCTAGTTTTTAAGCACAGTCAACAAATTTTCACTATAGCTGAGGTCATCCCAGGGGTGTGTTCTATCCCCACTCCTCTTCTCCCTCTACACAAATGACTGCACCTCAGAGGAGTCGTACGTGAAACTCCTGAAGTTTGCAAACGACACCACTGTCATTGGACTGATCCAGGACCGTGATGAGTCTGCATATAGACAGCAGGTGGATCGGCTGGTACATTGGTGCGGTCAGAACTACCTTGAACTGAACCCACTCAAGACTGTGGAAATGGTGGTGGACTTTCGGAGAACACCACCCCCATACACCCCCCTCACCATCCTCAACAACACCGTGTCAGCTGTGGACCACTTCAGGTTCTTAGGAACCACCATCTCTGAGGACCTGAGATGGTCTTCACACACAGACACTGTTTGAAAGAAGGCCCAGCAGAGACTGTACTTCCTGAGGCAACTCAAGAAGTTCACCCTTCCACAGGAGCTGTTGGTCATCTTCTACACTGCCATCATTCAATCTGTCCTGTCTTCATCCATCTCAGTGTGGTTTGGCTCATCCACAAAACAGGACAGGTCCAGACTGCAACAAATAATCAGGTCTGCAGAGAGAATAATCAGAGCTGACCTTCCCTCCATCCAGGACTTATACAGGTCTAGGGTCAAGAAAAGAGCTGCTAAAATCTCTGCAGACCCCACACACCCTGCACATAAACTGTTTAGAGTTTTACCTTCAGGCCGCCGCTACAGAGCACTGTTCACTAAAACGAGCCGCCACAGAGACAGTTTCTTCCCCCAGGCTGTTTCTCTGTTGAACATTCAATAGAGTACAAAACAGCATACAGATGTTGCAAATGCACCTTTTTATTTATATATGTGTATATTGTACATTGTAAATATGTATATTCTGTAATGCAAAAACAAAACCAAAGAGCAAAGTGTATCGAAGTCAAATTCCTTGTTTGTATGTATGAACTTGGCAATAAAGCTGATTCTGATTCTGATTCTGATCCTAAGCTTAGCATACTTTTTTTTTATTGCAAAACCATCAATTTTGATGTGTGTTTGGGATCACTGTGATGCAGGAAAACTCAAATGTGTCCAATGTTTAAGCATCTTGTGTCATGATCTTGAGGTGTTTGGGTTTAGATTTTCTTTTGTGCATTTTTCTTATCCACTTGCTGATACGTTCATATTCAGATCATTTTTATAGGCAGCCAGAAACTTATTGATGGCTATAACAAAGCACATGGTCGAGGTTGACATCTGACCAAATCAAATTCATTAAAATAAAAAAAGTTATTTATATAGCACTTTACATAGCCAATCTGGGCGACCAAAGTGCTTTACAATTAAAAACTGTGAAAAACAATACAGAGATAAACAGCGCAGCATAAAACCATAAGAACCAACCAAGCATAAGAGCCAAAAAAGATAAAAAATCAGTAATAGAGTGTTGCGGTGCTGCTTGCTGTTAAAAGTCTGAAAAAAAGTTTTTTTGAGATTCTACTTAAAAAGACTTAGATCAGTGGTGGAGCGTAGATCCAGAGGGGGCTGGTTCCAGAGCCTGGGTAAAAAAAAAAACACAGCGTTTTGACCTTATCCTCAGTATATTTAATAATAATTGTTTGCCTGAAAGACCTGCCAGGCACACAAAAGCTTAGCAATTCAGACAAATGAGGTGGGGCCAGGTCATAAAGTGCTTAAAATGCAATTAAAGTTTAAAATATATTTTAAAGCAGATAGTAAGACATTGAAAAGGGATGATGTGTTCACTTTTGGAGGTGTCGGGCAGAAGACCAGCAGCTGCATTTTGGACAAGCTGAAGGCGACTGAGGGATGACAGAGAGAGACCGAAATAAAGGGCATGGCAATAATCAATCCTGGAGCTGATAAAGGCAGGAGTGGCCTTCTCTAGGTCAAGACAACTCAGTAATGTCTCATAGCATACATTTCTTGTCTTAAGGATATGCTTTTAAAGTAGTAAGCAGGAGAAGAGAAGAGAGTAGGATGTAGGTTTTTTTATTTTGTTTTTTATAAATTATTGGCTTCCTGAAAGGTATTTTATTGATGCTGCTTTGAGCCAAAAAACTGGGTAATATTTAATATGAATGACAATACAGGGCTGTAAAGAGATATTAAGGTTATTGATATTGAACAGTTGTAGAAAGCATATAATTTGTGTCCCTTACATTGCACACAGTCTTGGAGAAACTAAAAAAAAATCTCCTAACTTGCCTTATGTCTTTACCCTCATATACTTAATCATGTCTTATCAAGGCATCCCCAGATAATTAAACTCATCTCGAGCATAGAGATTAATTAGAGGAGGTTCACTGCAATGAGAGAATAAAATAAATGTATGTAAGATAAAGGGAAAAAAGAACTGTGCTTTCATTGTGCTCCAGTCTGCTGGAAGTGTGCATCTTTGCTTTTAGAAGGGACACTCCCATTCGCGCTGCAACAGTCATTCAGTAATTCAATTTAGTCCTTATTGACCACATCATGTCTGTCACGGTTATTTAAGACGCCACTCCCCCGTCCGGTCTGGTCTGCTGTGAATAATGTACTTCCCATCGCGCTCGCTCCTGTAACGGCTTTTTGATGCTCGTCAAAATAAAACAGATCAACGCTCACAGATCTAGGAAATCTCTGGGGAGTGTGCAGCAGAGTCAGGCTCATATTCATACAGTGTCAAAAATAGTTCCTGCGATTCTCCAGCTGAAACCCGACCGCCTTTGTTACAGCATCTGCAGCACCAAGGAAGATATTTGATTTATCCTCTGATTTTCGTCTGTGGGTAAAAAGATGCTTAGAAGCTACATCGGTCCATCCGAAGCTGTTTCAGAAGCTGCAGGGGATTCATATGAGCTAATTGGGAACTTGAGACAGCCTCAGCAAGAGATCAACTTCCTGCAGGAGAAGTTGTCATCATTACTGCCTAAGTTGGTGCAGGAGTCAGAGGGCTCCACAGATGAAAGGCTAAAAGCTCTGGCTCCCTTCCGATGTGTCAGAGATGAAGATTCAGTTGCTAGAAGAGATGATGGCACATCAATTAGGCTGAAAGTGGAGTGTGGATCTGTCTTTTATCTGCTTACATGCACAATCTCTGCCTGACAGATCCGGCTGCCATCACCCAGTTTTTCTAAGAAAGAAAATCTAAAGAAACCAGGAGTCCGTCTAGGGAAAATACACACCTGAACACATAATTACAGGGCCTATGGTACTTTCTATAGAAAGAAAATTAACCATTGTAAACAAAGCTGAGGGCAGCAGTAGCTCCATCAATAAGACTGTGAGAGAGATACAGTTTAACACAATCACAGGACCAGGGATACTTTCTATGTAAAGATAAACCATGAAAGTGGTTTAAACTTAGTGGCAGCAATAACTTGACCAATGACTCAGTCCAAGGAAGCTACACTTATAAGCAAATACTCACAGGGCCAGTGGGATACTCTGTGGAAAAAAAATAACAAAGAATACACAAAGCTAAGAGCAGCGGTAAATTCTTTGATAACTCTAATCCAGGAAAGAAACACAGATGCACTGAGTCAGGCGTAGTGACTGAAAAATAAATTGTAATGCCCATTTTTAATACAGCAGCAACCTACCCCCTCACTCCTGAAAGTTTCTGCAAACTTCCCTCAACAAACTGAACTCCACCAATAAGTTGTGATATGTTAGACGACGGCTTTACTGGTTGGGTTTGATAGCATCTTCACTTAGTTGATTTTATAGCTTGTTTTGCTAACATTTTGAAAAAAATCATCACGAGAACTAATATTTTTGTTGTGAAGCGAGATCTTTGGTTTTTGTTGTGGTCTTGTGTTTTCGACCTTTCATTTAGTTTGGATTTTGTCTAAGTTCCTTTAATGGTTTCTTATCTATTACTTGTTATGGTTTTCTTATGACTATTATTATATTCGTTGTTATTCTAGCTCCTTTGTCTTCCTTGTAGTTTCTAGTTTAGTTTCCCATTTAGTATATCTGTGTTTATTTATGTTTTGGTATTTGTTCACCTGTGCTCTTTGTCTACTAGGTTATTTTCTCTGTTCCTCCTCGTCCTGGTTCCCTTTCTGTGGTTTAGGTTTTATTTACGGTCAGGGTTTCTTTATGGGTTCTTTGTTAATTATTAGGTTTTGGTGTTTCTTCTATTCCCTCTAGTTTCTCAGTTTACTTTAGTTAATGATTATTCTAGGTTCTTATGTCTCTTTTGGTTTATTATCTCCGTCTAGAGTTTTGCTTAGTTGTGTTTTCCTGAGTTTTGTTGTTCATAGTTTTGTTTTTGTAGTCAGGTTCCTTTGGTTATGTTATTGCCTAGCTTCCCTCATGTTCCCTTTGTATTCTAGTTTGGTCACCTTAGCAACCATCCAGATTCCTTCAGTTCTCTATAGCCTGGTCCACACCTGATTTCCATTCTCATCTGATTACCTGCCTCAGTATCTCATTGGTCCATACTCCACTTCCCTCTGTTCATAAGCTCTCGGTTTTTGTTTGTCCTTTGCTGGTTCCTTGGTTCGTTCACCTTTCCTCGTCTAAAGCTTTGACTACTATGTTCCGGCAGAGTCAACTCTGTAAGTTTTTGGAGTTTCGACTTGTGTTTTTGTACCTGCAGTGATTTTTGTTACGTTCTTGCTACGTTTGGAAAACCTTTTGAACTTATCTTTGAATAAAAGAAGAAGACTCCTTTAAACATGCAGCTGCCGAGCTCTTGTCTGTGCTTTGGTCACTCTAAACCTCAGAACCCAACAATTTTGTGGTTGTTGTGGGACAAAATCAATTATTATTTGACAAGCCATAGGCTTTTCTAAACAATAATTTGCTCAAGAAACATTCATCTGCTGAACTTGATCTGGAAACGGTTTCCTTATCATTACTGTGCTACAACCACCATAAATAACACCAAAAACTTTCCAGAGCAACAGTTATCTGGACCACTGTCTGCTGGGATACTGCTGGGAGACGGTCCTCTTTTGATGAACGAGCCTTTGGGTCTAGGTTCTGTTGAAGCTAATGAGATGCGTGACGGAGCTGCGACTGATACAGGTCATGGAGACATATGGGGAATGGTCTGGGCCGTATGCTGCTATGTTCAACAGCCATGCATCTCTGACAACTTGTGGTGCATCGCAAAGGCTTGCGGCAGACAGAGGAGTATCGGGAGTTGAGTTATGGAGGAGAAAAGATCAGGAAGGTAGGAGAGGAAAAGAGTGGGTAACTACTTGCTCCCAGCCGGTAGCCGGTCCCCAATAGTGACCTTGTTCCATTCTCCCCAGTAGAAATAGCTGATAAATGGGGAAGCGAGGACACAAACCCGAATACAGGCCAGCACTGGCTCACATATCATGGGCTTGTACCACAAATCAGAATTCATGAGTAAAGTAGGTGATGTGTTTTTATACTGAAAAAGTCCAAGAGTCCAAAACTTTTTTTAAACTAGGGAAATAACTTTGCAGACATAGTGAATTATATGAAAACGCACAGCTGGTGAATGATAAACAGCAGTGGTGATGTAGGGATGTGAAGCCTCTACAAAAACCCCAAACTTTGCACGTCTATAACTGAAACATGTGGGGGAAGGATGATCCTTTCCCAAGAACCAAAAGATGAAACACCTGTTCAATCAAAACTTTCAGTCACAGACTTTCAGCAGGCAAACACATCCCTATGATTAGAAGCTCTCCTAAATAGGAATTCAGTTCAATTTAAAAAATACCCCAAGGACCACCAAGTACCCAAAATACCCCAGCAGAAGGTGGCACGAGAGACTGCACTCGCCACAACAGATAGAAGACATGCAGGATCTTACTTTAAACGCTGATGGACCAAACTTGTTGCACCGTCTAGTCTGCTGTCCAGGTGAGCATTGAGGATCACTGAAATCTGCAATTGTCCCCTTTGTTTTGTTCACATTCAAGATGAGATGGTTGTTCCTCTGTACCTAGCCTCCTGCCCTCTCTGACACACCAGACAACTGCAGAGTCATCTAAGTATCTCTACAGAAGACAGGACTCTGACTTGCACCGGAAGTCTGAGGTGTACACTACGCTGCCTCAGACAAGTCTACTTATCAGGTCATCTTTGATCCAGGCGAATATGAAGACCTCCATCTTTGTTTTCTGTAGCTTCTGACAAGGTACATTGGGCTGAATTGTGTTAATATGCTTTGGAAAAAAAGACAAATAATTACACCTCCAAAATATAACAGACTCTGTAAAAATTCATTGCATGTCAAACACTAGGAACCTCTTCCTGTTTAATCGAGTTTCTAATTATTGGAATGTTTTTGCCTGATAAAGGCAAGCCTACCTTAAATTATTAATGTTCAGTTTCATAATCTATCAAAACTAAAATGAACATTTAGTTTCCAAATAGGAATCTTCATCACTAACAAATTATGGCTCTGTATTTATTTGTATATTCCTCAGAGTTAGGAGTTTAGTTAAAACAAAAAAACCCCCCTTCAAGTAAAACTCTAATGACTGACCTGAGCTGGAATCACTGAAAAAAGGATCAGATTTAGTATCAGTCTACTCACTACTTATTAACAGAGGAAACAAAAACACAATTAGCAAACCAGAGGAAGGTAGTAACGAGTTATATATACCTTTACTTGAGTAACATTTTTAAAACAAAATCAACTTCAAAAAGAAGTTTTACTGCACTATATGTTTTACTTCTACTTCAGTAATATTATTTTGAAAGAATTCAACTTCTACTTAGCAAATATCTTGTCTACCTAACCCACTTGTGGTTTCTTCACTGATTGAAGAGCAAAAACATGATAACAGACACACAGATAGCAACCTATATAGTTTATGGTAAAAGGAGATTTCATGTTTGCACTCAAGCGTTTTTGTTCTAATGTTAATTTCCATATGCTGAGCGGTGTCATTTGGATGGAAAGTAAATATACAGTAACAGTAAAACTAATCACTGTGTTGGGACCACAGCCATGGTTACAACATGAAAGTCCGGTACGAACTTTTCTGGACCTTTCAAAATAACCTACTTCCAGCACAGCCAGGAAAAGAGGTAACAGCGGACTTCCCGTGACGTCGCTGTTTGAATAAAACCCAGCTTTCGAAGAGATTATGTCTCTTCTTCGCGGGTCCCCCAGGGGAGCTGGACAGAGGGACACAGCGCGCTAATGTCTCTTTACTGGCAAACAGACACAACTCTTCAAACTGGATCCAAGAGTGTCATACGATCACGTGATCATATGCACTAAGTTAAGTACGAATGAATTGCTGTTTGTGTATCCGGCATTCATTCATGAACGGGGTAATTAAGGTACAAGCTTTGCTTGACTTTTCTCTCTGAGGTCAACAGAAGCCGAACTGTGTTCTAGAGAGTTCCCAGCAGAGACCCTGTCTCTACGACGCCGAGTGGAGCAGTTTTCCGGTCTGAAGGAAGGACAACGGGACCGCATCACCGTGGTTACAGCAGTAACGTGCAGTTTGTCGGCCGACAGAGTGAGCCGCCCCACCCAACAGCTATGGAGGTTAGATGAAGCTAACCCTTTGTTCACTGTGAATGTTTCTTCAAACTTCGTCGCCCGGACAACTTTTCCTCAGCACGGTTCACCTGAGAGGTTAGGTTTGGGCAGAGAGAAGTAATTTAGAATGAAATAATCAAAACTTTTTTTTCGTTTTATGAAGTTTGGTTTTGTTTGTGTTGAAACTCAGCTATCTTAGTGCTAGCAGATTATCTATTCAGCACACGTGCTCAGTTTGTGTTCTGTGTTTGATGTATTTTTAAAAGTTGAGACAAACTTTATTTAAAGGGTGATTTTAAACACAGAAGATCGGCCATGACGCGCTTATGCATTTTAACCCCTTTTATCAGTGGTATTTTAAAGGTATGTGTTTGATTCTGATGATAAGCTATAAGCTTCTTTTGTTAGCTTTAACCACTAACAGCTAACAACACGTCCTTACATACTTAAGATCATTTACCCAAAAAGGTTGTTGGTTTTCAATCTTGTAAAATATTTCCCTAAATATTGTTTTACTAAACTTGATAACTAAGTAAACACCATTAAGCCCCATTTCTACAGAAAGATTTGGCTCTTTTTCAAAATAATATTTCATTAAATATTATTTTACTATTTCCTTAATATTTCTTTAAATATTATTTTTGTAAATAAAGGCAGCTAATTAAACAACGTTGAGAAATGGTCATCCAGAAGGTTGGTTTTATTCAGCAGATTATTCTTTAAAACATTATTTTATTAAAATAATATTTTATCTGATCTTGCATTGTGAATGGTTGTCTAAAGGTATGCCAAATATTGCCTAAGTTAGTTCCAAGACTAACTTAACTACACTTCCAGATTCTTCAAGATAATCCTTGGTTCTCAAACATAAACACTGCATGGTAATGTTGCATCACTCTTTTTGGTCATGATTTCTAAGCATCTTTAATCAACTTGTTTATATTGTACATAGCCCATCAGTCTTCGTTATATTTAATTCTGCTTGGTAGTTTAGTTGGATTGTTTTAGCATTGTAAAGAGTTTGTTGATTGAAATATGTTTGACTTTGTGTTGACTTATTTTTGTTAATAAATTCTTGTATTTCCAGAGTTTTGCTGTTCAATAATGTCAGAGCTTGGCTCATCCCTTTCAATTTTGTCCTAATGCCACCGCCTTATTAGGCTGGTATTCACAGGACAACCTTTAACAGACCGAAATATTATTTAATAAATATTAAAGTATTAATATTAAATATTAAATAATATATTCATATTCATAATTACAACAACTGGAAGTAGTTTCCACTGTTCAAACATGGATGTTACCTGTAGGTACTGGTTTCAAATGCTTTATGTGGTAAAAGCCAGATTTGCATTTTCTCTTATGACTACTTATTTTGTTAAGATATGATTTATTTAAACTATTTTTACTGTATTCTTTAAAAATACCAAAATCTGCACATAATTAAAAATTGTAGTCTTATTACTTGGTTTTTCTAAGTCAGACATTATGATCTAATACCTCATTCAGATTTAAGAGGGGAATGTTGAGGATTACTCAAAATCTAGGGGACCCCTGTGGGACCAGACAATTTAGCCAACACCAGACAACTGCCACAGAAGAATACATGAAGTGTCTTACTTGAGGTCCAACTTGTTGCTGGAACTCTCACAGCACCGTTGAGGTCTCTGTGGAAGTGCAGTTTCAGCATTTGTCTTTCAACTCAGCTTATGGTTCCAGTCACAAACAGATGTCTGATCTGACTGATCTCATTTCCAGGATGGAAGGTGGTGTTGTACCTTCTGGTACAGACGTTGGATTTCTAGATGATCATACGTTTGGATCATTGCGTGGTCTAGAGGGTCACAGATTACTGGTCCAGTGGCTTGTTGATTCCAATTGCATCAGCTCCCACAGAGCTGATGCACTTGGAATCTCCCAGTTGAATTAATCAGGCATTGGTCAGATGCAGATCTGAGGGAACCTGTGCCCAACCAAGAATGAATGTAGCTGACATTATCTATTTATCTTCAAAGATATTTTCTTTTGGGTTTAAGAGAGACTCTAAGCACCACCGAAGGACTCAGAACCTAGAAAGTATTTTCTTTGTTGTTGATAACCTAGAAAACACTCTTTAAGGTTGGAAACACCGAGCCACCAAATGGCATCAAAAATATTTTGCTTTGAGTAAATCTATAGTTCAACGAGGCCCTGCAAAAAGACCGGTTAAAGTTCACATCTAAGGTGTGTGTGCTTTGCTACAGAAACCAGGTTGTGCAAAACCTCAAGAAAAGATTTATCTCAGCACCAAACATCAAAAGCTTCGCTGCTCCTGAACTGCTGGATCATGAATCTTGCAAGAAAAGCAGCTACAACAGAAGCTGTTTTCGCCCTGTTTAAGCTTCATGACCACATTTTGCAGCGAAGCAGAAGCTGTTGTGCAATCAAGACTAATTCAAGGGGGGGATTGTAAGATGCAAGCTTCATGGGATCAGTGAGCAAACCTTCTTTGATCTCCCAGCCCAGATAATATAGGTCATCTCTTCTGGGGGGAAACAACAAAACCAAATGAGGTGGAAAATATCCTTCAGCACACCTCTTAGGAGCAAGAATACACACAGGCCTAAATGCAACTATACAAGAATCATAGCTGACCTGTTTTTATGGTCTTGAAGCTTGGCGCTCTGAACACAGCGGATCGCCAGCCTGTTTGCAGATGAGAGGAAGAGGAAATTCTGAAATGAGAAATATTGTATCTGTCACTTCCTATCCTGTTGCCTGTATGTGTAGCCTGTTCACACTGGGTATCCATGGCAACTGTTTTATAATGCCTCACCAAACACCTTAGAAGAGGTTTCTTTTTATCTGGGCCAGAGGGCTGGGACAGGGGCAGCAGAGAATCAAATGTGAGGGCAAATGTGACAGGTGACGGGTTGTACACGGGTGTACTTTTTTCTGATGACAACTTTGTTAAAGGTGGCTTTTTTTTGCAAAAAAAGATTGTGTTAGATTTATTATTTTTCAGGTTCTGCTGCTGCAGTTTTTGGAAGCAGTCATAGAAAGGCAGCCATCAGATCATGTGCTTTAGTGAGACACACTGGCACTGACATTCACTGTACCGGAGCATGTTCCCTGGGTGCTTGAGGACAAGTCCAGTCATGTGGAATACAGCAGGCGCGAGCTTGATGGCAGGGTAGTGTGCGGTCAGCTGGGTCTTCTGCAGCGATGAGCCAGAGTCCATGCCAGGAGCTGACAGGACCAATCAGGGACGAGCTTGGGTCCTTGTTCATGCATGCTAATAAGCTCATCTGAGGGTGTACCAGCGGGGTGGGGTCGGGGTGAGGGGTTGTTGCTATGGATACAGCAGCAGTCAGTTGACATTACCTGAGCAGGTAAGCCGTGTGAAAGGAATGTGGTGTCTTGGTGCTGGCTGCAGGAGGCTCTGTGACCTTCAGTTAAAAAACCTTTGCCCCATCACAACCACAAATATTTAATATATTTTATTTCTGATTTTCTGTGACAGATAGCCCAACACAAAATAGTGCATGATTGTAAAGTGGAAGATACATGATGCATGGTTTATTATTTCTTACAAAATCTAAAAACTATGACCTGCATTTTTATTCAGCCCCCATGAGTCAATACTTAGTAGAAAAAAACTTTTCACTGCAGTTACTGATGCAAATCTTTTGGGATGTGCCTACCAGTTTTTCAGACCAAGGGTTGAATGTGTTACTCTTTTGTTTTAGTAGCTCAAGTGGCTCAAGTTCAGTCAGATTGGACGGAGAACATCTCCAACATCAGTTTTCAAATCTTGCCACAGATTCTCAATTGGATTTTGGTCTGAACTTTGAATGAACCATGGTAACGCATTGTAGTCGTTGTTCTCGGCCTCAGTCTCAAGTCTATAGGAGCCTCTATCAGGCTTTCTTCCAGGATTCTGTAGTTATCTCCATCCATCTTCCCATCAACTCTGACCAGCTTTCCTGTAACCATTAAAGAAAAACACCCACACAGCATGATGCTGCCACCACCATGTTTCACTTAGGGATGAAGTGCAGTGCTAGTTTTACATGGCTTTTGTGGCAAACCTCAAAAAGGTTTTCATTTCAGTTATGACTTTCTTGTTGTCACCCTTTCAAAAATGGTAGATATGTAGAGCTCATGTGTAATAGTTTTCCTGTCAACAGATTCTCCCACTTGAGCTGTGCATCTTTATAGCTCATCCAGAGTTATCATGAGCTTCTGGACTGCTTCTCTGATTAATGCGCTACTTACAGTACCTGGCCTGTCAGTTTAGGTGAAAGGTCATTAATGTTCTTTTCCAAACCTCTGAGGCCTTCACAGAACAGTTGGGTTTACACTGAGAATTACGAACAGGTGGACCTGTTAAGTCACCTCTGTGGGCAGTTGGTTGAACTGCATTTTATTTAGGAGTATCAGAGTAAGGTGGGTGGAATCCTAATAAAAAAGATTCAAGCTTGTGGTTCAATGTTAAACAGTTCAGGGGGTATGAACATTTTAAGCACTTTGTTGTGTAACACATATGGTGTTACCACGGTTATTTGTGTGATGATTTTGGGGACTTAGCTTTGCAACAGGAGACCAAAAAACTCCCAGAAGTGTTTTGTTTATCTTTGAATAGGCTGTTTAATCATATTGAAAGCATTCAGTGAATCAACAGAAGGACTGACTGCATGATAGATGTGAGTGCACAGAAAAAGGACTCCATTACTTTGTTTTGACTTTGTAAAGTCAAAAGTGCACTAATTTTTACCTGATCCAAATGATTCGACAGTTCATTCCTCCAAATGAGGAATGTGTCTAGAACTCTATATGTGTCTAGAACACATATAGAGAAATGTTTGGCCAAATTAATCACTTATGTTCAACATTAATTTGTGCAGCAACAGCCTAAAATGTATTTCCAATCAATGTTTCATCTCCTTGTCGACCTACCACAGCCACTTTTGGCCCTTTTTGTCCCGGGCATCTTTGAGGTCGTTCATCTTTTCATATGCTAATGTATTAATCAACATTTCCCAAATGACCTGAGCTTATGCAGGGCTTGGACTTATTAGGTGTTTTTTTGGGGAAATTAACCTTTACTGCTGGAAGGGCATCTGATAATCCAAACTGTCCAATTGGACTCGCAGGTCAGTGCATTTTCCTTTCCTCTGCAGAGCAAATGAGCAACAAAATATTACTGTAGGATCATTTCAATGACATGCAAGTAATCTGCTTCAGCCGTAAATTGGGAAAATAACAAAACAAATGGATCATGAGCAGAGTTAATCCCTGATTTAATGCCTAGAGAGCATGAAGGAGACCTAATTAGTACAACAACTAATGCCTTCTTTAATGATCAGCTTGGATAACAGAAAAATGAGTAAAAGAACCAAAGTAAAGCAAATTTCTGAAAGTTCATATACTGTATATATGTATAAAGCAAGGAAAATTTAACATTTTGAATGCTTACTCATACAGTTGTTGTAATAAATGTACTCATTATATACAGGGGTTGGACAATGAAACTGAAAAACCTGTCATTTTAGTGTGGGAGGTTTCATGGCTAAATTGGACCAGCCTGGTAACCAGTCTTCATTGATTGCACATTGCACCAGTAAGAGCAGAGTGTGAAGGTTCAATTAGTGGGGTAAGAGCACAGTTTTGCTCAAAATATTCAGAACAATGAATTCTAGTCAAATTCTAGACTTAAATTTGATTGCGATGCTGTAGTATAACCATAAATAGGCCATTCAAAAGCACTCCAATGCAACTGAATTAACATAATTCAGCAAGGAAGAGCGGGCCAAGTTACCAGTTATCAAAATGCTTGATTAGGTTTAGGGCATAATTAGTTTTTCCCCCAGAGCCAGGTTGGTTTGGATATGTTCCCTTAAAAATTAAATCTTCATTGGAAAACTGCATCTTTATCTGATATTAAAATACTGTAAGTTTGATGATCTGAAACATTCAGCTGTAACAAAAAGCAAAATTAGTAAAATCTGTGACGGGGAAACACTTATCACTGTCCTGTTGTTTTTTTAAACAACAGGAAGTCTGATTTTTCAAAAGCTTACATTTGGATTTGTTGTCTGTTTATTGTTATCTGATGAGAATAATGTTGCAGCAGGGTCATTAGTCTACAGTGTATCAGCTTATAATACAGTCGACCTCGTCCGTCTGCAGGCCTCTAACTCCTTGTGGTCAGAAGCATAAACAGCAATTCTAAGAGCTTTGTGATTTTTTCTCACAAAAAAGGAACCTATTTACATTACTGTCGTGTGAAGCTTTGTTAAAATGGAAATGTTGATAAAAGCAGCTTTAAAGTTCAAGCTCAAAGCGAAATGTTTGAAACAATAGGACCATGTTAAAGTAAAATCAACCAACCGGGGGAATGATCAAAGGGCAGCTTTGTTTTCAAAAATGCACAAACCAATTACATAAAATGGGAGCACAGCTTTAGCCTGGTGAAAATCACACCTTCTCAACAGTATAATGTCTTCCTTCTGATCATAAACCTCAATTTTAAAAGACCACTGTGTGAAGTAATCACAAGCTGCACATTCTAGTTTATTAAACTCTGGCTTTACTGTCAATGAGTTTGCAGCAACAAGAATCACATGAATCATTTGGTGCTACTGCAAATTACCTCATATTATACTTTCAAGGACTGATACTTTTTTTAAATTTTGTGAACCGTTCATGAGTAATTGCTTATCAGGATTTCTTAAGATCTTTTTATTTGGCTTTTAGCTATTTTCTAAAGTGTATTTTCAATCTAGATTTCACAAATATCATAAGATGTTGGTTTTATTTATTTATGGCAAGTCAAGGATTTTGCCAGTGCTGTCATCACAGATACCAGACAATGCGACAAATGTTGAAATAATATCTAAACTTTGATACAGGTAGCTCCTTGCAAAAGGAATTAATTTCTGTTTCACAAAAACACAAAAAGAAAAACAGTTGAGCCGACCTAAAATGTACCATTGCAACATAACTTGATTTCAAAAGAAATTTTAGGCCTAAACTTGGCATATCTTGGCACTGTGTGCAGTATGTCCTTTAAAAAATGAGGAAAGGAGACAATCAGAAGACAAAAGATACACACAGCATTTCAGAGCAGATTAACATTTCCTGAAAGTCGTCACTACATCCCTTTTCTATCTCCACTTCATCCCTATGGGGTTGTGAGGATGCTAGTGTCTTCAGCAGTTAATTGGTGAGAGGAGGATTACACCCTGGACAGGATCAGTAGTACCCAGAAAGAGCCCACATAAAAAGGCTGTAGCTAGGATTCAAACCCAGGACCTCCTGGCTGTGCAACCCCCACTCTTAAAGAGTCCTTCCACAGGACTTAAAAGATGCATTTGGGTTCTTAGTCGTCTCATCTAATGTATGCTAAAACCTTCCCAGAAATGGTTTATATAGAAGAATGGCTGTTAAAAAGTAAATTCTCGAGAAAACACAAATAAAATGGTAATTTATTGAAACAGAATATAAAAGAAAAGTTTGAAGAAAATAAGATCTTTCATTTAACATGTGTGTATTATAGGTTCACGGTTCTATTAATTAATTTAAAATTAAATTTCTTCTAAGAGAAGAAACGAATGCAATGGTTAAGTCAATGGGTAAAAACTAGTTTATTTACAAGTTAAAAATTAATCTAGGATGGAACAAAATGGCAACATGAGTACAGAATGACAAAGGGGTGAATACCGGCTGTTCCCATGATGTAAAAAAGGTAAAATGACACAAATTGCTGCTGTGATTTAATTTACCCATTCACCTTTACCAATAAAATCCACAAAACAGGAATATGTGTAGTTAAACATTTTTATTGGCTTCTGGTCAGGTACCCTAGATTTACAGAATCCCAAATTCAGAATAGTACAATCACACTTTGATACAACAACAACAACATCCTGAGCTAGAATGTGACACACAAAGGCTTCTCTTTTCAGCCAAACAATATTTCCAGAAATTCTGGAGACGAAGCAAACACAAAAAGCTTAAAAAAAGATTTAACAATAATACACTCATGGGATGGCATTCCAAACACCAGGCCCTCAATACTTTTGAAAGTGTGTAGGATGATCATGAAAAAGAACAGAACAAAAGACAAAGACCAGTCTGAAAAAGCCCTCAGAAAGCTTTGAACACTGGTTCAGCAGGAAAGTTCAGGCAGTGTTAGACAGTAAAAGGTGGCGCTACAAAATATAGATTTGTTCAAGCTTAAACTGTTGAAACTGTTTCTTTCTCGATTTTTCTGGCATATAAATCTATAAACAAATGATGAGTCACTCAAAACCCTTGCACAGTTCTGTCAAATCTTCTTCTTTTGTTTCCGAACAGAGAGGCAAATAAATCTTGTCGCTGGAGAGGGCATTGGACAAGCCCTCCTGCCAAAAAGGCTCTTGATATTATGAGAGCAGGCAGCAGATCATGTTGTGACTCACGAGGTTATGCGCAGCTTGGGAACAAGAGGAACATAAATGGGAGAAACACAGCAACAAGACAGGGACATTGGTCTAAACAGCCCAAGACTTGGAAAATAAACTGCTGCAAGACAGGGCCTAAAAGTATCAATACAATCTAGATTTTTGTCACATTGCCACATACTTTAACTTATTATATTGGATTTTTATCTGATAGTAATACAATCAAATACAAAGTAGTGCATAAAGGTGAAATGGGAGGAAAATGATTCATGCTTTTAATTTTTTTAATTATATAATTTAATATCAAAGAGCTAAAAAGCATGGCATGCATATGTATACATCCTCCTTTACTTTGATGACCCTAAATGAAACCTAGTACAACCAATTGCCATTGAGACATCACCTTATTAATAAACAGAATCCAGGTGTGTATAATTTAATCTCAGTATAAATTCAGCCCTTCTGTACAGGCCTCAGCAGTTTGCCAGAGAACATTAGTGAAGGAAAATCAACACAAAGACCAAGGAACACAGCAGACAAGTCAGTGGTACAGTTGTGGAGAGGTTCAAAGCAGAGTTAGGTTATAAAACAATATACAAAGCTTTGAAGATCTCACAGAGCTTGGTTCAGTCCATCATCTGGAAATTAAAAGACAATGGCACAGCTCCAAACCTAGCATGACCTGACTGTCCACTTGTCAACTAACAGATTGTGCAAGAAGAGCAAGAGGCTCATGGTAACTCTGGAGGAGCTGCACTGATTGGCTCAGGAGAGCTAAAAACAGATGCACACTATACTTTTCAGATTTTAATTTGTAAAAGAAATTTAATCCTCGTATTCTTTTAACTCTTTCACAAAATGTGAAAAGTTAAATTCTAAATAAATATTTTACAAGCCTCTGTATTATTATGGCTAAAAGTTTCGACTGACAATATCACTGTCATAATTGTAGATTTATATCTGCAGCAACTCCAGATATGACGTTAAAGTTGTTAAGGGAGGTTAATCAACTGTACTTCACTGCTTTGCTCAGTTCCTGTTAATTTTCCAAGTGCAAATTTATGCAGAGTCGGGTCCCAATTACACCTGATGTCAAGGCTGTGCTGAACTGAGGTGTGAATCAAAACTGGCCCTGGATCAGTAGATGAAAAGGAACGATCAATCAAAAACTTTATTGAAGCTGGATGGCTAAGAATAACACATTCGTGTCATCAGTCTATAACTCAAGATAGATCTGACAACTCATACTGATAACAGCACAATACAGCCCTCACATCAAAATTTTGTGACCTGAACTTTAGCTCATCTAACCAGCGAAATGCTGTCCTGTCACTTGTTTGTCAGTGTTGCCTGATTTGAGATCATTTTAGCCAGTGTGATTTTTCCAGTGACGTCGGATGAGACTCAAGTGCAGAAATAGCTCTGAAACTTTCCTATTTGGGAGCAGAGGTGTATTCAGAAGATGTGGCTCACACATCTCTCTCAAAAGAAGAGTTTGAAGAAATATTGTTTTCAGGGCCAACCTTCCACTGAAGCCTGAAACACTAAGAATAGATTGTTGAAACAAACTACAATCGATCATGGACTGTGCCAGTTTTTCAGCTCTGCAGGTTTGAACACACAGATGAAGGCTCTGGAAAGAAATTTGGAGTTATTCCCCCAGTCTGAAGGTCTCGTCAAGATAAAAAAAAGACCTTTTTTGACATTTTCTTTCTGGGGTTCAATGTTATTAAGTTTTGATTTCTGTCAGATGTCATCTGTGGGCAGACATCTGATGCTTTAGCTGGTAGGGAGGTTATTTTCTTTGAAAAAGATTGACACCAAGACTGCCACAAACAAAAAAAGTACCTCCTTACTTTCTTTTATATTTTCCAACCAATAAAACAGAGTTTATTGAAATCCTTTGAAACTGTCTTAATTGACAATTCTTTAAGAACTTTCACACCACTTATAACCACTGCTTGTATCCAGTCACAACAGCAGATTGGGCAACATGTATGATATGTGACCAGTTACCCTAATATGATGGTCTGTGGAGAACATGCAAAACTCAATGCAGAAATGTTCCGAATGGGATTTGCACTCGGGACCTTCTTGTTGCAGGATAGCAGTGCTAACAAACTGCTGCACCTTGCAACCCATCTGAAAGACATATCTTAAAGAAACAGGAACGTAACCAGAACCTATTTTTGGAAGACCTATTTTTACCCAAGCTTTAACTTCCTAGTTGATGTCTTAAGATGTTACTTTAATATTGCTTCATAATGTTTCATCTTTTTGATGCCATCTTTTTTGAGAAGTGCACCACTCCCTCCTTCAGTAAAACACCAACACAACATGATGCTCCCATCTCCATATTTTATAGTTGGGATGGGGTTCTCAGGCTTGTAAGATTCCCACATTTCCATCCAAATCTAACACTAGTCATTATGGTTAAATAGTTCAATTCACTTTCATTAGACCACGGGATAATAAAAGGTCTTTATTCCTGAGTACAAAGTGTAATCTAGCTTTTTAATATACCTTTGGAGTAATGGGTCCTTTCTCACTGAGTGGCCTTTTAGTAGAGGCCAGTACAGGACTTGATTTACTGTGGATAATTACACTCTCTTACCAGTCAAGTCAAGTCAATTTTACTTTCTGAAGCACATTTAAAAGTGTTGTACATCTAAAATAATCAAATAACACGGTGCACAGATATAGAAAACCCTAAACTCAGTGTTTCAGAAAATTAGAATATTACATAAGATTAATAAAAAGGATATTTTAAACAGAAATGTCAGGTTTCTGAAAAGTATGTTTAGGATTCTATGCACTCAGCACTTGGTTGGGGCTCCTTTTGCATGAATTACTGCATCAATGTGGCATGACATGGAGGCGATCAGCCTGTGGTTCTCCTGAGCTGAAGTTGATAGCGGTCTTCAGGTCATTTAGATTGTTGGGTGTGGTGTCTCTCACCTCTTCTTGACAATACTCCACAGATTCCCTATGGGGTTCAGGTCAGGCTTGTTGCTGGCCAATCAAGCACAGGAACAACATGGTTACTAAACCAGCTTTTGGTACCTTTGGCAGTGTAGGCATGTAAGTCCTGCTGGAAAATGAAATCAGGATCTCCACAAAGCTTGTCAGCAGAAGGAAGCATGAAGTGCTCTAAAATATCCTGATTGTGGACTTGATAAAACACTGTGGACCAACACTAGCAGATGACATGGCACCCCAAATCATCACTGACTGTGGAAGCTTCACACTGGACCTCAAGCAACATGGATTCTGTGCCTTTTCCACTCCTCCTCCTGACTCTGGGATCGTGATTTCCAAATGAAATGCAAGCCTTAAATGACATTGTCTCGTCTCTGGTTCAGGATTAGCTTGACACGAGGAATGTGACATTTATCCCCCAGGTGTAGGATTCGTCTGTGTGTCGAGGCTCTTGATATGTGAATCCAGCCTCAGTCCAGCCCTTGTGATGCTCCCCCAAATTCTTGAGTGGATTTTGATTGAGAATCCTCTCAAGGCTGCAGTTATCCCTGTTGCTGGTTCACATTGTCCTACCAGACATTTTCCTTGGAGACAGCACTTTGTTCAACACCAGCTTTTTTAGCAATTACCATATATGGCTTCCTCTCCTTGTGGAGGGAGTCAATGACTGTCTTCTGGACATCTGTCAGGTCAGCAATCTTCCCCATGATTTTGTAGCCTACTGACTCAGACTGAGAGACCATTTAGAGGCTCAGGAAACCTTTCCAGGTGTTTTGACCTAATTTGCTGATTAGGGTGTGACACCATGAATTTGAAATATTCAACTTTTTCACGATATTCTTATTTTCTGAGACTCAATTTAGGATTTTTATTATCTGTAAGCCAAAATGCACAAAAAATTGAAGAATTAAAAGCCTGAAATATTCTTTATAATGAGTAAAAAAAACAGAGAAATTTGTTAAGGTGTCATAGTGATGATTATTGTTATGACGATCAATGGAGTGGATTTCATAATTAGACAATTATATAGAGGAAGAAAAAAAAACCTTACTACTACAGGGCTGGAAGGAACCTACGCTGCACGGTCCTGCTCCCAGACAGGCAGCTGAGGGACCTGCAAACGGCTCAGAGGAGTCAAACATGAGTCACCATGCACAGTTAGGACACAGGAGATAAAGAAGAGTATGTTTGGATCCACAGCATGGGGCCACAATGAGAATGCACAAAGAAAGGTGGATGGTATGACAGCGTTACCACAGCAGTGACAGTGAGACTGTGCAGCGTCTTCTTCACTGGCTGGGTGTGTACTTTGAGTGCAATGAGGAAATGAAAACGTAGCATTTGGAAACATAACACCTCCCTCTTCCAAGGATGGTCGTTATGTAATGTACCTTGAAACCTTTCTCTGCCTCTACCTAAATAACTGGATGTACCTCAGAAGACAGAAGAAAAACGGACAAGAAAGGATGAATTTTCCTCATTTTGCACATTTAAATTCTACCTTTGAGGCAAACCATGATTCAGTGCACTTATATAAGTCTACCTTTTCATTTCTCTTGCAGGCAAGTTTAACAGAAGTCTGTAATAAGAACAAACAAAAAATTATGTTTGTTTGACCCAGCAAAAGTCCATGTCAAAAGTATTCATACCCCTTGATCTTTGACATTTTAGTTTATGATAGTACAACTACAAGCTATCATAGACTAACACAAATCAGTGCATAACTGTGCATAAGGACAAGGATACAGGTCCTTCTCAAAATATTAGCATTAAGAAGGACCTGTAGAGGATTTTTATAACTGTATTAATCCGTATTGAGCCCCCTCCTCTTACCGCCCTGAATAAAAGCCAGTGGGACCAATACACCTTCAGTAGTTGCCTAATTAGTCAACAGAGTGTGTTTAAATTAATCTCAGTATAAATCCAGCTGTGCGGCGAAGGCCTCAGACAGAGAACAGAGTTAATTTCAAGAGGTATGAATACTTTCACGACTGTATCCCATAATGATGTCATCATGTTTCTCACACACACACAGCATAATTTCATTTTCACTGTGACAGAAATGCTTTCATAATTTGTTGGGAGAACTTTAATTTGGGAATAATTATTATGAACCTTTCAGACGGTTTGTCACCTCATACCGAATAGCCTTAACCCCAAACTACGGAAAATATGAGATGCAAGTGAAAACCAAAAATTCTGTTTATCGTATTTTTTCACGTATGACACTTACTTTTTTTCTTTATTTTCAGTGCTACCAAAAATGTTTTTTTTTTACATGTTAACAAATCATAAAAATTACAGAAAAATTGTTTTGCTCAGATTTGAGATATTTGTTTAAGACAACTTGTGATTCAAGTCTTTGCCACCTGAAACTAAAAACTGTAACCCTGAATTACAAAAACATTGAAAAGAAAGTAATATGAAATGATTAGAACTTTTTTCTCAACTTTTACAGAGAATAAAAAGATATAATCTGACGTGTTTTGTTTTTCTTCTTACTACAACCTGTCTTTGAAAACAACGATACAACAGAAACACAGAAAAGTTTGTTCCACATTTTTTATTCATCACTAAGCTTTCATAGTAACTAAGATACTGTAAAATAAATAATTTATAAATTGTTAAAAACATTTATCACCAAATTGTAAAATTAGGAGTAATGGATTTAACAATATTGTTTAATAATTAAAAAATTTTATTATTATTTTTAACTCGTCATTTGGGAGTTTTTTATTTTATTTTGTAGTCAAGAACAAACAACATTTAGACAAAATAAATGTTTCTTCTTTTGTTTGATTACTTTGTTTGAACACAGCACTGGAAATACATTTTTTGAAATAAACAATTTTCTATTTTTCAGCTGGTTTAGAGAATAATATACAGATGCCTGGCAGTATTTAAACAGGTTCAACATGCCATGACAATGATTGTGCTGTATGACTCCACACTATGGGCGGTTCTAGACAGGTGCCCCTCTATAAGCACAGTCTGCTCTGCCCCTTCTTCTTGTAGTCGGTTTCACAGTTGCATCTCCACTCCAGTCTGTTGTCTAGGTGAACACCAAGGTATTTATACTCCTCCGCCATCTTCACTTCTTTTCCAGTCATGAAAATATGACCTATTTCTGTTTCTCTTAAAATCTACAGTAATCTCCTTTGTTTTATTAACGTTCAAGGTGAGATGATTGTTTCCACACCATGCCAGAAAGCGGTCCACCACCTTCCTGTACTCAGCTTCTTGTCCATCTCTGATCCACCCCACGACTGCAGAATCATCCAAGTATTTCTGCAGATGACAGAAGTCTGTCTTTAACTGAGTTTTTTTTTACCTTTATAGTCAGTCAGTCAGTCATTTTCTACCGCTTATTCCATAGTGGGTCGCGGGGGAGCTGGTGCCTATCTCCAGCAAGGAATTAAAAATTAAGTTGTTGCACTCTTAGCTTCAGCCGTATTGAGATAGGATCACAGTTTTCATCTGCTAAATCAGGGGTCTGCAACCTGCAACCCCAGAGCCGCAAGTGGCTCACTAAATATATTAAACGATGTAATATTGCCCTGTCATTTTTGTTTCATTCTTTTGTTCTGTGCCCCAAGTAAAAACACTGCCCCCCCTGCTAGAACCGCCACTGTTCTACACTTTCACTCATTCTAACCCTGAAATGACTCAGCCTGAGTCCACCCATGGTTCTCTTGTGCCTGTGAACCTCCCTGACATCCAGCATCTCTCTGCAGCTGCTAATAAGCTCTTGATAAGCCTGTCTTAGCTCAGCTCCGCTCTGGATGTCGGTGCAGAGACACAGTTCTGACATGCTCTTTCTTCAGCTCCTATTGTCCGACTCTCCATGCTGCAGCGAGCGGTGTGTAGCAGGCCGGCTCAGCTCGATATAACATGTTGGAAGATAAAGAATCTGACTCCCTGCCACGTTGAATCTATCTGGAGCGCCATCACGCTGCCATGGGAACAGATGAAGACATGCAGGCCCTCTCAGAGGGGGGGGAGGTTCTGCTGCAGGTTCACTTGTTTCTGCTGGACTTACTGCTGGCAGGAAAGCTCCTCTGGGTTGCTATGGCAACAGACTCATCATATGCAATGCAAGAAAAAGTCGTCAGTTGCTCTGTGAGTTGAAAGAAATCTGACTGACTTTGATGGAGACCTGATTCCCTCTGCTAGTTTTTACTCAAATGTGTTTTTGATGTGACGCAGACTGTTCACAGCCTCAGTTTGTGTGTTCGTGCACATCTCACTGTGTGATATTAGATTTAATTTTACCTTGTTATTGAACAAAAAAAAAAAAAATGCAGAGCACCTGCAGACCACAAAACTAGGCTCCACCCACTAGCGAGACAACACTAAACTTGCAACTTTCATAATATACTGTCTAGTTTCTACTAAAATATGCATGCGCTGTTTCTTCATGCTTTGCAAATCATAACTTCCTACCATGAATAGTGCAGAACCAACAGAAACAGAGTGCTAAGTTGGCAGTATGACAAACTGTCAGAATCAGAAGAAGTGTCAGAGGAGCAGAGAGGTTTCAGAGCCCTCAGTGTGCATGAGAATTAATGAAGCAGGAGGTGTTTTTCTATGTTGAGCCACATTGTTGATTGCTCTGCTGCCTCCCAGAACAAGACATGTACAACAAAAAGACTGAGGACACTGGTACAGCTGCAAAGGTATTCACACCCCTTAAATGTTTTCACAGTTTGGCCTGTTACAACCACAAGCTGCTATATACAGGTCCTTCTCAAAAAATTAGCATATTGTGATAAAGTTCATTATTTTCCATAATGTCATGATGAAAATTTAACACTCATATATTTTAGATTCATTGCACACTAACTGAAATATTTCAGGTCTTTTATTGTCTTAATACGGATGATTTTGGCATACAGCTCATGAAAACCCAAAATTCCTATCTCACAAAATTAGCATATTTCATCCGACCAATAAAAGAAAAGTGTTTTTAATACAAAAAACGTCAACCTTCAAATAATCATGTACAGTTATGCACTCAATACTTGGTCGGGAATCCTTTTCCAGAAATGACTGCTTCAAGGTGGCGTGGCATGGAGGCAATCAGCCTGTGGCACTGCTGAGGTCTTATGGAGGCCCAGGATGCTTCGATAGCGGCCTTTAGCTCATCCAGAGTGTTGGGTCTTGAGTCTCTCAACGTTCTCTTCACAATATCCCACAGATTCTCTATGGGGTTCAGGTCAGGAGAGTTGGCAGGCCAATTGAGCACAGTGATACCATGGTCAGTAAACCATTTACCAGTGGTTTTGGCACTGTGAGCAGGTGCCAGGTCGTGCTGAAAAATGAAATCTTCATCTCCATAAAGCTTTTCAGCAGATGGAAGCATGAAGTGCTCCAAAATCTCCTGATAGCTAGCTGCATTGACCCTGCCCTTGATAAAACACAGTGGACCAACACCAGCAGCTGACACGGCACCCCAGACCATCACTGACTGTGGGTACTTGACACTGGACTTCTGGCATTTTGGCATTTCCTTCTCCCCAGTCTTCCTCCAGACTCTGGTACCTTGATTTCCGAATGACATGCAGAATTTGCTTTCATCCGAAAAAAGTACTTTGGACCACTGAGCAACAGTCCAGTGCTGCTTCTCTGTAGCCCAGGTCAGGCGCTTCTGCCGCTGTTTCTGGTTCAAAAGTGGCTTGACCTGGGGAATGCGGCACCTGTAGCCCATTTCCTGCACACGCCTGTGCACGGTGGCTCTGGATGTTTCTACTCCAGACTCAGTCCACTGCTTCCGCAGGTCCCCCAAGGTCTGGAATCGGCCCTTCTCCACAATCTTCCTCAGGGTCCGGTCACCTCTTCTCATTGTGCAGCGTTTTCTGCCACACTTTTTCCTTCCCACAGACTTCCCACTGAGGTGCCTTGATACAGCACTCTGGGAACAGCCTATTCGTTCAGAAATGTCTTTCTTTGTCTTACCCTCTTGCTTGAGGGTGTCAATAGTGGCCTTCTGGACAGCAGTCAGGTCGGCAGTCTTACCCATGATTGGGGTTTTGAGTGATGAACCAGGCTGGGAGTTTTAAAGGCCTCAGGAATCTTTTGCAGGTGTTTAGAGTTAACTTGTTGATTCAGATGATTAGGTTCATAGCTCATTTAGAGACCCTTTTAATGATATGCTAATTTTGTGAGATAGGAATTTTGGGTTTTCATGAGCTGTATGCCAAAATCATCCGTATTAAGACAATAAAAGACCTGAAATATTTCAGTTAGTGTGCAATGAATCTAAAATATATGAATGTTAAATTTTCATCATTACATTATGGAAAATAATGAACTTTCTCACAATATGCTAATTCTTTGAGAAGGACCTGTATATTCACAAGGATTCTAAGCAATACACCAAAATAAAGTATAGTTGGGAGGTGGAAAGAAAACCAGACATGGTTTTCAACATTTTGTGCCATGCATTTGTATTCAGCCCATATTACTCTGATATGCCAAAATAAAGTCCATAACTGCCTTCAAACGTCACCTAATCAGTATAATTTTCATCCCATTTCACAACTATGGACTAATGTATGTTTGCCCCTTAAAATTGATACAAATGAATACTTTTGCAGTGAACTGTTAAAACTGGAATATCTTTTTTCGAAGTGCCCAATTTGGCCCAAGACAGATTCTGCCGGAGAAAGTTTACATTTACAGCTGAAGAGCTTTCTGTTGCGGCCCATTAAAGCGCGAATGAATGAAAAGTTAAAAGGGATCAAGTAAAATCGTTGCCCTCTTTTAGTCTCTTGGCACATTACATTACAGCAGTAGCTGCAAAGCAAAGGAAATATGAGTGCAGGGAGGGGGGAAAAACGGAATAATCCGATCCCCGCAGATGGAAACAGGCTGCTCTGGCTTAGTTGCTACCCTTTAACCTGTTTGTGAATCTGCACTCATGTGTTTGTCATAAACACACTTTTGTATTGAATCCTGCATTGCTGGTTTGTTTGCAAGCAGTTCAGTAAGCGTCTTGTTGAATTTAACAAACACGAGTCTTAATTTTTCATCAGCCATCACAGAGAGATGCATTTTTTTCATTGAGCAATTTGTTGCAATGTTAAATGCATTGAAAGGCTCTGAAAATTAAAAACACCCCCATAAATTGTGTATGCATATGCAGGATGAGGAACAGGCCAAATGCATGTCTTTATTTAAATCTATTGTGCTTTTGACTCGTGTATTTTAAGTTTTTAAATGGGAATTTCTTTTTGATTGATGGAACTGTTTTTTAAACTTATATCCTTGATATATTTTGACTATACTGAATTTATAAGAATTAAGGAGGAATCTCTTACAGAAGATGCAGCAAATTCAGTTGACCTTAGCCGATGAACTATAGCTCAGCAGGGCTTGCTCTAGTGTGCCATCTTGTGGAAAAACAACATGATAGAAGCATTCATTTTCTAAGTGAATGAAGCAGTTTCTTTCTTTTCTACAGTAAATCGCCATAAAAATAGTTTCAAGGGTAAAAAATATGACATTTTGGACAACAAGTGTACTTTGCTGATGTTTTCTCAATTACATGTGCCTCTGTGATTCTTCTTGTTTTTTGTTTCCTGTAGTCATGAATCATTTTAAGCTGTCAAGGTTTTTTATTGTCTTAGTTGCAAATCTGTGTAAAATGTGCCTTTTCATAAAAAATGGAAGAAATAAAAACCTTGAAATATTTTACTCTGATGAATCTTTATAATATACGAGTTTCACTTTCTGAAATGAGTGACAAAACATAGACATTTTTCATGGTAATTAATTTTTTTGAGATGTACCTGTAGAAGCCAGCATCATCACAAGGTGCTTTCCCTCTCTTTCCACTGTAAAATGGAATTAATAGAAGAAGAAAATTTGATAAAGAAAGTACATTCTTAATTATTTTTTTTATTTTCTTTATTTATTATTGCTATATTTTTTCACGATCTTGGGGTGTTTGAGTTGGATTTTTATATGGATCTGCTTCCTCTCCATTGTTTTTGTTCTCTAGATGCTGTAAAATTAATCCACTAATATAAAAAACAACAAATAAATGACTTAAAGCTGAAATCAAAAGTGACAAAACAAAAAAAAAAAAGCATTTATGTTATAACACCAGCCACAGTTCACAAAGTTTTCCCGAACGTTTTGTAATTTTACAACAGCAAACCTCAGTTGAGATTTTATGTTACAGGCTGGTCAAAATGTGGCTAAATTGTGAAGTGAAAGAAAAATGTTACACGTTTTTCTCAAGTATTTTTAAATAAGCATGCTAAGCATTCGTATTCAGCCCTTTTACTCTGGTACCTCTAAATAAAATAAAGCGCAACCATCTGCCTTCAGAAGTCACCTAATTGGGACATGCAAAATACTGAAAATTAAAGATATACCCTGAATACACCATCCCATTGTGAAACATGGTGGTGGCAGCATCTTGCTGTGGGAATGCTTTCCTTGAGCTGGGAGCTGGTCAGAACTGATGGAAAGATGGATGGAGTTAAAGTTAGTCAAAACCTATTTGAAAACCATGTAAGTATTTGGTTCACAATCATATTAAATAAAATCCAAATAAAATCCTGTAAAGTTTGTATTTGTAATGCAACTAAATCTGAAAAATTTAAAGGCTGTAAATACTGTTGCAAGTTGATGTATTTGAAAATGATTTGGCATGACATGGGCAAACGTCAACAAGGCCTGTATACTAAAGAATATCTACCTTTTTTGAAACTTGGTCAGTTCTGGATATAAAATTGTATTTCTGGCTCTAAGAAATAATTATGTTTAGTAGTACAGGAACAGTTTTGAGCTTTTTGGATGTGAAGATTGTAAGCTCCTTGTTTAGGATGCAAGACACAATGTGAGCTATAACGTAAGACCCCTCATCGTATTTTTTGCCTTCCAGGATCATGTACTGGAAATCAGTACCGTTTGATGCAACCATTCTTCTGTCGTTGCATGCCCTTCTGGACAAACCCTCAGAAAACATCTGCTATGGAGACACAAAAAGTCCTCCTCCTCCTCCTCTCACCCACACCCCGAGACTTTGAGAGTGAGCACATAAATACATCTCCAGAAATGAAACATGAAACCATCTCTGGTGCCACAGCGCACGTGGCTCTGACTAGCTGGAACATTCTGTTAGGGGAAAAGATGAGTCCTGAGCTTCCATGAAGATGTATTTCTTCTTTTTAACACTCTTCAAGGCACAGCGATGGTATGTGAATGTACAGCCAACAAAATTTTGAAAGTTATCTGTCTGCAGGATGAGATAGAGGGGGAACTTGAAAATTATGTTTGTTTTTCAATAATGCCAAGCTGCTTATTAAGTTCTCTCCATCCAAGGGTGTTTAAATGGAATTCATAACAGAAGAATTACCAAGAGATGAATGATGTTTGCATAATTTATGCTCAATTATAGCAGTCATAATTCAGAGAAGCAGAGTGAGAAAAAGGGGGCAGGAAAAAAGCTTAAAAATCATTGTTCACTGACCTCTGGTGGTGCAGCAGCTTCTTTTTCTGAGCTGCAGGAGGGAAGAAGCCTTCAAACATCACATGTAAGACCTTATACGGGTTGCATTTATATGTGTTGCAAAGAATTGTCTGAGAAGTTCCCCTTTCTATTTTAATCTATGCAAATCAGCAAGTAAATGCAGATGACTCATGATTTCTAAAAGTCTTGCACTGCTTTCTGATTGACAATTAATTATTCAGTAATTATTCAGAGGTGTCAGTCAAATAAGTTATGTAAGGTATGTTATTAAAATTCTGCCATTTTGGGAACAGCAGCTAGAAGTCATACAGCTGATACGGTTTGTTAGGGTTTCTTCATAATCATTTTTTCAGTCTTGTTTTTTTGTTTGAAATATTCCTTCACATGCTGTAATTTGCTACAATAGCAACAACAAGCAATGTTTGATGCATTTTATTGTATTATACAAGAGTAAAATCCATATTGGCACCTAATCCTACTGGTCAGATTTGGTGCCGATTTCTTGGAATGGGTTCCTTGTGATGCTTTTATAACCTACTACTACAACAATAACCAAGAGAAGCCCACATTGATTCTTTACCCATAATAAATTGGGCAAATCTGTATTAAGTGTCACTATTAGGCTGTGCTCCTACATCCTGTTTTCCCTAAAATAATAAAAATTAAAGGCAATAAAAACTAAGGAATTAATGAACAAGCTTTTGCAAGCTAAAAAAAACAACCTGTATATTCTGTTTCAATGCAAAAAGGTCTAAATAAAGTACATTAGTAACAGCAAAGTCTATGCAAAGTCCTGCACAGGAGACAATCCAGCTGGAAGACAGACCAGGGACCAAATCACAGAGCTCTTATACATCTGATTTGGTTTTGCTAAATCAATTTAGCTAAAAATGACTGTGGGAAATCTCTAACTAAATCTTGTCGGGTCACCCTAAAGGAAAAAAGAAAGCTACAATCACTGCTAAAATCCCAAATACCAAGTAATAGGTTTGAATACAAATGATCTAAAATTCATTTTTTCTTTTAACTATGTGAAAAGAACAGCTCAGCACTTATTTTGCTTTGTCCTTGAGTAGCATTGTGTCCCATTATCTTTTTTATTTTTTTATCTATATAAATATATTCCTATTTAGGTCTAGAAGGTCAGTTATGGTTCACCTCTATGCAGATGATAGTCGTTTTTTCAGCAGCACCATCTTAACAAGTAACTATAAATTCTCTTTAATCTAAACTTAACCCTTTTCAAAGTTCCAGGTTAAAACAAGGTATTTAATGTTTTTAATGCAAAGTGTTGGCATGTTTTGGGGAAAGGTGTGCAGCCTAAAATCCAAGTTAATCTGCTGTTGTCAATGTGTCGAGAATCAAGATTCATCTGTTGGATCCAGTTAATGCCAGATAAACCCACAGATGAAACTAATAATAAGTGAGCCTCCCTCATTAACCTCTAAAACCTTGGTTTGACAGGGCAGCAGAGTATTTCAGAATGTGGGGCGGCAACACATGGCTGGTGTTAGTACTGCAGGTGCTTTTACATGTAATTTTTGTCCATACAAACAAGAGGAGATGAGTGTTTATTGGTTCTCATGGCAAACATCTTTCCCATGCAAGAAGTTGCTTTAAAAAAACTACTGATTTTTGGTCCTTCTTCCACTGTATACATTGTATAGTTCAGTCTTCACACGAGACTTTGATAAGGATGCACGATTTGATCCACGTTTGCTGTAGGTTTAAGGTGGGTATAACAAAACAAACATCAACAACAAAGTTTTGACATCAAGATTAGTTTCCATTACTTGTGCATTAAACTGTATTTCTATTGTAGGTTTTGAATAGACTTTTGATTATAAATGAATAAAAAAACTCTTTTTACCATAGGGAGTCCCAAATTATGTCGATTTTCTGTGAAGGAAAAAAACAAAAACTCAAGTTCAGCTTAACGCATGAATCTGCAGAAGAGCTCCAGAGCTCCAACACACAGCTGCAAGACAGTGCAGACCTGAAGTATCAAAGCACTTTGAATGGTCACTGTGACCGGAAGGGTGCTGTATACAGTGCCAGGAAAAAGTATTTTCCCCATCACAGATTTGTGTTTTGGTCCTAAATGTGACCAAAGGGCAAAATCTGAAAACATATTAGACCAAGATAACCTGAGAAACCACAAATAGCAGTTCTTAACTATGACTCCATTTATTGAAGAAAAAACTATCCAAAACATCTTGAAATTTAATTGCACTTGATGATCCCAAAGACTTTTGAGAAAACATTCTGTGGACTAGCCAGATAAAAGTAGAACATTTTATACGGTGTGTGTCCTGTTACAACTGGCACAAAACTAACTCAGCATGTCAGAAAAAAACACAAAACATTATGCTGACAATCAAAAATGGTGGTGGTAGTGTGATGATGTGGATCAACTTTCTGTAATTTCGTAATAACCATGAATTCTTCACTCTTGCAGGAAATCCTAAAGAACGTCTAACCATCAGTGTGTGTCCTTGAGTGCTTTGAGTGTCTCGTTGCTGAAAAGCGCTATATAAATAAACTTACCTTACCTTACCTTGAGCTGAATGGGTTAAAAACAAAAAAACTAAATAAAGGTTTTGCAGTTGCCTAGTCAAAGTCCAGACTTGTATCCAATTGAGATGCTGTCCCATGACTTTAACCACTTTGCCAATACTTCTGTTCATAGACACTCCAGTGTGGCTGAATTAAAACAATTGTGCAAAGAAGAGTGGGCCGAAATTCCTCCACATTGACGTAAAAGACTGACTGGTAGTTACTGGGAATGTTGGATGTTGATGACGCAGTTGTTGCAACAAAGGTGACACAGCCAGATGTTATGTTTTAGGGCTGGGTTGGTTTGGATAGTTAATTTTCCCATAACAAATCAATCCATCAATTAAAAACAGCTTTTTGTATTCATTTACTCACCTTATCTTTATCGGTTACAAAAATGTTTTTGATGGGCAGAAACATATACAAGTGACAAAAAGTAAAAACAGAGGGAGCTAATAGTTTTCACAGCACTGGGATTTTACTGTATTTACTATAGCAAGACCAGAATTCACCCAAGTTACTCCTGGATAAGTTGGTCAAACAGCGTAATTTCTACTGTATCTATGAAAGGATTCATTGATGAATTGCTTTAGATTTAATTTTTGACATTTGATTACATAAATAAGAGAAATTGCACAAATTATCATGTCATCACTTCACAAATGTATTCATTCTTTGTATCTGGGCCTTACATTAGAAAGGTCTTTTATTAGAGGAAAATACAGCAGACTTTTATCTGTTGATGAAATCATCATTCAGCATTTTGTTTTATTTTGAACGTTGTTGACATTAATTTAATGTTCCACAAATCTCAAGCTGAATTATGCTTCAGCTTGAATTCTACCCCACAAATAATACTTATAAAAAAACTTTTCTGCTTTACTCACCATTGATGCTCAGTTAAAACCAAATCCGCTTTGTTCATTTAGGTGAATCTGCAAATAATCAATCCACATGTTTCCAAATTTGTCATTGTATCTTAAGGCAGACTTCTTTTTTTTTTCTAATTTCTTTACAGTTTTACTTAAACAGCTCAGAGTCTGAGAGCTTTTCCAGTCCCACACAGTGAAGAGATTTCTTCCAACAACAGAACCTCCAGAGCCAAACAATGCCAGGTCTGTGAGGTGCAACTCATCAGTTTCAGTCAAATCCACCTAATAAATCCAGGTTTGTAAAACAGCAGAAGCTACGCAAACTTTTGTGGCAGCACGTATATTTTTCTGGTTTAATGGTTTCAAAAAAATAGAAGAAATAATAATCTGTGACGATTTCATATCTGCTTGTTAGTTTTTTACCAGGTCTCCATTGCAATCATTAGACTGGCTAAACAGCCGGTTGGCATCTGGCTGTTTAGCGAGAGGCTAATGTTGATTTATTTTGCCAACAAACTACTTCAGTGTTTCAGGTGGAAAACACATGATCAATATATAGAAAAGCAGCTCATGCCCACTGTTAAGTATGGTGGAGGATGTGTGATCATGTGTGCTTGTTTTTCTTTTAAAGGCCCTTGAAACATTGTTGGGATGCATGGCATCATGACCTCTTTAAAATATCAGGAGATTTTAGGCAAAAACCGGATGACCTATTCAAGCAAACAAAAAAAAAAGATTGTTGTTGGGTGTCTTTACAGCATAATCCAAAACATAGGACCAAATCAACACAGAAATTCTTCCCCAGAAGCAAAATCAGTTCCTCCCATTGCCATCTCAGTCCCCAGACCTCAATACTGTAGAAAACCTGTGGGATGAGTCGAAGAGAAGAGAGCATTAGAGTAGACTCGCGGTTCTAGATGACAGACAGATTGAATAAAGAGGAACGGACAAATGCATCTCCATCTGGTGCAGCAGCTGCACTGCTCTAGATGGGAAGACTCAGCAGAGGGTGGTGAAATGAGTGGATAAAAGCCCTCTCTTTCCATCGTAAAGGAAACTGAGCACAAATATTGTTGCAGATTCCAGTCACCCACATATTGCACTGTTTTCCCTGCTGGTATCTTGAAGGAGGATGGACAGCTTCCTTTTCTAGGCCATAAGACTTTTAATAGGAAGTACCAGTGCAATATTTAGTTTTTAGATTTTTTTCTTTTACTACCAGGACCAAGGCAACATGTTTTTCATTCTTCAAGAAGTTGTATAATACAGTAAATCAACTCAATTTTAAGGTTGGGTTTTCCTACAATTTTCAGAGTCATATTATGCTGCTGCAATAAAAGATCTATGTTAAGGTTTTCTGCACATATTTTCCTGGGCTGCCAGTGAGGGAGGTGGGTGTTGTATATATTACAGCACACTAAATGAGCAGCAACACTGGTTGTTTATTGTCCAGCTTCACGTCATAATCTGAATCAACAGTTTTGCAAATCAAGAAAGTAAACATGCTAATTAAAACAGATCGTATCACTGAAACTTATGAAAAAAATCACACAGACTGAAGCAAAAACAGAGAAACTTCTGAAATCTTACATTAGTTTCGGTTTACTACTTGTTATCCTTCAAAAACTGTTTACTCTAATATTCAAAGAAGATAATTTTGTGTGGTGCAAATGTGTAATTTTTGACTATTATCATATTTATGATTATTTTCTTAAAAAAAGTTCTTAAAATCTGCTTCCCATCACAGTTTTATAGACTGTAAATTGTAATATTTTATTGCTGGTTTCACAGTTGACTATTTTGTAAAATTCAAATAAATCGAATAAATATGTCATAAGTTTGTATAAACAGTGTTTATTAACAGTATACTATTTTTTTCTCAAACAAATCAAATCTGCAGATAATAATGTAGCACCCTCTGCTGTTCCTCAGTGCTCCAGCAGATGGCGCCCCAACGCCATCTTTCCCAGCTCAACCAAAGACAGTAGACCCAGGTAGATAATCCAATGTTTATATTGTAGGTACATTTATAGATCCTTTTCTTTACAGTTGGCTTCCCCTGTCATACAAGGTGACCAAAAAAGAAAAGATATAATTGAAAAAAAGCATACAGTACATTCAAGAAACCAAACCTATTGAACATATGATTGTCACTTACTGCGAGTCACAAAAAAAGTACATACTGTGAATAAATAATCTACAGAAATATTTACAATATGCACAGCAAGAACTCAATGGAAGTGCAAATAAAGCTTTGGATCCCCATACAGGAAAAAATTTAAGCAGATGTAGCCATAGCTGTCATAGTTTTACTGGACATTTAAGAACATTTAAGCTTTGAGCTCCTGCATTTAATGACTTTCAAAAGTAAGCTGAGCAGAAACAGAAATGAGAGGAGCGTTATGTACAGTGCTGTGCATTCCCGTTGAAAACCGGACAGTGTCTAATGCTCGCCCAGCCAATAAGGATCAAGGCAACAACCACGCGACTACAGGCATCTGAGAGAGAGAGAAAGAGAAAGAAAGCGAGAGAGATCCAGAAAGGAAAAGAAACAGCTCATTGTGCTCCCGTTGACTCCTTCTGCTGCATTACTTAACTCTGTACAACTCTTTCCCGTCTGCACGATAAAGAAGAAGGACAGCTGGTCAAAGGGGAGCCGCAGGTAAGGTCAGGCGTGTACCTGTTGGCTCCGGTTACCCACGCTCTTTACATAATGCACACAGGTAAGCTGCAGTCCTTCTGCACTGTCCCGCATTTTGTGGAGACGGCAGGGCTCTACTTTAACCAGAGTTCAAGTACTCCAGTGCCACTTCGTAGCAGAACTTGTACTGATCCTGCAGGGCAAATAAAACACAAAAATAAGAGATAATGAGATGTTTGTTTTAAAATCAACATGTTCAGATAAAATACACACTCATCATGGCCATGTATGACATCTTCAGGCTTTAAATGATTTATTTGACCCGGTCACTTTGCAGGGTGGAATGGTTAAAAACAAATAACTTCTATGATTTTCAAAAACAAGAGCTGGAAAATATGAAAACATACCTTTACATACGGTCTTAAATATATGCACATATCCCAACTTATATTTGGTTAAATGTCCCTGAATAAGTTGCACCTTGATGCTTTTTGTAGATATCAAACTCCATAACGTTTGCTGGATAATTGTCCACTCCTCTTATCAGAAATGACAAAGCATTTTTAAATTCATTGGAGGGCTGAGGTCAGAGCAAGTAACCTCATTTATATTTATGAGGTTAATGTTTGCCTTCAAATGAAATCAAACTGGTTAGAATGATCAGTAAAAGCCCAGACACCACCAAGCTTGAGCCATTCATAAACTGGAAACTGGTAGAACACCGATGTCTCTGTCTACAATAAAAATCACCCTCGACTGAGACGGTGCTAGCTATAAAGCATAAAGCATTTTCAGCAGCTCTTAAATGACTTCTGGAGAAATGTTTTATAGATAGATGAGACAAAGATTGAGCTTAGAGGAGTCAAATCTAAGAACAACATGAACATTCAAGCACAATGGTGAAGTGTTGTGCTGTTGCCAATGGTATGGGTGCATTGCATTAAGTGGATGGAATAATGAAGAAACACCACAACCTCCAAATCCCTCGACTTCACCTGAAATCAGCAGCTAGATGTTTGAATCTTGGGTAGCATTGGGAGCTCCAACAGAACAAGGATCCCGAACATACCTCAGAACAATGCATAAAGCAGGTCTTTGCATAGCTCCAACCTCAACCCTTGTTGAACATTTACAAATCTTGCTTAAAAGCTTTCCATTTCTGAAAGGACCAGTGGTCAAACTTGCAATCAGGGCCCAGTTTCAGGAAGCAGGGTTAACAAGCTCCGAGTAGAAAGCACATACCCTCAGTAGACCTTCTCCACACTAATATACCCAGGGTTTTCGGTTTCAGAACACGGGGTAACACTTGGGTTACTCAACTCTGAGTCAAAGTCGCCCTGAGTTAAGCACGAGTAAATAAGAAGCCCTAATCAATGGAAGGCAGATAACCATGGCAACATGAGGAAATAAGAAGCCTCGAAGCGCATATTTCTCATCGATGGAATTATAAATATTAATGACGGCATACGGAGAATATCAGCACATATTTAAAAAGAAAAGCAATACTATTGCTGCTGCTAAATAGCGAGAATAAGTGTGGCAGAGACCAAGTGAATGCATGAGTTTGATTTGATGGAGAATTAAAGTTCCTCAAACCTATGCTTGCTCAACGTCCCAAAAAAAAAAAACGAAACATAAAGTGTGTTTGTGTGTGTGTGTGCACTAAATGTGTGTCTATATGTGCAACCCAGCAGGCACAAAAAGGATGTGGCAGCAAATCAAGATGAAATATAAAAACACAGTTAATCAGGTAAGGTCCAGTTATAAGCCGTTGTTCTGTTTAACTTTTACCAACTGAATTACACAGCATTCACTGGCTATATTCATCATATGCAATTAATGATGTGCAAGAAGTTAAAGGTTGGCTCATGACCTAATATGAAAAAGAATAGACTTGCAACTGAAATTGAGATATTTTTCTGTCCCTAAAGCTTCCTGTGAAACAGCTGTACAAAGTGTACTTACAAGAAAACATAGAAACATGTGTGGTCAGATGGAATACTTATAAATGCAGCTGCAGAAAACACACGTTGAAATACAACAGCTGGAGCATCAACTAAATGTGGGTGAGGTACCCACAGAGGTGGAGGATTTTATTTGTTTGAACAAAATATCAATAGTTGCAATACTTTCACTTGCAGGCAATAACGAACACTTAATGAAATGAGAAGTAGTAGATCAGAAATTGTTAGAACAAATATGATGGTTTAGATAGATAGATAGATAGATAGATAGATAGATATTGATCAAGTGTATTTAATACAGAACAGAACAGAAACCCCTTTAATGTGGGGAAATTCAGGTGTGTCAGCAACAAAGCGAAACCATAGAAAAAGTTACCAGACTAAAAGCTATAAGATGCAGTCAGGAAAACAATCAGGCTGTATAGTAAAGGAGAATGAACCCCCTGATAAATTAAATTTATTTATGAACATACTGTGTGGTTATCAATAAGGCATACTCAGATTAATTTAATTACAGGTGCATCACAGTCATGTGGCGTTGGTGACAGCATCAATGTAAACACTGTGCAATATAGTATAAAACGTAAAACAAATAAAACATTATCTTACAGTTGCCTTTGAAGGATTTTCTGCGTCATTTATGTTAAACAAAAAGCTGACGTTGGCAAAAAAATGAAGTGCAGTTCTTGTGTTATTGAGATAAATTATTGACTATGAAGAAAAACGTTAATGCTCCAAAATATGTTTATGCGGACAATAATAAGACGTCTAATTGCTGTCTAATCACCCATCCTGATGGTGATTTCTGAGGAGTAGTTGCACTCCAACATCTACAGGCTCCTCCAGGAAGATCAAGCCACTTCCGACACTTTCCTTGTTCCAGGTCTCAACTAGAAAGTAGACCAAGTTCAATATTTCTGAAACTGGGCCCAGAGGTATGCCAGAAGTTTGTTGATGGCTACAAAAAGTATGTGGTTGAGACTCAGCTTGCTGAAGGACAGACCTAGTGTGGATTAAAGATAATCCACAAAAACCTATGTAACCATTTATTGTTTTTTTTTTGTTAAAACACATTGAAGATGCGTGTTCAACAATAGAGGAACAAGCTGCTGTAAAACCTGGGGTGGGGGACCATTGGCTTCATCCTCTGGGGAGCTGTTGTTGTGGATTCAGGGGGTGTCTGGTTTTGGGGCATCTGGGGTGTCCCTGAGTTGGGGACGCTGGGGGGTCTGGCACCGGGGGCAGTGGCTCCAACCAGGGTGGGGCTTTGGTGGGTCTCGGGGGTGATATCTGGTGGCTGCATGTGATGCTTTTGGGGGGCCTGTGATGCTACTGGGTCTGGGGTGGGCTCGGGGTCCCTGTGGCATGTCGTCCCCAGGCTGGGGGTCCTGGCTGACCCTGAGTGGACTGGGTTCTGGTGGGTATGTAACCAGGGTTTGGGGTCAGTGCATGCGCTGGCACCTGGCCCTGGCAGGCTCCAGAGCATCAAGTGGAGCATTATAGTGTTAGCCGTAATGCTCCACTCGTAAAAGCAAAGCTGTTGGGCTTCTTCTTGGCACTCAGACAACAATTCTGAGTGCTACTCTGCTGGAAAGGACACATAAAAAATAAACAAAAAAATAAAAATACTGAAATAAATCAGTTAATTGGAAGCTGGCTGTGTGGCTTCTTTTACTTCTGATTCTTTCCTGCATCCTTGACCAGAAGCCAACCACATTGTTAGTGCTCTGCAAAACACTTCAAAACTCTAATACATTGATGTTGATCTTTATCTTTTTACATTTTTTTTTACTTTAGTTATTCATACTTGTATGAAAGCAGCATCATTTTTTCTCAAAGGTAAGATACAAAAGTATGAAGCAGACAGGAACCTTTAGACCTATGACATGGGGTTTCATGCAGGACTCTTTAAAAAGCTTTGAAAAAGCTAGCATTATTAAAGAATAGCCTTTTAAACCTTAAGTTTATAACAGAAAGACGTTATAGAAAGAACTCAAATATAATTTTGAGCTGTTGCAGCATTACTTTTTGAATGATGCTCCAATGCCAATTTGTTTAAAAGAGGTGGGGGCTTATAGATTAAGCAATTATGTTGCAAAGGAAAAACATGACAGCTTTTTTGAGACATTTAATATGTTTCTTTAATAATCCTGGGCCAAAGAGAGCCCAAAAAATCTTAATAGTTAATACAAATATTTAAAAATAAGTGGCATGGTTGAAAAGAATAATCTATCCACCAGATCATCGAACTGTAGAACAGGGGAGTCTAAGTCCAGTCCTTTTGAGTTACTATCCTGCAGCCTTTAGATGCATCCAATCTCTAACACCCCTGAACCAAATGAATTGCTTGTTATCAGGTCTCTGCAGAGCTGAATGGCTCATTCAGCCATTTGACTCAGGTGTGTTGGAGCAGGGATGCGTCTAAAAGTTGCAGGATAGTACATCTCCAGGACTGGAGTCTTTCAACCCTTCACTAGAGGGGTAAGAGAGAAACAATTGTGCAAGGTTCTAAGACAGAAGTGGCCAACTCCAGTGCTCTAGAGCTACTAATCTGCACTTTTTAGATGCTGCTCCTGCTCCAACACACCTGAATCAAATGGCTGATTTTCCTCATCAGCAAAGTCATTCAGCTCTACAGAGACATGGTAAGGAGCCATTTATTTGGTTCAGGGGTGTTAGGAGGAGGAATGCATCTAAATGCTGCAGAATAGTTGGTTTAGAGGAATGCACATTGATGTTCTAAGAAATACACTGCCTTGCAAAAATCTTTATACCCATAGAACTATTTTACGTTTTGTCATGTTGCAAACAGCAATTTCAACGTATTTTATTAGGATTTAGTAAACGATAGGAAATGAAGTAAAATGATACATGTTTTTTTTAAGCTTTGTTACAACTAAACATCTGAAAAGTGTGGTTTGTGAAAAAGTATGATAAAGTTTCGGAAGTATGAATATTTCTGCAAGGAACTGGTTGCACACAAATCTTCTTCATCCGGGCTTAAGCATGTTAGATAAAGACATTTCAACACACTACTTAGACCTAATCCAACCTGTTGTGATTTGCAAGCATTTATGCTTAAACTGAATATAAATATTTATCATGTTTCCCTGTAAGACAGGGACTAAAGTTTGGTTTACAGAACATTTATTGTTTAATTTTCATCAGACTGAGTGCTACCAGGATCTACGTAGTCACATATTTCAGGATTACAAGGTGCAAAACCATTAATTTTTTGAGTGCTCCTCACCAGCAGGTCCACCATGTTAGGTTTGTTGTTCCTCAGTGTTTTGACAGCGTGAAAAACATCCACAGAGTGCTGATGCTGAAGCATCTCACAGACGATGCTGATGGCACAGAAGGTACCGCTGCGGCCGCCCCCGTTCCTGCAAAATTCATAATGAGTAAAGTTAAGTAGTGTTTTATGATGAAAATCTAGAGCAGAGAATGGAGCTCAGAGATTTTGTTGCAGTAAGGGTTTTCAAACAGTAGGTGGAGATGTTTTCTCTCTAATGCCAGCCCCCCTGGATTAAGGAGCTCCTGTTCTCCTTAAGGCTGGGCCAACTTACAAACAGTGGACCACTGTGCGTCCCTCGCCTCCGTCGTACTCCTCCTGCCACTTGTCGACCTGTCGGATGAGCTTGAGGAAGGAACGCTTGGACATGGGCGTATCTCTATACATGGGCCAGCCCAGGAACTGGAACTGCTGCACCATTCTGTAGCCATCCTGGGGCTGGAGGACGAAGACAAACTAGTTATTCACGTAAACATGTTGGGGGGAGAGTGGGGGGACAGGGTTGTGGTTAATGGTTCAATGCAATTTTGTTGTAAAAACATAAAGAGGAGCTAAAGCTGGCCGAGGCCAGACAGAGGTAGATAGAGGGGAGATGATCCTGCAGACAGGAGGAAGGAGGGTGATGTATGAGCTGCTACTGGAGACAGATGTCTGAACTTATCAATCACTCCTGTTAGTGATCATATATGATTAGACCTACATGTCTTGTACCTTACATGTTGCTGCCTTTGCCAGTCAGCGTATTAATAAAAGCAAGCACCATCAACAAGATAAAGAGCTCACACAGGTGACCCCAGGTGACACCAGCATGGGTCTCGGACTCCTGCTGTGAAGGGAGGTCTCTCCAAGTTAAACGGTTATAAAGTCAGCTTACCTAACATGAACTTATATTTAGTAATATCTATATATATATATATATATATATATATATATATATATATATATATATATATATATACACACACACTGACTGATGCAGGAGACCTTTATGTGATCCCATGAGCTGGTGTGAAACTCTGATTTTGCCTTTTCTCAAGTGCAGGTAAAAATTTGTCAAGCTGTCCTGAAGATATCTTGCAATCACTCCTCGGTCCAATCAGTGGTGACGGAGCGGGCTTAAAGAATAGAAATGAGTCTGCCTCTATGAAGCTTGAAAGGAGAGGTCCACATATGTGTGGGATGTGTGGGGTGAGCGGTGACAGCAGAAAATGGCTGTCGTGGTTACTGCTGGGAAGACAAACAAGCTGCAGAAGGCTACACATAAAATGCCCACGTACCCGGGCCGCGTTGTAGATCCGAAATATTCTGCTGATGATGTCTTCCTCCAAGTCAGCAGAGACAAACTCAACCTGGATAGGTCCATGGCGGTGGACTCCATTTTCAGGCCAGTACTGTGGACACAGCTAAACAGAATGGGCACAGAGTCCCACATTCAGACAGAAAAAGATGCAGACAAATCAACAGCAGACAGACAAAGAAAAGCAAAAAAACCCCCCCACAAAAACATGGATGATTTATTAGTTTCTGGTCCAAAGACAGAAAAAGTGATTTTCAACTCATCACACTGAAAAAAAAAAATTTAATCACACACTCCGCAAGAGGCCATAAATGCAATTAAAGTATTTTTCTTTTCATTGAGAAACATTCAATGAAGAAAGGATTTTTAATACTCATGTACCTCAAGTATGGCAGCTTTTAACTGATCAACACACTCTTAGTTTGTCAATTCAGAGTAAAATATCTAAAAGAAACCTTGAGTAATTCATTTCCCTCTTTTTTAAATTGTCAAAATCTGTAATAAAGGTTAAATTTTATTCAGGTTAAATAATCAAGTTGCCTCTTCAAAGAAGCCTAAATTAGAACCAAACTGTTTGGTAAACACAAACATTTTCCCACAACTGAAATGTTTGTGCTTCAGTCACTGTTCCAGATCAACTGAGAAAGAATCTTCATAAAAATGTATTGAAAAATCCCTAAAACTCAACTGAAAGTCATCTGGAAATTAATAAGCACTGCCAGGTTTAGGAAGTATAGTCATTTTAAGAATTACAGACAATTATGAAAATATAACATAATATATTTAAACTTAACTCAAAACTTCCATCCATCCATCCATCCATCCATCCATCCATCCATCCATCCATCCATCCATCCATCCATCCATCCATCCATCCCTCCCTCCCTCCCTCCCTCCCTCCCTCCCTCCCTGGCTGACTGACTGACTGACTGACTGACTGACTGACTGGGTCGCAGGGTTAACAGGCCAAGTAGGGAAATCCAGACATCTCCTCAGCACCACTCTGCAGCTCATTCTGCAGATGATTCCAAAATCATTCACAGCCGAGATGGGTTATATAATCCTACCACTGTTTTTTCTTGGTGTACCCCGGTGTCTCCTCCCAGTCAGATATGCCTTGAGGGCCAGCAGGCCTTATGATCAGATACCTGCACCATATCACCTTACTCCCTTCAATGTGGAGAAGCAGCTGTTCTACTTTAAGTGTTCCCTGGTGACAGTGCTTATTGGCCTCTGACCACCCAATGGAGGAAGCTCCTTCCAGCTATTTCCTGTTTTCTCATTCTTCTTCTTTTGATTGAGATCCACATCTCATGAAGTTAGGATCTGATAACCCTGAAACTTCTGAACCTAGAGCTTTGCTTTGAGGCCCAGTTCTTTCAACATGACAGACAATAGCAGCGCTGGCATTACAGCAGATAAGGCCCCAATCCATCCTTTCATCTCTTGCTCCATCTTGTCATCTCTTGAGAGAAACACACCAAGATACTTAACCTCATCTGCTTGAGGCAGATGCTGACTGCCAAGAAGGAAGGAGCAATCCACTCTTTTCCATTTGAGAACCATGGATTTAAAACCATTCCAGTGGATGCTGAAGGTTACGGGCTGAAGAAGCCAACAAAACCACATTATCTGCAAAGACAAGACCTTGAGGGTCCCAAACCAGACACCCTCCTCTCCTCCAGATCCTGTCCATAAACTCCACCAACAGAGACAGTGACCAGGGCCCAGAACTGCTGGAGTACAAACAGCACCAGGCTCAAGCTCCACTTTGTGTTGAGAATACAGACCAACCTTTGCTTTATTCATACAATCACTAAATTGGCTTTCAAAGTCAACCAAATAGATCAAAAGGCACACAAGTAAGCAATATTTAGATCCATAACACACATGGACCCCACAACCAAACTACCATGACCCCCCTTCAGCAATCCAGCACGAACAAAGATCTGTCCTACTAGTCCTTATGCCAAGGCGAATGTCACACAACCTCTCTTTAATCTGAAATTTAGAATTGGTAGGAGCTTCTTTTGCAACACTAACTTTCCCAGAGAGGCTGAGAAATATGATCCTTCTATAGTTAGAACACACTCCAAGTCCCCTTTCATCAAGAAAGGAACCACCACACAGGTTTTGTCCCAGGACTCCAACCAACACTAAACTGTAGCAACCACAACAACCCAACAATGTCTGGACCCTTCGAATCTCATCTATCCCCTACATCCAGCTGCTGGGGAGCATTTACACACCCTACTGCCACGGTAATGGACTGACCTTCCCCCATTAGAGCCCTAGGGCTGTACCTCCTCCATAGATGACATGGTGACTGGATTAGTGAGATCTTACCACCGTCTGACAATATCTTCAGTTTGGGTCTTTCCCCTAAAGGCCTCCTCCTTCAGCTTGAACTCTTTTAATGGAAAATAGAACCATTAATAAATATTATTACACTTCAAGCTAGATTTTTCTTATCAACTCCAATTGCTTTGAATGTCCTAATAAACACATTTTTATGTATTCGGGGGCTTTCACTATAGTTTACCACAAAGTAGGAGGTTAACGAAAACAAAAATAAGAAGTGCCTAAGTTCAGATCACCGTCTCTTTCAAAGTCTGATTACATCTTTGTGTTTAACACACATATTCATGCTTTCTAGATAGAGCAGGGCTTCTCACATAAAATCTGTTAATGCAGCACCTTCCCACATAAAAGTGTGAATTTTTTTATTTGTCTTTAGAATATAAATGCTGTGAAATGATGGCTTATTTGTTCATTTTTATCTAATTTCCTTTTTTGTTTCAATTCTTTCTGCATAATGTTGTTGGTCTGTTAATGTGTGATTTCTAGTTGTCATTTTCCAAGCAGAGATCTAGACGTTTCTTAGGAGAGTTGGGTGGGCTTGTGGTGCTCTTCAGGCATTAAATTAAAATTTTAAAATGATTAGAAGTCACATATTTTTCCTGCAGTTCTTGCGAGTTGAAAACAAGGTTTAACAAAAATAAACATGTGAAGTTTGCTAAAAGCATTAACAGGTAATTTGTGCTTTGGTCAGACGAGACAATGCTAGGGGTTTGTGGCAAAAAACACTACAGGTGGATTTGGTGAAGAATGAATAATTGAAAATGTAGCCTAAGGGCCACTGTTAAGTATGGCGGAGGATGTGTGATGCTGTGGGTCTGTAATTCCAATGGTCCTAAGAGTTTTGTAAGTGTACAGGTCCTTCTCAAAATATTAGCATATTGTGATAAAGTTCATTATTTTCCATAATGTCATGATGAAAATTTAACATTAATATATTTTAGATTCATTACACACTAACTGAAATATTTCAGGTCTTTTATTGTCTTAATACGGATGATTTTGGCATACAGCTCATGAAAACCCATTAATTCCTATCTCACAAAATTAGCATATTTCATCCGACCAATAAAAGAAAAGTGTTTTTAATACAAAAAACGTCAACCTTCAAATAATCATGTACAGTTATGCACTCAATACTTGGTCGGGAATCCTTTTGCAGAAATGACTGCTTCAATGCGGCGTGGCATGGAGGCAATCAGCCTGTGGCACTGCTGAGGTCTTATGGAGGCCCAGGATGCTTCGATAGCGGCCTTTAGCTCATCCAGAGTGTTGGGTCTTGAGTCTCTCAACGTTCTCTTCACAATATCCCACAGATTCTCTATGGGGTTCAGGTCAGGAGAGTTGGCAGGCCAATTGAGCACAGTGATACCATGGTCAGTAAACCATTTACCAGTGGTTTTGGCACTGTGAGCAGGTGCCAGGTCGTGCTGAAAAATGAAATCTTCATCTCCATAAAGCTTTTCAGCAGATGGAAGCATGAAGTGCTCCAAAATCTCCTGATAGCTAGCTGCATTGACCCTGCCCTTGATAAAACACAGTGGACCAACACCAGCAGCTGACACGGCACCCCAGACCATCACTGACTGTGGGTACTTGACACTGGACTTCTGGCATTTTGGCATTTCCTTCTCCCCAGTCTTCCTCCAGACTCTGGCACCTTGACTTCCGAATGACATGCAGAATTTGCTTTCATCCGAAAAAAGTACTTTGGACCACTGAGCAACAGTCCAGTGCTGCTTCTCTGTAGCCCAGGTCAGGCGCTTCTTTCCTTCCCACAGACTTCCCACTGAGGTGCATTGATACAGCACTCTGGGAACAGCCTATTTGTTCAGAAATTTCTTTCTGTGTCTTACCCTCTTGCTTGAGCGTGTCAATAGTGGCCTTCTGGACAGCAGTCAGGTCGGCAGTCTTACCCATGATTGGGGTTTTGAGTGATGAACCAGGCTGGGAGTTTTAAAGGCCTCAGGAATCTTTTGCAGGTGTTTAGAGTTAACTCGTTGATTCAGATGATTAGGTTCATAGCTCGTTTAGAGACCCTTTTAATGATATGCTAATTTTGTGAGATAGGAATTTTGGGTTTTCATGAGCTGTATGCCAAAATCATCCGTATTAAGACAATAAAAGACCTGAAATATTTCAGTTAGTGTGCAATGAATCTAAAATATATGAATGTTAAATTTTCCTCATTATATTATGGAAAATAATGAACTTTATCACAATATGCTAATATTTTGAGAAGGACCTGTACATGGAATCAGGAACTCTTAAACAGAATCTGGCAAACTGTGTGGGTACTGTAAGCATCGCAGACTCCAAGTGTGCTGGCTATGGACGTTAGAGATTTCCTAGTCGGGCATAACAATTTCTCATGACAAATTCCTACATTTCCTAAATTTGTTGCCATGGCATCATCGGACAAAGAGGAAGAGTTAATTTGCCTTGTAGCTTTAGAAAAAAAAAGAAGAAATTTGATAGAGGGCCATTAAACAAGATTCGGATGAAGAAGAGGAATACAATACGCTGGTGAAGGACAGGGAAACAATGGACAGCGAGAAACACTTACTTCTGAATAGATAGTAGCAGGTTTGGTGTCTTCCAAAGCTCTCTGTTCTTTCTACTTATTTTAAAATCCAAAACACTGAAGTTCACTATGAATTTAAGGCAGTTATTTTTACAGTGGGCAGGCTTTAAATATGGAACCTCAAAGAAGGAAAGGAAAGGTAAGGGAAAGAAGGAAGGAAGGAAGGAAGAAAGGAAGGAAGGACAAAATAGAGGATGAGATAAAGAAAGCATGAAATTACACAACAGAGGAAGGACAGAAGGATGAAACACGGAATGAAACAAGGAAGAAACAGAGGTAGACCCAAAAACATAAGGACAAAAGGAAGTTAGTAGGAAAAAACACTCAAGCAAGGAATGATGGAAAAAGGAATAAAAAGATTTTTTGGAGGGAGGAGGGAAGAGCACAAGGAACTATATTAGGAAGAAACAAAGGAAGGAAAAATTAGGTATAGTAAGCAGGAAGTATACAAGAAAGGAAGGATTAAAGTAAGAAATACATTTTTATTTCTTGTGTGAATTTTTTTAAGATATTGTAAGTTCACTCAACATTATGGCATGTTATGAGATTGCCGTAATGTTCTTCTAATAATGACAATGGAGGAGTTTGACTAATGCAAACCCTGCAAAATATTTGGCTAAATCAGAAAGAGCTTGCCATACAAAATCAACCTTCTTCCACAGCCATCTCAGTTTCAGGTGAGCTGAAGAGAAGAGAGTCTTAGAGGAGACCCTTGAGTATGGATGATCTAGAGAGATTGTGCTGAGAGAAATGAGAAAAGATCCCTCTCTCTGTAAGCTCCAAACATATAAAAAGTTATAGGCAAAAACCCAGAATTAACCTCTTAAGCCAGATTGTCCCCTTACAAGGGGACTTGGCCTCTTTAGCTTGTAGCTCACTAACTCTGAAACTGACATTTGTCATATATCCAGATCTTCATCTGAGACTCCTCTACAAAATTATCTACTTCATTCTCATATCCACTGACACAGCTCAAACGCCATGCAAAAAAGCACACAGATAGCCAAAATGCAATTTACGACCAAGAACAGTGTGGCATGATTCAAAGTGAACTGTTTTTCATTTTCTCTATTCACCCTTTTTCATTGTCAAAATAAAGGGTGCTGAAAAAATTAATTTTTTTTTGTTTTTCTTTGGAAAAACTGTAATTTTATGACCAAATATATAATGGCAACCTGCATTTTCAGTTTCAAGAATAAATTCAAAACTTTAGTAATTGTTCCAAACTGTGTCAAAGTGTGCCAAAATGGCACAGTAGGGGTCTGCCTGGATTTGTTTAAGTCTAAACATGTATAACCTTTCAATTGTTTGTTTTGTTGTAACCAGACTGGCCACAGATGTCACTCAGATGTTGTAGTTGCAATTTATTATGTTTATTCCCTTCTTTACAGCAAGAGTAAGAGGCTTTGTATGTAAACATCTGTTTTAGGTGGAAATCATTTTTTGGGCATTTAAACCTTATTTACCCAGGTCCAGAATAATTTACTCTCACATTTTCACATCCACATCATCCTCCAGGATCTTTCTATTAGTTGATGCCAAGATTAGCAGTTTAGGCATTGTACAAGTTGAGAAATGCCTTGTAAAGTATGAGTATGCATTTTTGAGAAAATAGACCCTCGGGCTTAAGAGGTTAAAACTTTTCAGTGTGAGATTATGCTACTGCAATAAAAGATGGATATATTTTGAGGTTTTTTACATATTTTTATGACGAGTGCCAGTAAGTATGGCTGCACCTGTATTTTGTGGGTTGAAACTTAGAAAACTAAGTTTGGGAAACCCTGTTCAATTCATTCTTATTGTTGCCTAAATGAGCAAGTAGAAAAGAGCTAACTCTGAATGCTGTGTTTGCAAAACAATAAGCAGAATTAAACTACGTCTGCAAGGAATGAGCAACCTACAAGAGAAAGGGCATTTTAACATGTAAATTAATCTACTGTAGATGAACCATAGTCTATGGTGCCAAAAGGTTTCTGCAAGCTGATACAGTCATTGGAGTGCTATTGAATGTTTAAAGATCTACTTGCAATTGTAGAAAAGGAGGAAGTTTTGTGTGTAAGGCAACAAACAGAGAATATTACCTGGCAAGTTCGATCATCTCATTAATGCAATCTGCTCTTTTTAAGTATTTCTCTTGCTTTTCTTTTTTTGCAGTAACAGATTGCAAAAGAAAATTTATTTAATATGATACATTGAAATCTGCACAACCTAAAAATATATACTGCTGCTGAACCATAAAAAAGCATGAATGTATTTAGCTAAAATGAGCTGGAAACCGAACAGAGATGTACACCCCTAAGGGACAGCTTCAGAAGAACAGCAACGTCTTGCCAATTTCTGCTCAGCAGGTGAGGATGCACAGTTGAGAATGTGCACCTGTGGAGCAGTACTGCTGGCCTCACAGCTCTAAATCAGAGCGGGAGAAGAGCACATACAGATGGACCCAGTCTGCATGCTCTACACTGTAAGATACTCCTTCTTGCAGAGTCACACAGCCACAGGCAAACAACTACACTACCCCGAAGAATGCACATTAACAAGGCAGAAAACGTGCACAGAGACGGACATACAATTATACACTCCATTAATTCTTTTATCGCACAAAAGTGCAAACACATTTGCAGGTTCTGCAGCAGCTTAAGCTCCACTTTCAAGCATCCTCTAGGAGCCAGTCAAAAATTGACAAATCTAACAGATGCAAAAACAAAGATGTTCATGGGGAAGAAAGAAAACCTCCATCTCTCTCCTTCGTCTTCACACCCTCCTTCCATTCCCTCCTGTGCTGCTTTCTTGGCTGCCTTACGGGGCGGCTACAGTGAGAATATTGAATGAAAGGCCTTTTCTACCCAGTCAGTCAGTCAGTCACCCAGGGAAAGTGGATTTGGGTGGAGGGGGAACAGCCTGGCTTTAGGCTTTGATCCCCGGGTGTTATGACAGAGCCTCGGGCTGAGAAATCTGGAGAGCCTCTTCCACAGGCCTGTTTCCACTTTCATGGCATCCTCTCGGCTGCATCTCCCATATTTCAAACACATGCTGCATCCATACTGTTTCTAAAAAGATACAAGTGCTGTTTTCCCAGGGTTTAAACACACTGGTGATGAAAAAAAAACCTTGATGTGGGAGTCTTGCAATGTTTCTTAAAGAAACATTGCCTGAGTGCTGCTTTTGCTTTGAGCACATTGGGTCTGGGTTACCTGTGCTGGGTCCACATCATTGAGCATCACTATGGATGTGCAATGGTAGTCCAGCACCAATCTCCAAAAGTCTTTCACTGTGTTTGGCAGCGGGTGCTGGGTCACTATGAACGCAGAAGGCTGCTTGTAACTCTGAAGGAGAAAAAACAAAGAAGAAAAAGGAAGATTTTTAAAGATGTAAGGTGAATATTTCTCACATAATCTAGAGTTTTATAATGGAAATTTCATATCTGTTGACATTATATTAATACAATGTTCTTCTAATATGGTCTCTGGTCCTTAGAGGTAAGTATGTGTATATTCCAGTTCACCCGTGGCCCGTAAGTGTGACAACTAAGCATTAGCCAGTATGAGGTTCTCATGGTATACTAACCATATAAAAATACCACCTATAATGGAATTTAGTTTTAAACAAAAATGTATAGCATGATGCAATTCTTTTTGTTAAAAACAGAACATGAGCAATTATTCCTACTGCTGTTGAGATAATATAACAGTTGAATACTAAAAGTATAATAATTATAATAAAAGTGTCTATAACATTTATATATATTTTTCTACATAGTTTTCAGCAAAATGCTAAACAAATGCCTGGGGTTTCAAGTTAACATGCTTATTGCAGAGAAGATTACACTTTTTTATGCCAATTTGCTCTTAATACAGCAATACAACTATAAGAAGATCTTATTATCGGCTAAATTAGTCGGGATATCTGCTCGGGTAGAGCCTGCAGTCAGCTGCTTAACAGAAATACTGCAGATGTAGACTTAAAATATGTTGCCAAAAGAATAAAAAAAAAACATAAATTGAGTAATTTTCTTGTTTTTAACAGAAATGAGATATTCCTGTAAGATGCAGGTGTTGTAGTAAGTTGTTTTGCCAAGTATTTTTGGACGAGTATTTTAGCCAGTTGTTGTAAATTGTGCTTCTCAGGCAGAATATCACGCTGATTATTGCATGTCAGTTCCTCCCACCACTGAAAGGAGGTTTGATCATTTCACAAATAATAAAATAGTGAACTATAACCAAAAATTACAAACAGAATAAAAGCACACAGCAAACTGTAGCAAATAAAGAGAATAACAACAGACCAACTCACACTGTGTCAAAGGACACTGAAAATAGGTGTGTTTTTAAGAGACAGTAAGAAAAGAGGCCTCTCAGATATTTAATGGCAGGTTGTTCCATAATTTCAATATGGAACAACTTGTTTCATAAGTTTGATAGGGGTTCGGTACAAAAAACAGCCAAATAATAGTTCTCTTTTCTCTTACTGTAAGTAGAAAAAATAACCTCCTTAAAACCAGAACCAAACAAACAAAACCACCCTTTGTATAAGAAGGGGATAAGAAAAGACACTATCTACATTAAGGTGGAATTTGTTTGGTGGTAACTTTATTTATTCAGTTTAAACTCACCAGTGTTCTACAAACTGCATATGAAAATGTTTGTTTATAACATTTGAAATACTTGAGAGACAGAAAAAGGTCTATTGTTATGTGGCAATGTCTTGAACACCAACTTCACCACTCATATTATTCATTGGGCAGTGAGTTTTATTATTAATACTAATGATAGTGTTTGATAGGAAATGCAACTTAGGATATTTGATCGGAAGCAGATTTTTCCAGGCTTGTGACTCAGTCACGTCATTGCATTAAATATTGTTGGGGTCATCCATTTTGGGGGGATAGACCGGCTGGGCTGCGCAGGTCGACCTACAGAGGTTTGTTTTCAAGAAGATCCCTTGTTGATTCAGTCGACTGCAACGGTTCCTCATACTTTCCCCCGTTTTGGACAGATGAGAAGTTTACCGTTTTTGAGTTGATCAAAGACACGTGTCACTCTGGTCACCCCCCTCCCTTTCGTTCTTTTTTTTTCATATTAAATTGGATGGGTGCATTTAGAAGTCTGGGCAGGATGAGGCATAGTTTAAGGTGATTTAGAATCACCAGTAGTGAATCCGGGGTATCAACTTGTTGCATGCAATAGTGATTGAAGTGTTTTATCCGGAGCTGTTTTTGATTTGCTGTGCAAGTGTATTGAATCGCGGAGCACGGATGCGATCAACAAGGTGCGTGTTTTTGTCGGGCTGATCCCAAATCAGCCAGGAGATAGAAGTTGGACTTTTAAAAGTTTTCCATTCAAAGCAGCTGCAGTCTGGGCCTCATGGCCTGACCACTTCTTTGTCCCAATTTTATTACCTGAGTTTTTCCACTGAGTTCCCACCTCAGAGTTTTATGACCCTTTGTTAATTTGGGGCAGTCAACACACCAGGAGGACTTCTCTTTCCAAGTTAATCCAAATTGCACATTTTGTCCATAGAACTGTTGGTTTGATCTTCATAGACACTCAGTGCGCATATATTTTCTTTTATTATCATTGTTAGGTAGTCATTTTCATCCCTTTTGTGTAGAATAGTGGTGTTAGTTAGGTGAAGGTTTTTGGACCAGAGTAGTAATTATATCAGGGCTATATGGTCAATAAAAGTTCACATATATAAAGAGAAGCGTTTATGTTTATTTCGTGCAGGAGTGATTTATCTGTCAAAATAAGGTCAAAGTTCCCCACCGATTGGTGAAGTGGCTGATTAAACAGTGACATTTAGCGTTGTTTTGGCTAAAAAATGATCAATTATTAATGATAATTAACTAATTGTAATTATTATTTATTTCTATTCGTAGGGAAAACTATTTTCCTGAATTATGATTTTTAATTATAATTTTTGATAAATATTCATTTATCAATAATCATAATCCTTACAATGTACAGCAAAGCAACCATCAGCGTTTGGAGCTGTCTGCATTTGACTCTTACGTCCATGAGTGCGGCGTTGATGTAGTTGGAGCTCTCCCCGTCAATAGTGATCAGAAAAGGCAGGCAGCGGTCTGGAGGCAGGACGTCCATGCAGCGGTTCTTCTCGTGGTTTCGGGGCAGCAGGGCGATGCTGCAGTCTTCCACCCGCAGCGTGGGTGTCACCATGTTTAGAGTCTGTTGGATCGAGGCAGATTACATGCTGTCATATCGATGCAGGAAGGTAGGCACTTGGGTCGTGAGTGTGCTAATTATCTCCCACTATGGTAATTAACAGTGCAATTCTTTAATCAGTTCCATTAGCGACTGCTCTGACTCCCCTGATGTTACTGTGATGAAACTTAGGGGGATGAAGCGTCTCATATAACGCTCATTGGCCCAAGAGGGGGTGATACTATTACAGATTATTGCATTTTTGCTCCTGATTGGCCCAGAGGGGGGTTGTGTCTTTCATCAAGAGAGAACATATTTACAATTGTTTGTCCTGCATTTGATATGATGCTTTAAGTGAAGTGCTCACCCTGAACTCCTCCTTAATGGGACTGGAGTTGGTCTGCGGGTCCAGGCGGTTCATGTCGTAGTAGACGGACCGGAGCTGGCTGGCAGGGATGGTGGTGTCCCCACAGAGACATGCCTCCAAAATGGCATCGTGGATAAAGACATACTGCTCCTGAAAAAAACAGCATCCTGATTTCGGATTTGTCAGACATCTTAGACTTCTAAGACACATAAATATGAGAATTTTGTTTTTACCAGCAGCAAAAGCACCCAAGACAAGGGTCTGCTACACTTGTGCAGGAAGATTTCAGTGACCTTTACCATGTTTTTGCTTTACCCTTCGGCATTTTGTTCTGACTAATATTTAACATTGTTTATGTTGAAAGGTTACGTTACATATTTTAACATATATTTTTCCTACAAAGCTGATTTAATTCCTGTCTAAGAATAAACTCCACAACATTTTAACAGTAAATATTCTCTGAAATTATTTGACCTTTTCCCAAAATGTAACCTAGCTTTTGCATAGATGGTTGCGATTTGATCATATGCAAAGATTGAAATGCAGATGTTTTTTAATGAGATTTTATTTGAAAGACCAACATAAAGTGGTGCATGATTGTGAAGTAGCAGGAAACGATTGTAAATGTTTTTCACAAATAAAAAACTGAAAACCCCCTTTTATCCTAAATAAAATCCAAGACAAGAAACTGCTCTCATGATGATTTGGACTTGTGTTTTGTATTTTGCAGTTCGGTTCTTTATTTTTGTCTCTTCATGTGTTGGTCAAGCTTTAGTGCCCATTTTATTTTGGTAGTCTCTCCGCTTTGCTCCACTTTCTTCCTGAGTGTTTTTGTTTTACTTTTGTCTTGTTATTGTAGCCATGCTGTAGCTTGTTTTGTCCTTTTTTCCTTAATACAGTCCACCTGTATGTAACTTAATCTCAGTATTTATACAGTTAAAACTAACGGTACACATCAGTTTGAACACATTATCCTTCAGCACATACAGGGATGCTGACCAAACTTCATGGGAAGAGTGAAGGAGCTAATTACAAGCATCCCTGTTGGAAAACCAGTTGGAGTCTGCAAAAGACTTGAGGCTGGAGTATTGATTAACTTTTCACCAGGATAAAGACCCTAAACACTCAAAAGGAGCTATAGTGTAATGGTTTTGATCAAAGCAGTTTTGTTTTTTAGAATGGCCCAGTCAAAGTCCAGGGCTAAATCCAACTGAGGCAAAACTTGAAAGCTGATGCTCACAGATGCTATTTTGTAAACACGATTTTCCATTTTTAGATGTACAAATTTTGTAGATATATTCCTTTAAGCTGTGATTGCAGCAAAAAGTGGCACTAGAAAATAAAGAAAATAAAGAAAGCTAAATATAAATGGACTTTTTTAAAAGAAACTATGAAGAACACTTGTCAGCTTCCTTCTACTTCAAATTTATGTGCTGCTTTGTGTTGGTCAGTCACATAATATCCCTCTGAAATACAATAAAGTTTGATGTTTTAATGTGGTGAAACATTATAAAGAGGTATGAATATTTTTGCATGTCACAGTGAATAAGCATTAAGTCTGGACAATGAAAGCAGTTCTCACACAGACCGAAGCAGAAAATTACAGCAGATTTCCTCCTCCTCGAGTCGATCACTCAAGCGCTGGAAGATGATGACACAGCTTGAAGTTTGATGCAAATTTATTCTGAAGTGACATTTTCAGATGACAGTTCCTTGTCACTTCGTACCAAAATCCGCACTCGAACACAGGGGTCACTTATTTACACATACAAACAGAAACATGTGCTGCCGTTTGTTATCTGTCTAGAACTTGATGTGAACCTGCGTGCTCTGGGCTGGGTCAGTAGGTCAGGCTGTTTATCAATTTACAGGTTGATGGATCCTATCTGAGCTCATAAACTATTAAAGACATCACATTACATTTTAATGGGAGAATTAAAGCACATTGGAGTGTTGGTGTCTGGCTGCAGGCGGAGGAGCTGAGCCAATGAGCCTGAACACCTGCGAGGTAAAATACTCAGACATGCAGACGGTTTGAAGGTCACTGAACTTCAGAAGAGTGACTCAACGTTTGGTCTCCAGTTGTTTTAATCCCCATTCAGACGTCAGTGATGAAACATTTGCCCATTAAGTCCAATGATGCCTGTGATTTAAAGAGAATTATGGGGAAATGATGCATTCAACGACATGATGGACATCTCCAGATGGCCGGTGTTCAGGGAAGTCCACACTGGAATAAAGCTCGAAAACGGGCCAGGAATGTTTTCAGTCAATGATATGAACTAAATCCTGTTAAAAGCCTCTAAACCCTGTCATTACAGCATGTAATGCCAGCCACTTATGCAGAGCACCCTGGGAAATTGTTCTGTGTGCAGTTTAATAAATGTCTTTGGTAAGAGATAAACCATTAAAAAAGGTGCAAGTGATGAATTGATTGTGTGGATTACAAACAACAAAACTTATGTTAATTTGGATGGTTTAGTAACGTGTTAATGAAACAGTTACATTTGAAATTTGAGCAGGTACTTTGCATTAAATGACAACAATTATTATGCTGCTTTTTCAAGGATAATTGACATAATCACTCCATGGCAAAAGTGTGAGAGATCTCTACTTCATCCCCCCACTCAGCTGCTAATTAATCACAAATAAATTGCCCTGAATTAAATGCTCTCAAAAATATATATGGCTTTATTGAAAGCATTGGTTTATCTTTAAATTTGTCTTAAAATTGGGGTTTACGAGGAGAATTAACCATTGATACTACTTGATTCACTATAGACGGCTACAAGCTGTCATGTTTTATGCCCAGACTTCCAGGTTTGACTGGTTTGTCTTTGTGGATATGCCCATTTCGGCTGAGGTTATTGGGAGAGCAGATTGACCATACCTCAGTCTGAACCATGTTGACCCTCCGTGAACGCAGCTCCCTCACACAGTTGTAAATGTCCACCACGCCTTCCCTCTCCGCCATGTCCAGCATGATGTCGATGACGATGAAGCAGCCTGTCCGACCAGCACCAGCACTGTACACAGACAGGCAACATAATTTTAACTACTGCTATGACTTTTTAAGTCAGACAGCCTGTAAATACAGCCTGTAATTTCCCCTAATTTACAGGTTACTTTCAGGGACCATGCTGCTTCATAAAGTGACTTGTAACCTGGTATATTCCCAATAATACACCCTGTATTGTCGGTATTCGTTGTGCACAGTTATCTAAGTTAAACTGTTTTGGTCTCTAAAACTACCATGTATGATCTCTGTAAATTTCAGGAAAAGTTACTTGTAAGGTCTGGAAAGTCTCCTTGATGTTATGGAAATCAATCTGTGAGATCAATGAAGGTCTCCCCTGTCAACATGTTACATAAACTTAACTAATATTTTTTAAGAGAAATGTTTATATTATCTTTTTATGGATACCATTTAATGCATTTTAGGTTTGTAAACATTACCTCAGCAACATAGATTTTATGATTTTGTGTACTTTAAAAATGATATCTTTTAAATCTTACGCTGGCAAAAGTATTTATCTTAAGTTCAAACAGAAAGATAGACATTGGGTGTAATTTCTCAAACTAATCAAGCATCTGAATGATAGAAAGAGTTGCAAAACTACAGATGGGAATTTGGGAACTAAGGCAGCACTAACCTAAAAACAGAAAAAGAAACCCTGAACCCTTCCTGTTATTTGTTTGGTAAAACAATTAACAGGAAGGGTTCAAAATCAGTCAGTGACCACAGTTTGGTATTACATCAATGAATGCAGGTTAAAAATCCACAATGTGGTGGAACAAAACACATTTATTCATTAGACTAAATCAACAGAGGCAAACCCCTAACCCTAATTAAAAATAAAAAAATTCTGTCTCTGAAATGTGATGTCTCCATTAAAAAAGAGATGTTAACAACTGAAAACAGTTTGTTCAGATGGGTCCCTGAATGTCAGAATACCTAAACATTACCTCTGGTGTCCCGCAGGGGTCAGTTTTAGGACCTATATTGTTTATTCTTTTCAGTAATGATATTAAAGTGTCTGACTATGTGAAATAGTCAAGGAAAACTGGTTTGACAGAAATAGACTATTACTCAGTTTGAGTAAAACAAAATATATACTTTTTGTAAATCTTAAGTTAGTTTCAGAAATCCCTGTAGAAATGAATAGTGTCAGAAAGTAAGTTTCTGGGTGTCTTTGTTGACCATAAATTGTGCTTTAAACCTTATACAGAATATCTGTGTTTCGAGATAGCTAGAAGCATTGGAATTCTGGATAAGACACGATACTTCCTAAATAAAAAAACACTGCACACTGTCCCACACACGGATACATCTATGTCTGTCTTACTGTGCTAAGGTTTGGGGAAACACATGCAAATCAAACCTACAACGGATCTCCACTTTGCCAAAAAGAGCAAAGAAACTAATCCTGTTTCTAAATTAATAAATTTCATTAATATTTGACAATTTAGTAAAAGCTAAAACAGCTGAACTGAAAGTTTTATGCAAAACAATGCCTGATAATATATAGAAGAGACTCACGAACCGAGAGGTGAATGTTTTTAGAGAGGAACTCATACTGAAATAACCATTCAGAATCAGAATCAGAATCAGAATCAGAAAAGCTTTATTGCCAAGTACGTTTTTGGACATACAAGGAATTTGTTTTGGCGTAGTCGGTGCAATACAGTACAAATTAAACAGTATAAACATATCTACAATATAATATAAATATATGTGCACAGTTTTAAGTGAGTGAGAGTAAATTCAGACATAAAACTACTCTAAAAAGTATGTGCATATCTGCAAGGGGGGGTAAAACCTTGGAATAATCTTGACTATGAACTGAAAACATGGAATACTTTTAAAGAATTCAAATATGAGTAAAAAAAAAGTACTAATTGATATGCTAAAAGGACAGAATGATCTTTGGATGTTGCCTCTCCCATATGTTGTTGCATAATGACAACACTGATGCGTGTTTAGGTTTTGTATTGTAAAGGGATTGTTAAATATAAGGGGTAAAAATTTACAGAAGCTTTTGCTTCCTTCTGCCCCTTCTCGACCTACTGTAAGAGTTTTTTTTCTGTTTATGTTATACATGTTGTTGAATGGTTACATTTCCTACACTTGTAATTTTCTTATTTTTCTTCTTTATATACTTTTATCATTCTTTGTTTTCTTTGAATGTTCGAGAATAAAAGAAAAATGAGGTAAAATGTCATTCTTGATAAAATAGTACATTTCTAAAGTCAGCATCTGTGCCTTAGAGCACATAACGAGGGAAACGTGCGCATCTGTGAAAGCATCATTGATGCAGAGTGATATATGTACAGGAGAAACATCCTGGGCTATGAATGCAAAGCTTTTTAGGGAGATCAACTGGCTCCCTGCACTCTATTTCTGTCACACACCAAAAACATCTGGCCAATTATAAAATGAAAAATGTAATTGTAAAAAATTAATGATTGTGCAGGTAAAAGTTTGTATCAGACAAGCATGCATGTCAGCCAGTTTAAAATGAAACTGTATTAAAGAAACAATTAAATATTCATGTTTCTGTGTTGGATAATTCCACTTTGGAAACCAGTTTAAGTTTTAAATCGTTATACAGAAATGTTTCTAGAGATCTGCTTCACCTTTAATGGGATATTTCAAAAAAGGCATCTTCTTATAAAACTCTCAAGTTCACTAGGACTTTATGGTAGACATTTCTACAGTGAATAGACTTTATATGAGGAATCTGCAAAAACTGGGAGGAAGGACAGAAGGAAGAAAGGAAGGAAACAAGAATGACCTGAGGAAGAAAGGTGGAACACAAAGATGTAGGGAAAGAAACAAAGAAAGAAGAAAATACATAATAAAGGAAGCAAAATGGAAAGATAAAAGGGCATAAGGAAGGAAGGAAGAAAAGAAGGAAGGAAGGAATACAGGAAGGCAGGCAGGAGGGGAGGAAGGAAGAAAAAAAGGAAGGAAGGAAGACACATGAAAGAGAAAAACAAAAGAAAGAAACAGGAAAGAAGAATGGAAGCACACAGGAAAGGATGGCAAGAAGAATACAAAAAGGAGGAGGACACAGGGAAGGGGCAGATTAAGAAATGTAGGAAACAACAAAGGGAAGATAGAAATCAACAAACAAGAACAAGGAAAGAAATAAGGGAGGATGAGGAAGGGAATAGAAAGAAATAAGGAAATGAGGAAAGGAATAGAAAGAAAGAAAGAAGAAAGACAAAAGGAATAAATAAAAGGAAAGGAAGGAAGGACAAAAATAAGGACAAAACACTGAGAAAGTAAAGTCTGGAAATACTATTATTTATTTACTATTATTTTTCCATATTCCAGTTTCATCTTTGCATACTTTTTCAGACAGGAAAATACTGAAAAAAAATTCCATACTTTTCCAGACTGTGTATGAACCCTGTATAGTCAGTTTTACCAGCATTACATCTCTGAGCTTTATCCCACAACAACAAAATACAATCTGAAAAATGTGCACAGATCTGGGTTTTCTTTTCTCTTCTGAAAATTGCATAAAACCCTGAAAAAAATCATTTGCATTTCAACGTATTGACAGGTATCACACCAGCAGAAACAAAGAGCTTTGTTTCCTCACACCACACCAACCTGCAGTGAACCACCATGGGCCCAGCATTGGTCAGAGTCTTGGTCTTGACCCTCCTGATGAACCCCAGCAGGCCTGTAGAGTGGTACGGCACGCCGTGGTCCGGCCAGCCAGTGAAGTGAAACTGTCGGATCTCCCGGATCTCATGAGCGCCTCTCTGAGGAACAGAGTCATCATGTTAAACACACAGAGCGCGGAGGAGAAAAACACAGAAAGGATGCTGGGAGGTTTGTTCAACTGATATGAGAGGTCCTTGTAGAGCAAATACAGCACTGAATTAAATACAAACACAAACTTCATGGACAAAGTAGAAGGAGAGATGAGAAAAATTTCCATTATCTATCAGCAAACAGTATCATCAAAGGGGAATGCGGCCTTTAAGCATTTCTGTGTCACACCTTTGGGATTCCAGGCTGCAACATCGACTACATGTTGCATCGAATGTACCTAAAACACACTCTCTGCAGCTTTGAAACTCTGCGTTACAATGACTCACAGCATGCTGGGACTCCTCAAAGTGTGCCTGTAATCCAAACTCCTGTTTGTTTCTAGGCAGTAACTAACTAACATTTGATGGGGGGGAGCTAATTATTGGAGAGGATTCCTATTGGAAAATATTTTATTTATTGCAGACTTTGTTGAAGGACTGGGTGCTTTACTCAATTAGTAAGTTGCTTATTTTGGTCTGTCTCAGTTTGGATCTACACAAATGCTTACTTTTAGAGGTGTAATGTGCTGAGTTTATCTGATTTAGTTTAAACTCTTGACAAGTATCATCTTCTGTGACTGTAAGCTTTTAATGGATCTCAGTAAACTGAGAACCCTTATGTCCCAAATAAAAAAAAACTGACATATATTTTAGATGAGTAAAATGTGAAAATACATTAAACTATTTGCAACAAAATGATGAAAAATTAGGTAAATTCTGTGTTTTGCAAAACTTGCACATTTCCGCATTTTAGCATTATTGGAACAACAAACGTTTTATTGGGATTTTATGTGATAGGCTAACACAAAGCTTAACATAATTGTAGAAGGAAATAAAAAAGTGTGGTGTGCATTTGAATTCAGCTCGCCCCTCAGTCAGTACTTTGTACTCCCTTTTCACTGCATCCCTTTTCACTGCAGTTACACCTGCATGTGTTGAAGAGTGCATCTCTACCAGCTTTGCCCATCCAAAGGTTGAAACTTTTGTCCATTTTCTTGCAAAACAGCTAAAGCTCAGTCAGATTGGATGGTGAGAGTCTTGCCACCGATTCTCAATTGGATTCACATCTGATTCACACAAATTCTAATTTGTGTTCATCTTAACTATTTCACTGTAAGGCTGTGTGTTTAGAATTGTTGTCCTGCTAGAAATCATTTTCCTAGTCTCAAGCTTTTCCCAGCCTCCAACAGGTTTTCTTCCAAGATTGTCCTTTATTTAGCTGTATCTGTTTTTCCATCAAATCTGACCAGCTTCCCTGTCCCTGCTTAGAAAACGCATCTGCACAACAAATGCTGCCATCATCAGGCTGTCATAACCTTGCATTTTAATGTGTGATGTGCAGTGTTAGTTTTCCACCACAACACTAACCAGAGTACCTTCTTCTGCATTTTTGCTGTGTCCCCTTTATGGCTGGTGGTAAACTTCAACAATCTCCAATAAAAGCCAGATTTGTGAAGGCCATGACAAATAGCTGACCTGTTAACAGATTCTCCCACTTGAGCTGTGAATCTCTGCAGCTCCTCCAGGGTGCCTCTTGGCTGCTAATCTGATTAATGCTCTCCTAGCCGATATGTTTAGGATGAGATTTGTGTTTAAAGCTGATGAAATTGTTTTATAAGCATACTAGAGGGGGCTGGACACAAATACACAATAAAGGTTTGGATTTATATTTGCAAAATGTTGAATTATTCATGACCTTGTGTTGCTCTATCACATAAAATCTGTGGTTGTAACAGAGTAAAATGTGGAAACATTTAAGTGCCATTAATATTTTTTTGAAATGCTGCTTTTTGAGACCACTATCAGATTAACCGGCACACCATTTTTGTGACCTCGATAAGCTGTTAACAAAAGTCAACGTTAAAGAAGCTTCGTTACTTTTTGTGCGTCCCTCAGAGCACAAAAGATTTGCAACCACTCTTCTTATATGATTTCCTCATCTGTAGCATTTAGAGATAAAAGAAAACCTAAGACGGAGGAGTTTGCAACTTTTTGGTCTATGAAAGATTAGAATTTACTCAAAAAGTGGCGAAAAAGAATGAAAAACATACCTTCTCAACAGCAAAGGTTCTGATGACGTACTCTGATAGCAGCTCGGTCTCTATCAGTGTCACCTTGATGTCTCTGTAGATCTCTGTATCGTCAGGCCAGTACTTACAGCACTTCACCTGAGGGTCAGAAAACCAACAGTTTCACAACAAATCATTGAACACTGCTGCACGCATAACCTCTTTTATGTTAACATTGCTTTAAGCCAGCGCACAACCTCACATCTGCATTCCCTGCAAGTAGCCTGGTCGTCATTTTTTTTGTCCCCCGCAATAAAGTTTGTCACATAACAATACCTCTGATTTGTGTCAGTTTCTGAACCATTTCTTTCGATTCTAAATGAGATTGCTTCAAATTAGTTTCGTCCCCTGGTCAAGGATCTGCTGTTAATGGGTATCTTATGTATAGGCGGAGGTTGCATTCACACCTTATTGCACCTTATTATTTTCATTCTCACGTCGCTAACATGACAATGACTCTAAAGGTGGATTGAACACAAAGCTGCAGCAAAACAAAGAAGACCTCAAGGGGGTCTAGCATTTTTTCCTCTTGGTATCCAGTGTGTAAAAAAAATAGAACAAAAATAGGGGGGAAAAATGAAGGAGGGGAGACATAATGACAATCCAGTAATGATATGAAATAATAAACCTTCAGCTTTTCAAAACAAATTTCCCAACAGAAATCTAAAACACCCCACTGGAAATATTACTTGTATTAGGTATCATAAGAGTGCAAAATTACCCCCCCAACCACAACCTCTTCCCTCCCTGTTCAATTAAACTGTTGTTACTGGTGGAGTAAGACTGGTAATAGAGATTTAGATCATGGACGTAAATCAGAGACTGATAATTTTTGATGAGGGATAAACGCAACGTCGGCCACAAGCAGATTTAATTTTCGTCTCTGGCATCTCTGTGCTGATTACGAATGAAATGAGATTTTGCTTTGCGGAGTGACACAGTAAGAGAGGTTGGGGGACTTTCAGGACCCTCTCTGTCTGTGACACCTCTGATGACTAATCCCCGATGACAATCACAAATCCACCGTCCGCTTCCAGCTAGATTGAATTAGCCAAAAGCCATTACCTTATTAGATCACTCTGAATCAGATGCCTGGTTGAGGGAACCAGCCTTTGGGCTAAAATATGCCAGATGTTCATTCACTCACAGGCATGTGTGACTGTGATGACACCTCCTCTAAACTCACTCGCTAATGTGGGTAAGATACAGTGCCTTGCAAAAATACTCATTTCTCACATCACAACCATAAACTTTAATGTATTTTATTGGGATTTTATGTGATGGACCAAAAGCGAATAATAGATAGTCATGGAAGGACAACAATATATTCGTATAATAGCTTAATCTCAGTCAAATTGGAGAGAAAGTGTCTGTAAATGTAATTATAAATTTTGAAACAGATTCTCAATTTGATTTGGGTCTTGACTTTGACTGGGCCATTTCAACACAGGAATATGCTTTGATCTAAACAAGTGGTGTCCAAACTTTTTGTCAAGTGGGCCTTAATCAGAAGGTTCTAAGTGCCCACTAGCCACATTTTGTTCCAATTAAAAACAGCTAAAGAAATGTACTGTGATATTCTTTTTAACCTGCTCAGCAACAAACTAAATATGCAATATTTTGATGAAATGAAAAAGTAGTCTGATTTTGTTAGAAAAGGGATTTGTGAAACATTGATGACAGGAAACATTAAAAGAGTATTAAAAGACGCCATTTAGTTTCCTAATATTGTTTTGGTTGAATATTTTTCTATTTTGCACCCAAGTCTTCTTTTGAATAAAAGTTGCTAGATGTTTGTGGTTCTATTTACAGTGCTATGAGAATAAAATGAAAAAATAAAATCATTGCAAGGGTTGCAAACAGCACCTGGGCTACACTTTGGATGGCCCTGGTCTAAACTGTTTCCTTTTACCTCTGATTGTATGTTTGGTGCTGATGTCCTGCTGGAAAGCGAACCTCTGCCCTAACCTTAAGTCTTCTGCAGCTTATAACAGGTTTTCTTCAAGGATTGTGCAGTATTTATCTTCAGGTCAACTCTGATCAACGTCCCTGTCACTGCTGAACAAAAGCTTTCCTACAACATGATGCTGCCACCACCATGCTTCATTGTGGGATGATGTGTTCAGTAATAATATAACCCATTCCTGCTTTCAATTACTCCACAACTTTATCTCTGCCAGTCTGGTGTGTTCCTTGGTCTTCGTGATGCTGTTTGTTCACTAATGTTCTCCAACAAACCTCTGAGGCCTTCACTGAACAGCTGGGTTTATACTAAGATGAAATTACATAAAAGGCAGGCTTTATTTTCTAAATATGTAGCATCTCAGGGCAATACGTTGGGCTAAACTTTATTAAGGGGTGCTGGAGTAAAGAGGGCAGGAAAAAAATGCATACTACACTTTCACAATTTTTGGAAAATATGTATAAATAGTTTTCCACTTACGCATTACTTTGTCTAACAAACAAAATCCTGATGATAATCATTGATGTTTGTAGTTGTAATGTGACAAAATGTTTTAAAATTCAAGGGTTATGAAAATTTTCACAAAGCCAAAAAAAGCATCACCTTATCACAGACGGTAACCTCCAAAATCAGATCTCTCATACATCAAAGTGCGCCAAGTGCCGCCCCTGTGTGTTTGGAAGCCTCAGGACAGAAGCAACGTGTGCCTCTCTGAGCGTGTGCCAGAGTTTCCCAGAGTGCATCAGCAACTGTGCTGAGCAGATGGCCCACTGTGATATGGCAGAGTGATTTTATAGGGCCCCACTGCGGAGCCACCATCTTTGGCTCCTGCCCGCCATTGGACAAGGATCATATAACAGACGGTTCGGGGGCCAAAGCCCCACAGAGGATGCTGTTGCAGTTAAGCAGGTGTGGAGAAGGTGTCGGCCGGGCTGGGGTTGGGCTCAGCTACTGTAGAAGGAAAGTTTAATGAGGTACCTGGAGATGTGGCCATGAATCAATATCAGCTCCAATACATTTAAGCCCCCACCAAAGATGCACCTCAGCAAAATCAAGGTGTGCATAATTTTAAGTGGTTTTTAGCTCAGAAGCATTTGAAATTCTTAAAGGAAATTCCCTGGGCAGTCTAATCATTATGCCGCACGTTAAGACCTTCATTTCCTCTTGATTATAACCAAATTAGAAAGAACAAAATGTGAGGTTAAGTGGAACAAATTAGAACAAAGGCATCGTTTTAACTAATGCCACTTGTTCTTGTTATATGTCACATTTAAGAACTAGAAAAGGTTTTCAACAAATTACACATAAATGAATCACATTCAGCCTTTCATTTCCCTTAAAAATGTGTCAGTAATTAATGCCATCTAAACAGCAAAGCACGGACATATATGGATTACTGCATCTGTATCCACATTGTCTAAAAGCTTATTGCTGTCTACGGCTGGAAATTGAGAATGAACTGTTTTCTAGATAAACAGACCTGTCTAATAGGAATGTGATAAATGAATGTGCGGTGACAGAAAAACGATTTAGTGAGCACTTTGGCTACAAAAATCTTCTATCCAAGAAACATGGTTGAGCTCCATGGAAGTGAACATATGAAGAGCCCAGATTTCACCTCATATATAAAAACCTCTCTCCTCTGGAAACACATTTTGTCCCTTGATTGCCAAGAGGCGGGGATCGTGACTTTAAGGGAAGGAAAAATCCAAAGCTAGGTTAGTGTTAAGAATGAGAACACAACACAGTTTATGTCATGGCTACAACAGATGGATTGAACAGGGAGTGAACAGCCAGACCACTGAGGTAACAGTGGAGCTGTTTGTGAGTATAATGTTTATCAGGTAAGAAAACGCTATATTTCACTGGGGTTTTGTCTTTTTTATGTGTCTTCTGTATGTACAAAATGTCAACTGATGTACACAGACATCTATAATAAATACATAAAAAACGCTCTCATAATGTTCCTCCTGCATGTTTGGCCACCATGATAGGCTGTAGTAACAGCTCCCTTTTGTGACACATTTGACTCTATCCCAGAAATTAAATCTTATAGCAGCTGAACTGTATCTCAGTTAAACCCTCCTAAGTAAAACCCGGAGTGATTATGTGGACAAAAGTAAATTAGAATTGCACAACCACTGCATGTTTGGAGAAATGTTAGTGCTGTAGTTTTTGTGTTGAATTACAGGCAGACTAGATTTGCCACAGAGTGCTTTTAAATCCCTCGGTATGGTTCTGGTTTGTTAAGTCTCATTGCACTCAGACAGCATCTCTTCTGACTTCATCCTCACTTAATAAACTTCATATAAATCTTCATTTTATAAACTTAGATTTGAGTAGGAGACCTAGCCATCCCTATTCTTCCAATTGGGTACTTTAAGTCATGTGCTGATGCCTCAGTTTGTACTTAAGATGCAACAATCACTCCCTTGCAACTTTGGCTGCATTCGTGTCTATCTTGTGCTAGGCTTTTTTTCTTTAATGCATCTTTACGTATTTCTCAATTTTGGACAAAAATTAATATAACTATTATGAGCCACAGGACTAAACACAGTTGAAAACAAACAAATGTAAATTAGGTTATATATGCCTTAAAAAACACTGTTAAGATTCTTCCAGTAGTTTGAACACCATATAACATCCTTTTTACTCAGAAACAGGAACCCTTTGTTGTCCAATGAGGACAAAATTAGGAGATGTTTCTGTTCTAGGGCTTTGTAAAAGCTGGCGGCTTCAGCACAGTCTAATCTTCTGTTATAGAGCCACTCAGATGAAACAGTAGTCAGTCGCCTGGATGCTTCTCTCGTAATGAAGGCCATCAATCAGTTTCTTTTCACTTCTCACTGATCAGATAGATGGAGAAAGAGCTGGTGGCTCACGAGTCCCACGCCTCAATAAGTCAGGAAACACTCACACATACACACACATACACAGAAACATCTGGACACAGATGTGCAAAGACATTAAAAAACATAAAAGTTGGCTCGGCTTGCCTCGGGATACAATCAGTCAGTCGACCGAGAGTGAGACAATCTTGTTTGAGATCTGTGGTTTGAGTGATTGTAATTAATACCCACCCTGCCTACTTCTACCAGGTTGGTCACCATGACTATAGCCGCCGTGTTCTCCTGCCACACCATTCTCCAGAAGTCAAAGACTGTCTCCTGCATGGGCCCTTAAAAAGAGAAGACAGACAGGAGAAGAGAAGAAGGTCAGTTTTGTTTTCTAAATGTACCTTAAAGTCTGAAGTTCGAATTCTCAGATCTGACAATAGTCCCTGGACATTTGAAAACAAGACCTTTATCTTACATTTCATAAATTATACAATAACATAACATAACATAACATAGGGAAGTTGGTGTTTGGTTCCGTTGTGTGGTAAAGAGCAGTTTTTCATCTTTTTTGGCATATGGACCGACGTAGACTTGACAAAAGATATGTGACGTAATCTCGACCAGCTCATTGCAGGTAGGCCATGATAAAATAACACTTTGAATGCTGCTCTTTTATACTCCTATATTACAGTTCTTAAAAGAGAGAAATGGGAATCAGTAAAAACTGGAATGGGTAGGTTTTTAGGATTCACAAAAGTCAGTTTTCTTTTCTGCATCCTTCAAGACGTGAAAAATGATCAAGTCAAATTCCATACATTTTCAGGCTGTGGTGTAACCCCTGAGAGATACAAAGAAGTAACAAATGACTCAATATTTATGCACATAACTGTACATACCATATATATCAATTTTAAACGACTAAATTTAAATACAGGTTCTTCTCAAAATATTAGCATATTGTGATGAAGTTCATTATTTTCCATAATGTCATGATGAAAATTTAACATTCCTATATTTTAGATTCATTGCACACTAACTGAAATATTTCAGGTCTTTTATTGTCTTAATACGGATGATTTTGGCATACAGCTCATGAAAACCCAAAATTCCTATCTCACAAAATTAGCATATCATTAAAAGGGTCTCTAAACGAGCTATGAACCTAATCATCTGAATCAACGAGTTAACTCTAAACACCTGCAAAAGATTCCCGAGGCCTTTAAAACTCCCAGCCTGGTTCATCACTCAAAACCCCAATCATGGGTAAGACTGCCGACCTGACTGCTGTCCAGAAGGTCACTATTGACACCCTCAAGCAAGAGGGTAAGACACAGAAATAAATTTCTGAACGAATAGGCTGTTCCCAGAGTGCTGTATCAAGGCACCTCAGTGGGAAGTTTGTGGGAAGGAAAAAGTGTGGCAGAAAACGCTGCACAACGAAAAGAGGTGACCGGACCCTGAGGAAGATTGTGGAGAAGGGCCGATTCCAGACCTTGGGGGACCTGCAGAAGCAGTGGACTGAGTCTGGAGTAGAAACATCCAGAGCCATTGTGCACAGGCGTGTGCAGGAAATGGGCTACAGGTGCCGCATTCCCCAGGTCAAGCCACTTTTGAACCAGAAACAGCGGCAGAAGCGCCTGACCTGGGCTACAGAGAAGCAGCACTGGACTGTTGCTCAGTGGTCCAAAGTACCTTTTTCGGATGAAAGCAAATTCTGCATGTCATTCGGAAATCAAGGTGCCAGAGTCTGGAGGAAGACTGGGGAGAAGGAAATGCCAAAATGCCAGAAGTCCAGTGTCAAGTACCCACAGTCAGTGATGGTCTGGGGTGCCGTGTCAGCTGCTGGTGTTGGTCCACTGTGTTTTATCAAGGGCAGGGTCAATGCAGCTAGCTATCAGGAGATTTTGGAGCACTTCATGCTTCCATCTGCTGAAAAGCTTTATGGAGATGAAGATTTCATTTTTCAGCACGACCTGGCACCTGCTCACAGTGCCAAAACCACTGGTAAATGGTTTACTGACCATGGTATCACTGTGCTCAATTGGCCTGCCAACTCTCCTGACCTGAACCCCATAGAGAATCTGTAGGATATTGTGAAGAGAACGTTGAGAGACTCAAGACCCAACACTCTGGATGAGCTAAAGACCGCTATCGAAGCATCCTGGGCCTCCATAAGACCTCAGCAGTGCCACAGGCTGATTGCCTCCATGCCACGCCGCATTGAAGCTGTCATTTCTGCCAAAGGATTCCCGACCAAGTATTGAGTGCATAACTGTACATGATTATTCGAAGGTTGACGTTTTTTGTATTAAAAACACTTTTCTTTTATTGGTCGGATGAAATATGCTAATTTTGTGAGATAGGAATTTTGGGTTTTCATGAGCTGTATGCTAAAATCATCCGTATTAAGACAATAAAAGACCTGAAATATTTCAGTTAGTGTGCAATGAATCTAAAATATATGAATGTTAAATTTTCATTATGACATTATGGAAAATAATGAACTTTATCACAATATGCTAATATTTTGAGAAGGACCTGTATAAGACTAAAGCCTAAGCATGTGTGTCTGTGTGTGTGTGTGTTGCAAAGCTCAAAGTAATTACCACCACATCTCATCTGTTCAGCACCGACCTTTCCCCCAAACCAGACCCAAATGTGTCTGCTGAACATCAAAATAAATGAGCAGACAGCCATTCAATGCCTCTAATATTTAAAACTTCACGGAGCAATAATTGTGGGTTGGAATTAATTATTAATCTGGTTGGTTTTAATCAAGCGCCACGTGAAAAAGAATTACTTCTGACAAATTAATTAGTGAATGCAAATCTCCACAACTGTGCGTTCTCCTGCGATGGGCCAAATTACCTGGAGACACAGCAAATTATGCAGTCACATGCTGAGCAAAGACACAGCATAACACATGCACAAAGTGTTTGTGTTGTTCTTGTCAGTTAGGGTGTGGTTTGACAACATTTAACAACAGGAAGACATTTAAACCCTGTTAAAAACCAGGTCACCAAATTTCAAAGTACTGTAATTCTTTGCTTTTGCTTAGTATTCGAGTGTAAAAAAAATGTTAAGCCACCCAGGAGACACTTGGGCAAAAAGGATACTTGTAATTATGCAATCTCATTGCTATCCTCCCAGAGACTCTAAAAAACCCCCACAACTGACCACAAAAGGTGCTGTGGAAGCTGTTTCTCAATAACTTTAGATAATATGATAATAAAGCAGTCTATGGCGTGCAATGCGAGAATGAGAATACATCCACCAATGAGACCTCGACCGTTATCAGGGTGTACTGAATGTTTCAGCTAAAATGTTTCATCATAAGTCCTTAGCTGCCAGAGTAAGCGCAGGAGTGACCACAATTTCGTCAGGCTGTATGCAGCATAGTGTAATGTGGCACTGCCCCTCTCCTGCCTGTTGCTGGACATTGCTAATCAGCTGGCTGAAAGAAGAGAACTGTACTTTTCCCTTGATTCCAAAAATGCCACGTTTGGCTGGTGGAGATATTACTGGTCCCATAACACATGAACAGTTGCGGTGCTAAATGTAAAGGAACACCATTGATGACAGGGTGATTACTACGATGGCATAAAAGGTACCCACTGGCCATCTTGGAAGACAAACAACACGCAAAATTCTTTCAAATAGTAATCCTAAATCCTATGAGTACTGTTAAGATGTGAGTGTGTAATTATGCGTAATTTATAATAAACAAACTCCCTCTCTGTGTCATTGAAAGTCAGGTTGTTCTGTTTGAGCCCAGAGTTTGGCCAGACCCAAAGTATCATAGACATCTGTTGCAGTTCTTTTTCACTTCTTTTCTTCATTTTTGACTTTTACAAACCCTCCTGAAATACACTTTATCACCCATCAGCAACTGACAGAAATGGTTCTACAAATATTTAGCTGTTTGGAGCCAAGGCATGCATCTATTTGAACAAGAATATCGAGACAGTCGGAGCAAATCGACTAACCAACATCCATGTGTATTCTCTCATTCCTTCTGTTTTGCATGTGGTGGCATGCCTTAAATTAAATGTAAGACCTCAGCCTCCTTGCCACTCTATCCGATAGCTACCCAACCTGATTGAACCACCCACTCTGCTACCTCCCACACTTGTCCCTGAGGGAGGATACACACTGTTGAAAAGTTTGAGAAATTGAGACTGAGAAGCAGGACAGCTGGTGTGTAGGACTTTAGTAACACAATAACACTTGGCATTATATGGTAAATAGACCGATGGGCGGCTTGTGCCAAGCTTCCACCCAGCCAATTTATGTTTCTATAAAGATGCAGAGATGGAGAGTTGATATGGGTATGTTGCCGGAAAGAAGTGCACTTGATGGCACTCGTGAGGAAATGAGGAGGGCTCTAGATGTGCAGGTAAACAAAGGGAACGCAAATCCTATATTTTCTTTCAAGAAGATGTTTTCATCTAAGCTACAAGAAAGTTTTTGGTAAAATATTGTCTGAAAGACACGTTCATTGGAATCAATAAGTAAATGGGTAAAGTTAGGGAGCAGAAAATCATCCTATCAGCCAATCCGAGGTAGAATGCAAGCAAACGTCTTAGATTTTATTCAAGAGGCTTCGTCAGCTATCAACAGACTATTATTTAGTCATTCATCAAATGTATTAAATGAGAAAGGCTAATATTAATTCCAGAATCCCTGAAATTATTTCTAACTGTAGTGCTTTAGACAATAAACTGTATCTGTCAGGAGTTTGAAGCAGATCTGAGTTTTACATCTATCTAGATGACTTGGTTTACTTGTCTAATCACCTCACACCTCTTTAATGTTTTTTGTGTTTTGTGCCTTAGAATAAGATTTTGATACTTGTTTACCAGTTAGATCATTGATTTAAAAAAACATTAAAAACTAAAATATGACACGAATATGGAAATTATCAATCGCTCGGCTAAAGTCGCCAATAGGGGAAAACAGCTAGATGGATGGCTGGATGGATGGATGGATGGATGGATGGCTGGGTGGACAGAAAAAACAATATTTTGCCACAAATATTGTATATACCTTTTCTTATATTTGCAAATATAAAAATCGGCTTGTGGTACTTTTTAAAGTAAAGATCTTTAAAAACGTGTGTGACCACAAACAGCTCCTGTTGATAACCACCTGCACAGAGGAAAAGCGTATGCACTCAGTCTAATTCACAGGTTACTTGAGAGAGATGAGAGCAGTGTTTGCAGGACAAAGTGTGCAGATTCTAGCTGGAGAAGTTTGGAGAAGACACTTCACAAAAGAAGAACAGCAGCAGGAGCTTCACTTCCAGCTGTCAGAGAGCTAACACTGCTGCAGCTGAAGCGTTACTTTGGGACTGCAGGCCCTGCTCCTCCTCAGAAGCTCAGAGTGTGACAGCTGCAGAAATCCCCCAGCCAGGCATGTCACAAAACTCCTGATCAACATGTGCATGTACACACTCACAGACAAAGACTGAGGCGATGTTCCTCCTCTCCCCTATTAATATTACATGCAGCAGACGTTAGCATAATGTACACTCACTTATCATTGATTTGCTCTCTGCCTCTTTCTATCGCCTTGCCACACCTCCCCGCTGGGCTTTGAGATGTTAACCTGTACATTATAAAACTTCAGCAGGCCTAGTGACATTTGCTGCTTGTGAGGGAAACGGAAGGAAAAGCAGAGATGGCCGAAGGGGAAAAACGCAATAAAATTGAACCTTTTCTGCCATTATGCATATTTTTTCTCATCACCAGGAGGATTCTGGGACTTATCAGAGCTGTTGGTATCTCTGTGTCGATGTAATTCACCGTCTCAGTCAGGGAGAAGCTTACGCCTGATCGGCACTTAAGCATAAAAATGGACAGAGGCAAAGTGGCAAACTGGGAGGGCTGTTGTGCACACTTAGGCTGGTAAGTAGGTGAGCTGCAGTCAGAGAGTTACAGGAATTTGTGTTGCTGCAGCAAAAAAAAAAAGAGAGGATGACCTACATAATGAGGAGCAGAGCTTGGTGATAAGGCTTTTATGGACTGACAGCTGTTCTACCTGCCATCGTCACCTTGACAGAGCAAAGGGACTCGTCAATAAACCCCAAACTAATGAGGGTCATCGTAGTTTATAGCGTGAGAGAACGGAGACAACGTTATCACACCTGTCTGCTGTTTTAAGCACATCCGAACCACCTTCACTAGCAATTTATGACAGGGATTTTTTAGCTTATCCAGCATTACTGGATTTTCTGAGCCACTGCTGGTCTCAGTGGAGTGGAAGTGTCACTCACTGGAGAAACTTTGCAAAGAGGAGAAAGAGGAGACTGCTTCCTTATTTTCAGCTAGTCTGCCAGCACTCAGGTGCTCCTTTTCAGGTGCTACTGTATGCAGTTTGTCTGAGCGACAGGTCTGTGTCTGGCTTTGCTATCATCTGCGGCTGCTCTTTGCCTCAGTGTCAGCAGACTGAGCCTTCCTTCCTGTCAGCCTGCCGGAGCTGATGATGAATTATAGAAAAGGGCCTGCTCTCCTGGAGAATACAGATGTTTCCATATGCTCAGTTTTTGTGTACCAACAAGCGTTCATCTCCCTTGAACTTGGTATTTTATGTCACAGACCAACACAAAGGTGACCATAATTGTGAAGTGGAAAAAAAATTCTGCATGGTTTTAAATAATAGTTTCAAATAAAAATGGGAAAAGTGACATCATTCTGTTCTTGCAACCCTGTTTTGGGAGTTCCTGCTGCTTCTTCTTGACACATAAACTGGGCAGAACTGTTTAGTTGTATGGTGTCTAAGAAATAATATGTGATTGATCAAAAATATAAAGTGGGTATGGTTACCACACTTACAGATGCTATAGTGGGGTCTATGAGGACTTTCCAGGAGTTCTACAATAGAGTTTGAGAATCAAATGCCATTCATTCATTCATTCATTTGCTAGAAGGAACTCTGTTATTTTTCTTGGAGTATGGAGTATGTGCAGGCCGCAACTATGGAGGAGGTGCAGAGATTCCATAGCTCAGGTGGAAAACAAAATTTGTTGACAGGTCAAATATAAGGGATGGACTCTAAAAATCCAAAGAAGCCACTAAAGAAAAAAAGCCAGAAAATGTTGCATTTTCCTTTTGCCACAAACTATGTAAGGGATGCAATAAATATATGAAAGAAGGTGCTCTGGTCAAATTAGACCAGAGGTCTCCAACTTCAGTCCTTGCAAAACTCTACATGTGTTGAAAAACTAACACTGCACATCTCCTTGAAAACACAATCCCCATAGTGAAACAGGGTAGTTGCAGCATCTTGCTGAGGGGATGCAAAAGATTCGGGACTGTGGAGGAGACCTTTGAGCAGGACAAAGACCCTACTGGTGTGTTCTCTTTATCCTCAGAAGTCTTATTTTCCAAGTTAACCATCAGAAAGACAAAAAGGATTGCCCTCTAAAGTCAGATTCAATCTCTGAAAGTCTGAGCTCACTGGTAATTGAGTTCAGCATCCAATATGCCTGCGCACATATAGACTGTGTAGAAAGTTACTGTTATAAACTATGAACCAAGCACATTTGATGGTAGGTGTCTTTATGTACCTGCAAAATATCTAAATGTCCTCATGTTCCTTTCAGCACCACAGTAGATAACAATCGCCATTGTTTTCCTGTTTGTAACAAGAATGCCCCCAGCTTTGACCTCCGAGAGACAACTCGAACACAGCATAGGCATACAGCCACAGCTACAATTGAATAGTTAGGATAAAAGCATACGCATGGCTAGAATGGCACAGTCAAAGTCCAGACGTAAAAACCAAATGAGAATCTGTTGCTAGACTTGGAATTGCTCTTCACAGACACTCAAAATCTGACTAAGCTTGAGGTATTTTGGAAATCAGAATGTGCCAAATATCAGTTTCTAGATTTTGACACAGACACACTCAAAATGCCTGCAGCTGTATTTGCAGAGAAAGAAAAGTAGGGTGTGAAAACAAATGAATACCACAATTTTCCTTTTATTTATGGAACAATTTGAAAACCATGCATTAGTGTCCTTCCACTTCACATTGTATTACTTTATTATGGTCTACATGATACAAAACCTCAAGGAATTGCACTAAACTGTATGGCAATCATTCAAAATTCAACAGGGTGTATGAATACTTTGGCAAGGCACTGTATATGGCTGAAATTAGTGCAAAGCTTTATCAAAGTGTTAGAAATTGAGGACTCATTATGCAAGCTCAATTAGAAAAAAATGGCCTAATTAACTTTAAGGGAAACACGTCAGTCTTCTCGAGCTTTTCTTCCTTCTGTTTGGAAAATATCCTTGACTGTCGATCCCCATATGCATATTTAGAAATGAAGTATAGAGGGCTCTTAATGGATACAGGACACTTATGGAAGTCAATAATCCGACAGAAAATTATTTCCACGCTTGTTAAAGAGAAGGCCCGCAGCAGAGAGTCGGCACTTGACAGAGGGCTTTGTTTGAGTGTTTGACTCGGCGGTCAATGCGAGGCGTAGCAGGTGCTGTGCACGCAGACATATGCACAGAGACAAACATTCAAATGGAGTGGCCGAGCTGCCTTATTGGTATGCCATGTCTTTCTGAAGCAAGAGCAAACAGAGAGTTGTTTTAATTGAGATGCTGCGGAAGAGAGGCAATGCACTAATAAACAGGTAATTATGCAACTCCCTGCTCGTCTGAATCCATTAAGGCTTTTTTGCAACAAAAAAAAAAAAACACCTCTCTTTTCCATGTGAATAAAGCAGCACTGTTGAGTGGGAGTGAGGTTCTCAATGCAAAATTCATAATAATTAACTACCAATCAGATTTAACCTCTCAGGTCACTGTAAGAGCTCTTTTCTCTGCAAATCTGCTGGCCAGATTAACACAGCGACAAAATGTGCCTGTACATGTCAGCTAATCCATTTATTTATTCAGTCAGCATGCTTCCAGACTGCCTGATTAATCGCTCCCACACCACCAATGGAAGTAAAGAGGAAAAGAGACGGAGGAAGGAGGAAGCATGCTGCTCCTCTCGCTTGCAGGCGTGTGCGTGTGTGTGTGCAGCACCGAGCGGTGGCAGATTCGCACAAACCAACACCTGACTGAGCATCAAAGAGCAGCTTGCAACAGCGCATGTAAACAACGAAGGGGATGTTCAGAGAGATGTTTGCAAACACCTGCACAAACCAGCAGACAGCCTCAAATTCTCACCGCCCACACTTTCCAGTTCAAAGAAAATCTGAATTTTTAGAAAGTTTTGCTCTCACCCTGAGTGGCGATGTAGTGATTCGGCCTGTGGTAACCCTGTAAAAAGAGAGGGAGAAAAAAAAGTATAAGAAGAGAATATGAGGGTCACTTAACATTTCTCCAGCATGTAAAAACACCAGCTGTTGTGAGGTTATTTGTGTTAGAAAACATATTGTCTTTGATATTCATTGAGAGGAGCTTTAGTGGAGCCCTCTTAGGCTAACGTAGACAATTTCACTAATGATGCATTCAAAAGTAGAGCAGGAATCCTCATAACAGCTGTTTTTATTTTATTAAACTCAATTTCTGCAGGCATGCGAACTGCACTTATGCTTAATATTTGGCCTCCAAAGAGCCAGCCTTTTTAAAAATCTTTCATAGTGGCCCTAAGCCACAGTTCCTCAGGTTTTTATGATGTTTTTCTTTGGACTGTGGGTGCTTTTCCTCTCATTTTCAGTCTAGTACCTCACCATTTTCAGAGAAAGCCACTAAACTAACACTCAGTTTTGCAGAACCAATTTAGATCCCTGGATACAAGTGGCCGTTTTTTAAGATGTACAAATGACAAAGAAAATTGCCTGAATGGAATTTTAAAGAAAATTTCAGGGTGCATCAATAAGGATATGAACTTATGGTGTGCCCGAATCCCATGGCAGGTATCTCAGATTTCAAGTTTAAATCAGTGTGGACTTACAGCGCAGCAAAATAAATCAAGTTGTGGAGTGAAACTTGACACTCCGCATTAGTTTCAGGTTTTTGTTTAAGTCTTTTAGTGTAGCAATAATACAGTTATCAAGATACAGCTGTCATTGGGCAAGAAGGCGCTACCAGTAAGTTGCTAATAGGGGTGTAAAAGGTACACATAATTCATGGTTTGGTACGTAACCATGGATTTTGTTTCTCGATACGTTTTCTGTTTACTTTCAGCAAGAGAAACAAAGACAAAGTGGCCACTAGATAACTGATTGGAGATTTGTTTTTTTTTATAAATAAAATATTTACTGGATGGATGGATTATATGACAATAAAACCACTTTAAAATGGTCAATGTTGTTGTTTTAGATTTCTTTTTTGTAAAACTGTGCAGTCCTCTGGGGAATAAAAAAGGTCTAAATCACTTTGGAGTGGATTTGATATTTATACAGTCCAGGTTATGAGATGTGCTGCTTCTGGGAAATCCCTTCATGTCAGAGGGATTCATCACACCAGGACCGGTGTGTTGTTGCATCTCTAATGCTAGGCAGCGTTTTGGACTGCTCAATTGCTCCACACAGCTGAATTTGGACTTTAGCTGATTATTTTTTTCAGTATCAGTGATATTTATATTTAGCTTGACATTGTGCAGACAAGTGCAGAGCAGCCTTATTGCTGTTGAAAAATTCGTACGTTGATATATTGATTCGGTCCACCTTTTACTCCACCATATCTGCATGAAAAGCCTTAATGTTCCCAAATAGTAGAGTCTGTGATAGCTGGGAGTCCACTTTGTTTTGGTTTTGTGTCATTTTTTAAATCTGCCCTACAGAACGTTGCATTGTGCACTTATTTCCACACATAAACATTGTGCATGTTCTCAGCTCTAAAACAACGCTGTAACACTGCTTGGTACATGTGTGCATTGAACCAACAGGGCTGTACCAGATATTTTCTGTATGAATACGAGTACCGTTACATTCCTACCTGCTAATATGTAAATAAATAATGTCAGCTGGGTAGCAGCATAAGCTGACATTTTAGTGTTACTGACATTTTTAAATTCCTCTCAAACATCCGAGCATTGGTTTCTAATATGCTTTGACGTCGACGTTCTCGGCTTTGATCCCTGTGGCTCTGTAGCCAAAGTTGGCTCATCCTGTTTTCCTGTCCACCAAGATGGTTCGCAAAGACAATCAGAAAACTGGATATCTCAGGTCCTTGGTCAGATCTTTTTGTTTCTTAAGGATTTTTGCTTTAGAAAGTTTAATATTGCTCAAAAAGATTTTCAGAGATTGGAAAATCTGGCTTGTTGGAAATGTAGTACCTACAATAAATCAGGTGTGTTTCTTTATGCAACCATGCGTTTCTGTCTTTCAGTATCAGACAAAACTAAAATGCTTATTGAGAGAAGACCCAAAAAGGATTTTCTGTCACACTCTACATGCAGCACACCTCTGGACTTAACGTTCAAAGTGTTGATAATCCCCAAGATACAACTAACAGCGTTGATCTTCACAATAAGGCACCCAGTCTCAGGGATTACTTTAATCCCATCAAGTTTTATTTGTCCAATTCATTGTCTTCTCAGAGATATGTGGCAGGAAACAAAACATTAGGACTTAAAGGCTCTTCCTCGACCCAGCCTCCTCTTGATTGTGCTCCCCATCACCACCTCTCTCCCAGCCACCCCTTGCTGCTTTGCTTATCTCTCTCATATTCAATTTAACGTGGACTGTGATTAACGCTCTTCCAACGAAGGCAGAAAGACACAAAGGATATTTTCCTCATTCTGCCTCTCATCCACAGGGCTCCTTCAGCTATTCAGCTCTCCTCCATTTTTAATGACTTCTTTATCTCTGGACTACGGAGGAGATTTGTTTGCGCTTTCATGTGTGTTCGCCTGAGTAAAACGGAAGCCCAGTACACTGTCGGATTAGACAAGAAAAGACACAAAGAGAAAAGAATGGCCCTGACATTCGCACAGGTGAGAGGAGCTTTCCATGGACACGCCCAAGTCGTTTTTGTAAGCTTATTAGCAACACATGAGTACTTCAGTAGGATCAACATAAGTGGGTAAAAATACATGTCATTTTTGAAAACAGCAATAGAATATGATTTGTTTCCAGGTGTGTGTAAGTTATTGATGTGGATTTAAATGCTGATGTTGGTCTTTCAGTGCAATCTTACGATCATTTGTAAGGATAGAGACTCGAGTGTCCAAAACGTGCAGCATTAAGTGTTTTTGCCTGCGGGCATAAACTCATATTTTCAATTTGAATATTATTACATAGCCCATTTTTCCTAATCCTCAGTACCAATCCTATTACCTGTACTATGCTTCCTTTTTAGTCTGCCAGTAACATCTGGAAGGAAATAGAAAGCATGTTCTGTTTGTATTATATTGACTCTCATTGACTCATTGAAGCATCTTTAATGGTTTGGAAAATATACACAGAAACAATTGAGTGAACAGAAAGGAAACAAATTTGAAGATCCTGAGGATATTTTAGGTACAGATCCATCCTACAGGTATTGTAGAGCAATAAATGTCTCAAAGACTGATTATATATTGAATTTTTTGTCCTGTTAATAGATTTGTATTTGTCAGGGTTTCCGTTAAACTTGTTTTTGCTTCTTATTCCTTTGCAGTTGCCTCCCAATGTGAAAGCTTGCTGAACCTTCCCAGATTCTCCTGCCCATATGACAAAATATCAACAGGGCATGAAACCAAATCTTATTTTGCTGCTGATCCCAGTGAGAGTGTGTGTTTTTTAGCAGGACAAACCAGCATGTAGTTTGTAGGATACTGTTTAGACTGAAGCTGAATCCCATTTCAACCCTTGCCCCTCACACTTAGTCCTAAATCCTATGTTTCTAATGAGTGAAAAATAAAATTTTCTAGTGACACACTTGGAAACAAATATGCAAGGCTTACTAAAACACTCAAGTACAAATACAAATATTTGCAAGGTGAAATAAATAATCCAGTGTCTTGTTTGATGTGCTAAACATCTCAAATATACATCTAAAATAGAAAAGATTATATTATATTTCTGGATTAACAATACATCATAACAACCATTAAAAGGTGTATATTGATGTTTACCAATATATTTCTTCCACTCTTTAGGCTGTCTGCTGGTTTTTGATCATTTTCAATTCTTCACAACAACATTTTTGATGTATCGCATAAGAAATTACACATGTGTCTCTCTTTAACAAGCATATAAAAATAATATATGTTGAAGAGGCTCGGTCCTTTTAACAGGCTTTAAACAATAATTTCATTAAATTCCTATTAATTACATGAGAGATAAAGTGCTGGAGTGAACAGTTTCCGCCATTCAGCTGTCTTGAAGAAGGCTACTACGCTTCTTTGCCCAGGCTTTCACCAAAGACAAGTTCTGCTTTCAGGAAATATTTCTGACCACAAAAAATGTGGAAACAAACTCCTTTGTTAAAATCAAGCAAGCAGATGCGGCTAATCCAAAATGCTGCTTTCAGAGTCCTGACCAACAACAAAACAATTTATCAAATTACACACAATTACTGCAAGTGCTAACAGTTATAAAACGCTGGACTTTAAAACGTGATTTTAGGTCTGTAAAAAGCAGAATGGTCTTGGGCCAAAATACATTTCAGAGTTCCTTGTCAGGAATAAACCCTCAGGTCAGAGACTTGTTCACATGGACCAGATCTAAACAAGGTGAGGCAGCATTTAGTTTGCATGCTCCTCAGCTCTGGAAGAAACTCGCTGATAATCTGAAAAGTGCAGAAAGGGTAGGACCTTTAAATCAGGACTGAAAACTTTTTGTTTAATAACCTCTTAGCTATTTACTTAATTCAAAAAAATACATTTGAACTATTAATCTTTTAATGCGTTTCTTGTTTAATGTAATTTTCATCTACCTCTGTTTCTTGTAAAGGACTTGAAATTACCTTGAATAATACACATAAACCTGCTTTGGCTTAAAGTAGCCAAAATAGTCATATGCCCAAAATAACATGCACAAAAAAGTACACAGAGAATTAATCCAGCATTACAACCAGAAAAAAAAATATTTCTGGATTTGATAAAAAAATCAAATAAAGTCCAACATTTTTAGTTTCATTTCTCATATTTGAAAAAGACAAATAGTTTTTCAAATAATTGACACGCAGATTGCATCTGAGTTTGGTGAATATGACGTTCTCAAATTTATCCCAATGCTGCATCGCTTCTACAGTGACTACAGTCTGTTCACAGGCCTCAGTTGTGTATCCTTAACATAATTCTACAGGAAACAGACCGTTACATTGTTTGATTGCCTCCTAAATGTTTGTGAAAATACTGCATCATCTGCACAGAAGAGACGCACGTCCACTCAGCTTACTCGTACATGACCCCCAATAATCAGAAGTACGCCAGAGTACAATAACAAGCAGAATGGGAAATGCTCTACACATAAGAGTTTATTGGCAGAAAGAAATTTTAGATGGGTTAAAAAAGCTTTCTGAATAGCATAAACATCATTACCCATCTGCCCATATTTCTGCTAAGTACTTTCCCAATGAAGCTGGCATAGTGGTAGAAATCCTTTTCAATCAGGACTCTCTTTAAAATGCGTACATTCTTATTTTGTAATGGGGCTCTCCACTGTGTAAGTCTTCTCTGCAGCATAATGGGTCATAAAGCGAATAGCGGGAAAGGTAAATAATTTAGGCCTCCTACATTTTGCCCTGGCACACCTTGCATTATGAATTTATGTTTGAGGGAGTAACAAGAGATTACAAATTACCACATTATGGAGTGAGACGATAGGAGACGGACCGAGAACTCTCTCCTGAGCAGATAGCCACTTAGAGACTCGGCCCATTACACATGCAGCTGGAAGGTTCTGCTTAAGGAGGCAAGTGAGCTGCTGTGATTGGTCACACCCTGCAAGCAACGCTGCTATTAACAGCAAATCAGGTCAGATTGGTAGAGTCCATATTGTAGGAGCTAAGTGAGTTAGACAAGATTTTAGCAGATGTGGCTCACATCACTTTTTAATGACTTTTACTCACTGTGAAGGCATTCTGAGTCACTCCAACACAAGTAGAACTATTATTAGTGTACAACTATTGTAAATATTTGGATAAAAGTTGATTTTGTTGTGTCCTTCAGTTGCTGAATGTCTAACAATAGAGTTAAAAGATACTGTTCCTGCTTTCTGTCATACCTACATGTTTCAGATCATCAAACAATTCTTTATAAGACAAAGATTTGGTAAATACAAAACAATAGTTTTCAGATGTGAACTTTATTTATTTAGAGGAAAAAAGCTTTCCAAGCCCATGTGGCCCTATGTAAGACTCTAACTGCCCTCTAAAGTTAATAACTGGTTAAGCTCCAAGATTAACCAGTTCTTAAGTTTATTTATGGAGCTGCCAAGTTTGGAGGCATCAATTGCCATCAAGAGAATGAGATAACTGGCTATGAGTATTTTATATTACCGTGGAGGAATTAGGATCCACTGTTGTTTTAATACAACCACACTGGAGGGTTTTCAAACATGAATAGCCTGTTTTAAGGTGAAGCCACAGCATCGTAATTGGATTTAAGTCCACACTTTGACGAGGCCTCTCCATAAACTGACATTCTTCTATAAGACTTTTTGCTAGAGAGCAGAATTCATGGTACCATTAGATGTAGCTATTATGGCAGCCCAGGTCCTGAGGAAGTTAAGCAGCTCCATATCATCACACGAGCACAACCAGCTTTAGCTGTTGGGATGATGTTCTCTCACTAATATGCTGTTAGTTTTATACCAGATGTAATGAGGCACTGATCTTCCAAAATTTTCCACTTTTGTCTTATCAGTCCACAGAATATTTTCTCAAAGATTGCAGATGGGTCATTTAATTAATTTTTTTGCCAAATGTGAGATGGGTCATTGTGTCTGGGTCAGAAGTGATTTTGGCTTTGGAACTAAGCATGTTTCCTACTGTTGAATCGTGAACACTGGCATTTCCTGAGGCATTGCTTTAGATATTGTTTTGGGTTCTTTTGTGACTTCCTGAATATGCTCTTGAAGGAGTTTTAGTAGGCCATTCACACCTGGGAAGGCTCACCACTACACCATGTTTTCTCAGTTTATGGGTAATGGCTCTAACTCTGGTTCACTGGAGTCTCAAAGCCTCAGAAATGGCTTTGAGAACCTTTCCAGACCAATAGCTGTCAGTGACTTTGTTTCTCATCTGTTCTTGAATTTCTTTAGATCAAGGCACATAGTGTTGCTTCTGAGATCTTTTAGCCTTCCTTGTTGTTGTCAGACAGGTTATTTTTAAGTGCTTTTTTCATTCTACAGGTCTGGCAGTTACAAGGTCTGGGTATGGCAGATGAACTCAAAAACATGGGTAATCACTCTTAAAGATTTAACAAGTAGGGCAATTAAATTTTCACATAGGGTCAAGTTGGTTAAGATAATCCTTTTAAATTAAAATCAGTCATTAAATGAACATTCAACTGTAGCAAAAATAGAACAAATCTGTAAGGGAAAATGCTTTTTTGCTGCACTATAAACAGTTAAGTAAGAAAACAGTTAACCGAGAACATTTGGACATGTGGACCTAGCATGAGTTGTAGCTTAACACAGGCATGTTTTCAATTCCAGACAACTTTGGAGGGCTTAGGGGGTAAACATGTAAGGTACAGGTTTTTATTTTATTTTAATGTTTTATTGTTTGTGTGTTTAGCATGGCGACATGAAAGCATTTTCAAGAAAATCTACTGTAAGGCTCTTCTTACAATGACATAATCTTATATCAATTAAAATCTTTTTCCTTTTTATCTGACTGTTTATTAAAGTGCTTCAGCAGGGCTTCTTTGTCAGAACTCAAGAGGCTTCAAAGACAGTAAATAGATACTAGAGGGGATATATTTGTCTCAATATGAGCTTAAGTGTAGAGAAAACTGAACTGGACATTGCAGTGATCCAGGGATTATAATTTCTTCGCAGATTTTTCCTTATCCTCTTTTTGGAATGTAAATGTATGAAACACTGCACGCTCTTTGATGCACTTTGTTTTTAATTGTGGTAGAAATCAGAGAAAGATTGGAAACATATGATTTGATGCATAAATGCTATAAAAATCTTGTAAGTTCTGTTGAATTCAAAACAACTACCTCTATCAATAAACCTGTAACACATTTTGTTTTTGTTTGTGGTCAATGTTTGTAACATATTTAACATTTTTAACAAATGTAGCCCTTGTCCATCCCTTCACTCCATTTGTTTTATGAATGCTATCAGTAACTTGAGTCCATACCATACATCACAAAATTTCCATGATCCCTAATGAATTTTATGAAATTTTAACCGCTTAAATGCAAGTTTTAACAATTTTGTCAAAGCAAATAACAAAACGTTATTTTCTTTCCAACCTTTTTATGGACATTGGTAGATTTAAAGTAAAGGGATTTGAGATGTTACCAAGCAAGACAACAGTTTTCATAGCAATAATAAAAATCCTAATCAGTTATGTCTTCCTAATATTTAGTGCAGTTGCACTCAGTTCATTTGTATTCTTGGTAAACATGTAAAGTAATTATCCACAAAACCTTTTTGGGCTCTACATGTCAGTTTACAGTTCAAAGCGAAGTTGAAACTAGAACCTCGGTTTCCCCTGTGGGTTGGTTTGCCTTTTCTCTCTCTCAGCAACGCCAGACTCTGATCTTTATTCCTCTTAATGTTTTCGATGAACAGAGGGATCTAAAGTAGAATATAAAGCCAACGTGTCTGAATGTGTTTTTGTGTTTGTGCATGTGATGGACAAGCAGTAGGTGCTGCCCTCTCCCTCAGGCCCTCCTGGGACGGCGGCGCCAGCGCCCTCTCTCGCCCCAAGAGAAGGCGCAGTGACCTTTGAGTTGGTGGTGCTGGCTGGTGTGTGTACTTACATCAACGTAATTTGCATTAATGTAATCGGAGCTCTGTTCCCCCTCCGGGGCCTGCAGCCTGACACGGGAGTGATCATCTGGAAGAGAGGCAGAGAGGAAGAAAACAGATTTGAATTAATCATATTAACGAGGCCAGAAAGGGGGATGAGGACAGATGGAAATAAAGAATGCAGTGAAAAATTAAAAGGTGGGGAGACAGGTTTTGGGGGTATGAAACCAGGGACAGAGGTGGGAGGCAGCTAATGGAGGAGAGTTGGGACGCTGTCCACATTAACACAAACATTTTGCTAAGCAAACTTATTATGCTCCATATACAAGACTCCGGATCAATTTGTCCCTTCCTACTTATATTTACTAAACGCATAAAAACTATTTTATTGCCTTACCTAAACCATAGCTTGGTATTTTAGTAAATTTTAGAGATCAATTGTCATAAAGAGGTTCAAATTGCATGTCTAATTTAATTAAAGACTTTATATTTCACCATATTTCTGTCTACTTTGGTTCGGATCACCGTTTAAATACTGTATTTCTAAAAACAAAATTGTGTGAGATGACTTAAATTAAATTATAAAATGAATTTATTTTGATGCTATTTGCGTTAATTATCGTTTTTCCTGGAAAGCCAGAATAAGATGCTCATGGACATACAGTTGTTTCTTTAATCTAAACATATAGATAAGTTAAAATCATCTGAAACAAATGGGAAAATACTTGTGCATTCAAGCCGATATGACAGCATACACACAGTTTTGGTGTTGCTTCTTTGTTGGTTTCAATTAAAGCCAGATTTTTTTTAATTAAATGCTAACTTTGCAAATTGCTGGCCTGAGATTTTAAGAAAACCTTTTGTAAGCCTAATATAAAAAATAAAAGTGGGAAATACTGAATAATATATTTATGCTTATTCAATCAAAATGAATTCAACAACCCTTTCAGATGGGAAAGAAAAGTGTCTGGTTAGCTTCTAGTTACGCACTTTTGTCGTCATATCTGTGATGACTAATAATCTACCACGTAAAACTTTAAAATGACTTCAGTTAGTGAAAGCAAATGTTCTTCCAAACATTATTCCCGAATCAGTCTGAATTCACAAATTTCCACCCCTGCGATCAGATATTAGGAATAATTTGGAAGCAGTTCTGCATTTTTTTCACCCAACAAGTCAAAGCTACTTATTATGTCACATCCCATTCTGCTTGGCCTATTCATCATAACTGAAAAGACACAACAGGATGAATATAAAAGCGGAATGAAAAGGTCAAAGCTACCCTCGTTGGCTGGTAATAAAAACTCTGTTTGAGCAGCTTAGACCCATCTAGTCATGAGCCTGGCCAATAAATTAAACCGATGAATGAGGGGGAAAAAAATTCACGAGCAGTAGAGGTGCTTTGTACACACACGCAATGATATTCCCATATCGGTTCTTCATGCGGTTCTCATCCTTCTTGGCGGAGTCCCAAGGTGCTGACTGTCCTTCAAAAAAGCTCTGGAAAAAGCAGAAGAAAAGGGAGATGAAACGTGGTGTCATGTGTAACCACTCTACATGATAACCAGGCTACAAAATACACTACTCATCTTTCATTTCAACAACAAAAAAAAAAAAAATGGAAACACAGAGAGACATTCACATTAGTATCAGACATGAAACACAGCGAGGGTGGAGGTTCCCAGGGAGGAGTGTCAAAAAGCGAGCCCCATTAGAGTCAGAGGCGACTTCTCCCAGGCGGGGCGACCGCAGAGGCTGCCTGTCTGCCTCCCCTGAAGGACTCAATTTGCTTGTGGCGCGGAAAGATAAAGCCCGCACATCGTCCCAGATCAAAAAACCACTCCGCTCAGATTACCCTCATGAAATATTTATCGTCTCTCGCTGGGGAGATTTTCATTCTGATGGCACACCAGGCACAATTAAGCCAAATTATGAAAATACATCTCCCAGTGCCAGGCCACTGCTGCTCAGCAGGGAAATGGGAGGCTAAGGTTGGCTCCAAGCAGACTGAGCTGAACCAAAACATGTAACTCCTCTGTCCTTTTAGATAGTAGGGTAATGCACATTTGAAAAGGCAGACAATTCATTACAGTGCATCGGCAAAATAAAGATTGAAGAACGAATACCGGGAGGTTAAAGAGGCAATTTGAGAGTTCCTTTTAGTGTGGAAGAGGGAAGAAATGCTCTCAATCATCAGTCATCCAGGACATGATGGTTCCATTCATCTAAGTGCAGTGGCAGGCCACAGGCTGTTTGTCTAGCATAAAAAGCCCCCTCAGACACCACACAAGGACATACTTTTGCACGGAGTCCTAAAGATTAGGGATCTCACAGAGAAACAGCTTTAATATGCTAAAAATATGCCCCATCCTTCAGGTGCAGGTGGACGCATGTCCCAGAGATGGATTAGACCTCTGCTCTCTACTCTCTGATCAGAGTCAGTGCCCCTCTGTATGTCACTCTGAAGGATGCAGGTCTTACAGCATGTCACAAATTTAAAGACAAATCATCCTCAATGTGAAAGGCAGAAAGATTACCTTGCAAAAGTATTCACACCCCCTTAAACCTTTTCACATTTTGTCACATTACTGGGAATAAATGCATTTTAATGGGGTTTTATGTGACATAAAATATAACTTAATTGTTAAGTGACAAAATGATACATGGTTTTCAAATTATTTACAGATAAAAATCTGAAAGGTGTGGCATGCAATTGTATCCAGCGGCTCAATACTGTAGTACCATCTTTAGCTGAAAAACAGCTGAACATCAGTCAGTTTTTGAACCTAGCAACAGATTCTTAATTGGATTAAGGTCTGAACTTTGACTAGGCCAGTGTGAGGCATGAAGATGCTTTGATCTAAAATATCCATTGTAACTCTGGATATAAGTTTAGGATTGTTGTCTTGCTGGAAGGTGAACCTCGGCCCTAGTTTTAAGTTTCTTGCAGCCTCTTACAGACTTTCTTGTTGTCGGTTGTCCTGTATTTAGCTCAGTCAACTCTAACCAGTTTCCCTGTCCATGTTGAGGAAAAGCACCCCCACTTTATGATGCAAAATAAAGATTGAAGAGTGAATGTTTCACCAGCATGTTTCACAGTTGGTATGATGTGTTCATGATAATGTGCATAGTTAGTTTTCCGGCGCACATTCCATTTTGCATGTTGTTCAAAAAGGTTTATTTTGGTCTCATGTCACTGGATCGCCTCCTCCCACAGGTTTGCTGTGTCCGCTACAGGGATTGTGGTAAACTGCAATCCAGAACTCTTTATTTTTTTCCCAGAATTTTATAAAGGCAGGACTTGTTGAGAGTGAAACTAATAGTTGTCCTGTCAAAAGATTCTCTCACCGAAGCTGTGGATCTCTGCAGATCCTCCAGAGTTATCATGACCTCTTAGCTGCTTCTCTGGTTAATGCTCACCTTGCCTGTCCTGTCAGTTAAGGTGGAGGTACCATACTTCTAATAAAACTCTGAGGCTTTAACAGAATGGCTGGATTTATTCTGAGATTACATTTACACACAACTGGACTTTAGGTGTCTTAAGAGGGCAATTAGTTGCACTAGATTTGATTTAGGGGTGCTAGAGTAAATAAGACTGAAAACAAAGTCATGATAAATTTTTTAGATTAATTTTTAAAGCCATGTATGTTTTTGCTTCCCCTTCATGAAAAAATCTTATCATGACAAAATGTAAAAAAGTTCAAAGCTCATGAACAGTTTTGTGAGACAGTGTAAGTGATCTCTGGATCCTTCAATTAATACACTAAGGATTGAGAGCTTTAACATCGGACTAACCAGTATCCTCTGATTCATCCCAGAAAAATATGCTGCATGTGCTGTATTTTGCTTCACTGCACCTGAAAGTAGCTTTTTTCCCACTTTGCTGAAATTATTCCCACTGGCTGAAATCCAATTTAGCATGTTTTTAATTACAGACCAACTCCTGATCTGCAATCCCAGAACAGTTTGTCTCCTTTCCTGTTACATTTTCTGTAACTACCTAACCGTAGGTAAAAAGCAAACCACATTCCATACAGTCAGTGTAAAGCAGCACCAGAGTGCTTGACAAACAGCATGGCGAGGGTAAAACCAAAGAAAATAGAGGGTAATATATTGAAGCAGGCTAGTTTGATGATTTGTCTTTGCAATAATAAATGACTTACTGATTTAGAAAAGGGAAGACAATTGCCGTACTTTCGCAGTTTTATAGGACATTTTATCCCAGCGATACATTCATCTGTACCAATCTAGGGGGACGTTTCACATTCACTTTGATAACTGAACATCTTAAGCCATTTTCCAAAATCTGTTCAGTCTAATTTAAGGAAATGTAGTAATTTGACTCCAAAATATTATATTCACCAGCAGAAGGTCACATGGAGCTACTTTGATTTGATCAGGGGTCACAGTCTGTTATATTTTATAAGATCTGATTGACCCAGATATTGATTATAGGTTGGAAAGAGCAGGCAATACACAAAATTTGTCAATACCAGCTACATTCACTTCAACTGTACTTGAGATTTTGCAAGTTTAATGAATATTTATCTCCATATCTCATCAAAATAGTTGACTAACGAAGGAAATAAAGTCATTGGCGATAGTTATGTACAAGAGCAAGACATGATTTGTTTGCATGTACCAAATGGAAGTAGGTGAGGACAGAATGGAGACACAAATTGGTGAAAGGCCTGAACTGGAACTGACCGGGACCCAAAGTCAGGACTCTCTCAGCCATGTAGATGAGGCACAAATGTTTGCTCTAATAAAACAAGCTAATCACAAATGCAAGACAATGCTGGGGTAGTGGTTTTAATGAGTCAGAAGCTTGTGTTCTTCTCACAAACTGTGCAGCATCGTGCAGGACAATTCACTCATGCAGATACTTTGTTACAGCGTACTTCCAATCTGGCTTTGGAAAGCTTTAACAAAGTATAACATATCGTTTTGCTATGTGTTTTACAGTGTCCCTTTTATTTGATTTATAGTCCAGAATATAAATAACAATTTGCAGCTTGCTGACTGCCTTATTATCTTCATGTATGTATTATCAACATATGTTTTCTAAACTAATAAATCATGTCATAGGGACTGTAATTGCTCCTGGGCACTGTTAAACACTTAGTAACTTCACATAACATCTATTGGTAAATGCCCTTTTCAGATAAATCAGCAATATGTGCTATTTACTCTCACAGGACCTTAAAAGTAGCCCACAATCACCACTGATATGTAAGGCTTTTTGAATCATTTTCTGAAAGAAAAATCTAAAAAAATAAACAAATAAAATACAAAACTTACAAGTAACCAAAAGTATTGGCTTACCTCGTTTATCTGATCCAAAGTTAACGTACAGAATAACAAGAAACATGGGTCAGAGAGAGATATAGTACATTGTAAGTCAACAGGTTTAGAGGTGTACTGTAGACTCCAATCTCATCATCAGAAATAAACGGTTAAAAAGGGCATTAACCTTAAGAGAAACTGAGATAGTGGAGACAGCAGAGGGACACAACATTCAGAATGGATTCTTCTAACCGAATGAGAATGAGCTCCATCGCACACCTAAAGCACCGCATAATTCCCGTTTTTTTTTTTTTTTATTCTACCTTGTAAAGTATTCACACTCTCCGGGATTGATTCTCAAAATAAACATAACTGTGAAGTGGAAGGAAAATAATGGTTTCCAATATTTTTTCCCCAAAAAAATCTGTGGCATTCATTTGGATTAAATCCAGTTTACTCTGATGCCCCAAAATAAAATCCCCTGGAACCAACTGCCTTCAAAAGTCACCAAATTAAGTTAATAGAGTCCACTTGTGTATAATTTAAGTATAAATCCAAATGTTCTCTGAAGGCCTCAGAGGTTAGTAAGAGAACATTGGTGAAAAAGCAACACAGCAAACAGGTATGTTCTGGTGGAAGAACCTGTTGACAGGATAGCGACAGCTCGTCCACACCACTGTTATGGCCTTGATGGAAATGTAGCAAGAAGCCCTTGTTAAAAGAAAACCATAAGAAGCTCCAACTGGTGTTTTCCCACATGCTATTTAGGGGACACAGCAAACATGTGAATAAAGGTACTATTATTTGTATTATTTGCCTTAGTTTATTTATTTTATTACGTGCGGCCCCAAACTAACATGTTGTATACACTATTTCCACAATGAAATATGGTGGTGGCTGCTTCATGCTGTGGTGATGCTTTTCTTCAGCAGTACCCGGGACCCTGGAAGAATTTATAGGAATAGATATGTAGCTAAATACAGAGCAATCCTGGAAGAAGATCTGCTGCAGAAGAGTTGAGACTGGGGCGTTACAGAGTATTTACTAAATACAATTCAGGCCGCACTCTTCAGATTTTTAGTAAAAATAAAAAAATTGCAAACCATGAATCATTTTCATTCCACTTAAGAGCTATGCATTACTTTATGTCGGGTTGTCACATTAAACCCTAATAAGATACACTGAAGTTTGCCGTGTAATGTGAAAATGTGAAAAGGTACTTTCCCAAGGTACTGCATTTTTATTTTTACAGCCATTCCTGTGCTGTGATGTTCTTTTAATATCTGTGCAATGGGGGTTTATTAGGCCATGTTATTTTCTTCCCCAGTCATGAGGAAGAAGAGTGAAGTGAAAAAACTGATAGAACTGGACCACATATAGCAGGTAAGGTGGGAAACAAAAAGAGAATAAGGAACAGAGGAGGTGTGAATAAGAAAATTGCAGAAAATAATGAACAAGTGCAATGATCTGAAAATGTGAGCAAAGACATGGTATGTGTTATTAAAAAGGAGAGGATCTAGATAGAGAAAGGTGACAATGACGGTTTTAGTTTGAAGGAAGAGGCTGCAGCAACAGATAAAAATGCCACTGTGATGTGGGACAGATGCAGATAAGATAGTAAAGATGGATGATTTAAAAAGTTCAGCCTGAAGCCAGTTAGAAAAGGCTGGCTAGTGGGGGTACTTAGGGACAGCGAGAAGGCTGGAGTGCCGCCAAACCCCTGCCACCCTCCCACACTAATGAGAGAAAACAAGAATGATGCTCTTCTGGGCCAAAATCCTTTGTTTTGGTGTCAGATTACAGGTGGTGTTGTGAGGGGATGCGCTTGGCTGCCTTCAGTGGGCCTAATCAGACCTGATTCAGGTGAAGGAGGGGTCCTTATAGAGTGTGTGTATGTCTACAGGTGAGTCTACAGCATCAGAACACAAGAATACTCACATACCACATTGCTCCAAACAGGAAGGAACAGAGATGAACATCAAAACGAAACACAACACAAACGGCGACGGGGCACATGAACAATTCATCATAAAAGAGAATCTGGGGAACTAGTTCTGCTGCATGCTACAATCCAGAGACACAGATAAAGAATTAAATAGACTGCACGCAGTGACACAGATGAAGCCTTGTATTAGACTGTCAAACACTGAAGAATATCTGTGGACATGTTAGCAGACTTTATGTGCGCTTGCAAACTCTTATGGGTGAGGACGACGATTGGTGACAGCTGGACTGCGCCCTACCTCGTACTCCTCCTTGAAGCCGTAGCCTTCGGCACACTTCATCTGGGTGATGTGCTGGAGGAGGTCGGCGACTCGGATTGCCGGGTGCAGCTGACCCGTCTGGTACGGCACGTCTACAGGCTCCCGCTTCCTCAGGGAGTGAGTATGCGACTGCACCAGGCTGCTGGTGTCGCTGCCCATGTTCTGGCTCTCATCTGCGGAGAGCAGGGGGGCAAAAAAAAACAAAAAACAGGACAAGGCATTTAAGGACAGAGTAATCTGAGCTGAACATGCATCAGTAGATTGTAAATTACATCAGGGTGACATAAGGCTTGAACCAGTAAACAACTGTAATGTAGACATGAAGTTCCTTGAAAAAGTATTTATGCCCCTGAAAACCTTTTTTGACAAGTTGTCATGTTACAACCACAAACCTCAAGGCATTTAATATGATATTATTTGACAGAACAACTCAAAGCATTGTATAATTGTGAAGTGGAAGTAAAAAGATAAATGGTTTTAAAAATGGTTTTTACAAATAAAGATCTGCTAAGTGTGACATGCATTTGAGTGCATTTCCCTGACCCACCTTTCATTGCTGTTACAGCTGCAAGTCTTTTGCAGTATGTCTCTAACAACTTTGCACATCTACAGACTGAAATTCTTACAATTAGTTTTGCAGATTATCCCAAATTCACTCCGATTAGACAGAGAGCGTTTGTAAACATCATATTTACAAATTAAAATTTCACAACCTCTCAATTACATTTAGGTCTGGACTTTGAGTGGGTCATTCTAGCACATTCATATGCACAGATCCAAACCATTCCCTTATAACTTTGGCCCAATATCAAGTCTTTTGCAGGATTACGCTGTATTTAGCTCCATCCGTCTTCCTAATAACTCTGACCAGTTTCCCTGTTCTTGCTGAAGAAAAACTTCTGCTTAGCATGATGTTGCCACTAGCACATTTCACCATCATAGTTTTCTTCCACACACAATTTTTGCATGTAGGTCACCGAGTTCAGTTTTGGTCCCATCTGACCTGAGCAGTCCTACAACATGACGCTGCCACCACCGTGTATTACAGTGAGGATGGTATTTTTAGGGTGATGTGCAATGTTAGTTTTCTATCACACATATTGTAGCATTTTGGCTGTAATTTGGCAAATGGCTCCAATGGATTTCCTTTTGTTGCACCACAGTAAAGAGGAATGACTACAAATACATGGTACACTTTCAATTTTGTTATTTTTAAAACAACCATGTCTCATTTTCCATCCATTTCACAATTGTGCACTACTTTGTGTTGGTCTTTCCCAAATAAATTCTAATGAAATGTCAAAGTTTGTGGTTGTAATGTGACAAACGGTGGACAGTTAAGGGCGTAGAATACTTTTGCAAGGCGCTGTAGCAACCTGAGATAAGTAGCTTTAGGTATTGTCACGTTTCAGACTGCTTAATATATCGACGACTTTCATACACAGACGGTACATTATCTCATTTACTGTTAAGCATTATGTCACCGCCCTCCAGATTGACAAACAACTTTTAGCTAGTAATCTGTTTGTTATGGATGGTCACAACAACACAACATCATTGAGTAATAGGATGAGTCATGTGGTGGGAAGGTTTGGGTCCATCTGTCTCAGTGTGGTTGAAAAACACTGTTCTCTGTAAGGCCTTTTGAGTAAGACGCTAGCACCGCTATGCATTTAACATGGCGGCTGTAAGTATAAAATGTGTTGCTTGGGCCACAAATATGAGAAACAGCAGAGATGATCATAGAAATTGTCATAAAAAAGCTGCAAAATGACAGGTTTACTTCCGTTTACTGGCAGAACAGTACGGCTGTTTGGGCTGCGGCTCATACTGAGAGTCAGAGTCCATTCCAGCTCTTTCATACTGTCCTCCAGTCAGTGGCAGAAATGAGGCACAAATGCTTTTGGGGGGGAGCCAGCGGACAATGGAGGATGTCCAAAAACATGGAGGAAGATGTGAGAGGAGGGGGTGCATTGGGGGCCACGGTGAGCATGTTGCAGCAGGCGCCATCAGAAGCATCACAAAGACATAGCGTGGATTCAACCCCTGCCACCCAAACTTCCCCCGAACCATGAAAAAAAAAAAAAAAATCTAAATAATAGTTTTAATTAAAAATAAAGATTAAAAGAAGAACCCAGGAGGGAAACAGAGATGGGAGGAGAATGCATGGGGTGAAGCTGCCATGGGGCAATGTATGTACTTCGACCATGCTAAGCTGATAGTGGTTTGGTGGCATGGTACGGAGGGTGGTGAGATGCTAACATGTTCACTTGTCATGCAATCAATGTCAGAATGCCAGAAGCAGCCGGTTGTTGGCTTACTGTCTGGGTAAAAATAAAATAAAAACACTGCCTCCTTCCCCCAACCCCGGGGTCACTTAGGAAAACTTACCATTAATGGGCACTTTTTAGATAGCAGATACATTAGAGGTTATGTATGTAAAGAGAAAGAGAGGAGGAGAGACAGCAGAGAGGGGATAAGCAACAATATAGCATGAGAACCTATTACAATAGAGTGTTTTAGAGCTCCGCTTAAGGGCAAGATCGTATGCCTTCTTAGTTCAAATCGCCTATGTACAGTGCCTTGCAAAAGTATGCAAATCCCTTAAAATTTTAACATTTTCTCACATTACAACCTCAAACCTCAATATGTATTATTTGGATTTTATATGACAGACCAAGACAAAGTAGTGCATATTTATGAAATGGCAGAAAAATGACACGTTTCTTTTTTTACTTTTTTGACAAAAATCTGAATAGTGTTTCATGCATTTGTATTCGCCCCCCCTGTCTCTGATAAACCTAAATAAAATCCAATGCAACCAAACGCCTTCGGAAGTCACCTTATTATTAAATAGAGTGCACCTCTGGGTAGGTGCTCGGTTCAGGTGAGACCAAAACTCAACTTCTTTGGCGCAAATTCAAAATGCCATGTGCAGGGGAACACCAACACTCCACAACATCCTGACGGTGAAAGATGGTGGTGGCAGCATCATGCTGTGGGGATGTTTTGTTTGTCAGAAAGGACAGGAAAACTGGTCAGAGTTGGGAGGATACAGGGCCATCCTCGAGGCTGGAAAAGACTTGAGACTGGGGTGGAGGTTTACCCTCAGGCAGGATAATGACCCTAAACAAACAGCCAGAGCTACAGTGGAATGGTTTAAATCAAAGCATATTCATGTGTTTGAATGGTCTAGCCAAAGTCCAGACCTACAGTAAATCCAAACAAGAATCTGTGGCAATACTTAAAAACTTATGTTCACAGATGCTCTCGATTCAATTTTGACTGAGCTTAAGGTTTTTTGCAAAGCAAATTGGGCAATAATTTCAGTATTTAAATAATATATTTAATAATATAATTTTCTGTCTACTTTACAATAAATAGTTTGTGTTGGTTTGTCACATAAAGTTCCAATCAAATACAATGAAGGTTGTACTAATGTTACAAAGTGGAAATAATTTCAAGGAGTAAGAATACTTTTTCAAGGCACTGTAGAAAGCCGAGTTGGGGAGGGAAGGGATGCTGAGTGAATGGATGGGGAAATATCAACAGTGCAATACAAAAATGTAAAAAAAGGAATAAAATCAACAAAAGAAAACAAGGAAGTCGTGGATTTCTGGGAGAAAATAATCGTGACTGTATTTGGAGCAAGCTTTGATCGTTTCAGATGTCTTACTTGCATATTTTAATGATGCCAACTGAGTATTCTGACATTTAGTTTTATTTTTCTCCACTAATTGCTATAATTATGTTTGCATGTGTTCGTGGAAACACCTGCATTTGCACTTTGTAAAAAAAAAGTATTTCTAAAATAATGCCTGAGGAAGATTAAAAAACAAAACCTCACTAGTCCCATGTGAGCTTTGATGGTTCCCTTCGTCTGATGAGACAACTGTGACTGAACGTGTCACAACTGGAAGCACGTGACCTTTTCAGGGGGCTGCTGCAATGTGATGTTAATTGTTTCACGCTTCATTTAATGTGGAACTAACATTAAGCAACTGTCTTGAAGCTCAGTTATGAAAGAAGCTGCTTTACGTTGTACTGGGGTGGAAGTAATAACAAAAATAATGAAAAAAAAAACAACTCAACAGTTGGTTTTGTGCTTACAAATGTATGCTCGCGACTTACTTATTGCGTCTTTGTTCTGTGGCCTTGAGTGTTTAATTATCACGGTTCTAGTGCCCCACTTAGCTTAGAAGCAACGCTTGTAGAAATGCATCTGCTTCTGTGAGAAGGCTGTGCAAGGGCAGTAATAATTAACCGAGGAACAAAATGCTTTTATGATTCTACTTTACTGCTGAGGATGTATAAACATGGCAAAAATATAAAAGGCCAAAACAAAAACAAGTAGGTTAATAGGAGTTTGCCAAAGGCAGGGGGAGCAACTTTAAAAAGAATGATGAAAAAGGTTGTTGTTGCTTTTTGGGGGGGGGGGGGTTGTGTAAGACAATCCCAAGAGTTTTATGGAGTTGTAAAAACATAGAACCCTGTTTCTTAGAAAACTTGAATATCACATTTTCAGTCAGCTGACGTGTCTGCATTAATGTCAGCCAACTCAAATGTCCATGTACTGTGTGGTATATGCACACAATACTTGGTCAATGCAGCGTGACGTGGAGGTGGTGGTGCCTGTGGTTCTGCTGAGGTGGTAGGAAAGCTCAGGTTGCTCATTTGTGTTGTTGGGTCTGGTGTTTTTTATCTTCTTCCTGACAAGACTCCATAGATTATCTATATGTTAGATTATCCAGTTGTTTGATCAGACACAGTGATACTATGGTGATTCAACCAGGTATTAAGGACTTTTTGCAGTGTCAACAGATGCCACGTCCTGCTGGAAAATCAGCATCCCTGTGGAACTTATCAGCAGAGGGAACCATGAAATGCTTCAAAATTTCCTGGTAGACGGCTGCCGTGACTTTGGACTAGGTAAAACACAGTAACCTAGAGCTCAGGTAAGATGATCTTTTTAGCACAATTTTTCCTCCCACTCAACTTTCCATTACTGTGCTTGCATACAGCACTCTGTGATGAACTAGCTTCTTTAGAAATGGCCTTTTGTGACTTACAAGGAGGCTGTCTATGACTGTCTGCTTGACCGCTGTCAATCCTCAGGATTGTCCATAACATCTAACTTCTTTAATTGTATATAAGTGTACTAGTTTGATTATGCTATAATACATTTCCACATAATTTTGTGACTTATGTAATGTTACTTTTTTTTTCATAGAAACAGTCATTGACATTGTTCGTCAAAAAGGGTAAGGTCCAAAAATTCAATGTTAAAGAAGCTCAGAGTGCCGTATCTTAGCATTTTAATGGAAAGTTAAGTGGAAGGGTAAAATGCTGTTTAGTAGTTCAGTATTTCATTAATAAAAATGTTTTTTTTTGGTTTTGTGTAAGACTTAGATTTTTTGAAAAAAGATGAAGTTTGGGTTTTCATTAGCTGTAAGCCAGAATGATCAAAATTAACAAATAAAGGTTTGAAATACAGCACTCTGTGTGATAAATCTATACAATAGCAGTTTTACTTAATTTGCTAAAATAAATTGTCCAATGATATTCTAATGTATTGCACCTGGAGATGTTCAGACCAAACAATTTGCGTTTTGAAATTTTTTTCTTAAAAAACGGCAGCTATGACAAAGTACTTTTGTGTCTCGTGTAGCTGCTGTGGCAAAAGCATGTTATCTGCCACCTCCACCGCCCTCCTGTTGCCCCCGTAAAAAACTCCCACCACATCCAGTCCACATGTCTTGTCCATGCATATGAGAGGTCAAACACGTAAGTGACATCACACGCACGACACGCAATGCGGATGGGATGGAGTGAAGCCAGCCTCAGCGTGGGAGAGGAGTCCCCCTGGTCAAGGAGGAGGAAAGGGCTGGGTGGGGGGAGGGGAGGTGGAAACGGTTAAAAGAGGAGAGGAGGAAGCAGCAGGCAGGTATGGTGGTGAGGAAGCCATCTTTAGTAAGAAATGCCATACGAGTATAAAAATAATTTTAAAATTTGCGTTTTTTGCGCTCACGGTTAGGTTTTCAGTAGAATGAATGTAACAGACTTGTACGCTTTTCCAGCAAACATGAATGGGATGAAAAAGAAAGCATCTCACCTAAGATAGCCGTTGGCACAAATGGATCTGCTCAAACAAGTGTAGAGGTTGGAGGAGGAAAGAAAATGGCAGTAAATAAAAAAAGGTACATTCCATCCAAAATTTAAAAGACACAACAAATATGGCCTTTTTCTGGTTTCTTGCCAAACAACACAGTAAGAAATAGATCATTTTCGGAAAAGCTAATTATACAGCAAGTTTAGCCAAATATAAATCTGGGTGCCCATCTAATCAATGGGCTGTGAAGTAATTACAAAAGACACAATTATGGATATTGGTTGTAGAAACTCAATCGAACAGCTAAAAATCCATCTTGGTGAGCTGCTATAAAACATGAGCTGGGATGTATCAGGGTGGAAACCCATCCAAACTTAATTTATCTGCTTTCTCATTTGTGAAATCGTTTTGTGATTCTCTTTTTTTTTCAAGGATGTAGAAATGTGTTGGATATGTTTATGTCACACATTACAGTATCAGCTAGTAAATTATACTAAAAATTAGGTCTCAAAGAGAATGTAAAACTTATTAAAACTTGTGTAAAAATGTTATCTCTCATTAATCTGTTGTGACACTTAATTTTCCTGATTTCATAATGACTAAATTTGTCAACATTGCTGTTAAGATTGCAACCGAAGCACTTCTTTGGTGGTGCACAGGACTCAAGAGTGGAAAGGTAATATGTTTACCTGGGTAGTACGAGTTAGTGGGGATGGACGATGTCAGAGTGTTGGGTTTTGGCAGCGTGAAGGAGGAGGGGGAAGATCCAGCTGCAGAAGAGACAATAAACGGAAACACTTATAACTGGTGTAAATTAAAGACTTGCAAGTAAATACATGCTGGTAAAAGTACTCTTATATTTATAATCATGTTTCAGGTATAAAGGCTGCAAATACTTTTGCAAGGTCATGAACATACTGTAAAAAAACGATCTGAAAATGTCTTACCTTTTAAAGCTACTATAAAAACATTTCATTCTCTGCTACATTGTGGTGGCCACAAATATCTCTGAGACCTTAAAAAATGTTAATTTAAATGGTGTTTGCTCAGGAGGGGCAGATACCAACAGAGCAAGAGAGGTTACCAAATATTAATATTGGTATTAGCTACACAAATGTATAGCTGTGAAATGGGAAATGTTCTTAATGCTCTTCAATCTGAGTTGACTAGTTTTTTTCCCCACGCTACAGAAGCATTACTTAGTCCCTTTAGAAAGTCCTAACAGCCTACTCAGTCTGGATTCTGGGGTTTTTTCTGCACAAACTGAAACTTAAATTTTCTAAACTTAAAAGTTGACACAAAGCCACTGTAAATGCTGAAACAAAACCTAAACCAGGACACCTTGTCCTTGTCTCTCTGGGTTCTGTTTTGCAGGCGCTGCAAGGAGGGTGATTAGTGTCAGCAACTGCACCTATCGCCCTGGTGTCCTCTGCCCTGCGGGACCTTCCGTGTCCCTACAGATTGTGTCTCTGTACCTGGGACATGCGCTCCACATGCAATGCCAAACATCGACATATAATAATTTTTAAAAGTTCACAAATTGGGTCTTTTTCATGTTTTTCTTTCAGTATATTAATCTGTTTAAAGAGACAACTCTTGTTGGCCTTTTTCATTATTGGGACACAGTGATATGCTTTAAAAAGTGGTTTTGACACAAAAATACTGCAAAAAAAATAGGATAAAACTTTTTCATAGCCGTGCATATCTGTACGACGGAGTACGAGGGCCAGTGTGGATATTAGAAAAATAAATAGATGTGGCCATGGAGGAGCAAATTTCTGCCAAAAATTATTCTACAATAATTTCATTTATTTACAAGAAAAAACTAGGACATCCTCTGATGTCGTGAAGAAAATGTTTTTTTTTCATTGATTAAAGGCATAAGTTTACAATCTTAAAACTAGGATATTATGCAATATTGTATAGTAAGAAATGTTTAAGAAAAAACTTCTCTCAGGTTTTAAAATAATATAAAGTCCCACATTTGAGACAAAAAGTGCCAGAAGTTAAGATTAAATTGGGAAATTTAAGAGATGCACATCTGGATATTTTTCAAATTAAGAGGTACATCTGGGTTCTCTTCTGTATCAGGAGGATGCGGCCATGTTGCAGCTTCTCCTTCACTCTCTGAGGTGTGTGAGGCCGATGTAACACCTGTTCCACTTCGAGGTGTTAATGGCGAGTCTGTACCTGGAAAATGTCATACTGATACAGATCCTGGATGTACTGCTTACACTTTGGAAAATATCCAGATGCTCTTCTCCTAAATTTACCACTTCATTCATAGAGGACTTCTGGCATTTTTCTTGTCACAAATGTCTGAGGTTTTTAATGTAAATTTCAAACTTTCCGACTTACAATGTCAGAGAATATCTAGTTTCAAGATTATAAATTTATGCTTTTAATCATAAGAAAATATAATCTTGTTCTTGGAAATTTATACATTTTCAATGTCAGAGAATATCCAAATCTTTTCTTGTAAATAAATCAAATTTACATTGACATTTACTACTCAAGGGCCACATTTTTTTTTCCCTTTATCTACAAAGTGCCTAATATTTTCTGAGAGGATAAATTGTTTTGTTTTTTGTGCCCAACAACTACTGAACTTATGTTAACTGCATTAGTTACAAAAATGACTAACAGTATGAAGCACTGATATTTGTTGTAATTATGGGATTACTGGCTACAAACAATAGAGAAGGTAGCAGACAAGAGCAGTTAATATCACAGTAATACCTGTCTTATTCTTGTTAACATTAACCATTACCATGTCGATAGTGATAAATTAACAAGGGTGACAGTTGGAGGATTTTCACCAAACAAAAGTTAAGTTATCAAAAGAGGTTAGAGCTACAGTTCAAAGGCTGACATACACGCATTATCAATTTGAATGGCAAAATAGTTCCGAACTTTTAATCATGCATTTGAACTGCTCTTTTTTCATGAGTGGATGATTGTAAACATACAGCTTCAATGACTTTCAAAAACAATAACTTGGTGCACAAGTGTGAATGTATTGGATTCCTTCTAAACCCCACATGGTCAACCTTACAAATACTGGCTCAGATATATGCATACACCTCGTTTATGGAGCCATTAATAATCTTCTTGCACAGCTCTAGCTAGATATTTGTCTACTAAATGTTAAAGTTAATTTATATTGGTTGGGTACATGGCACTGAGCCTGGATTTAAACATATTCCATAAATATATTGCCATTACAGGAGTTTAATCTTAGCTTGGATTCTTTTCCAAAGCCATGGGTTTTAGTTCTGTTGCAACAGTCCAGCTGAGCAGAAAACTTAATGTTAATGTGGACAGGGGTCTTAGTCTGCCCCCTTTCAGTCCGTGTTAAACTTGCTTGGGGATAGTGGTTTTGCAACATCTTGCAATTCCTGATTTGCTTGAGCCTTGGTGGTTTCTGAGCATCGTAAGCAACATGCTTTCATATTACGGTGACATTTCGGCTCAGATGGTTGAAACACGGAGACAATGGATAAAGCAGCATAATATTAAACTTCTTGAATGACCTTCCTAAAGCACCAACCTCAACTCTATTGAAAACTTGTGCACCATGCTCAAAGCTGGGTCAGTAGGTAAAAATAAGGTTTTAAATGAATCCCAAAAACAGTGATAAGAAATCTAGCCAGAATTATGCAAGATCTTTTAACAGCTGCAAAAAATATCTGGTCGAGGTGCAACCTTCTAAGACACGTTCAATCAAATATTAGTCGGGGTGTATGTACAGTTATGCCCATAATTATTCATGCCCCCGACAGATTTAGGTAAAAGTAATCTTTTAATTTTAACCAAATGTTTCATCTGACTGGTAGCAACAGCAATGTTTTGGAGTGACTGAGTCAGAGTCCCAACTTGAATCAAACTGAAAGTCTGTGAAGGGAGCAAAAAATTAGGGTGATGGCGAGGAGACCTTCCAACCTCGAAGACCAAATATATTTCTTTAAAGGACCGGTGGAAACATCCAAAGAGCTGGTCAGCTAGCTGTAATTGCCGTAGTATAAAGAAAAATTTTTTACTTGACTATTGAGAAGGGTACAATCTTTCCTGACATGCATTTTTTAAATAAAATGTAAATAAAAATGTATGTTTTTTTTCTAAAAGGTATTCTCTTTACATTGTCTTATTATCATCTGAGGTAATAAGACAATATAAGAACCAAGATGTTGGCTTAATGAAAACAATTAAATGTGCCAATAATGTCCACCCTGAGTGACTATAAGAAAACCACCATAAATTCATATGTAAGCACACAATTCTTGTTTTTAAAAATTATTGAAGTTTAATGTTGAATAATCATTCTTTACCTGAAGAAAAAGTCCAAATGTATTGATAACAGGACTAATTGCTGGATGGTAACCGGAACTGTATTTATTAATCTAAAACTTCCTTTTTGGCATTGTGGTTGTTAAAAAAATGTCTATCACAGCAAATTCTAAAAAAGACTTTTAAGTATATCAGAAAACTACCAAATGACTTGTGCATGCAGTCTTATACAGAAAATAACTGTAGTGCTTACATGGGCTTATAAGTGATAATAATTATTTAAGCAATTAAGCTGCCGTCAGTTTCTCTCTAGATCGTCATCATCTACTCATCCAACATTAACAACTGCTGAGTGCAGCAGGGTTTGGTTTCTGAAGATAGTATGTTCAGGAATATAATCTGTCGTCAGTAATGTTTTGAGTTTAAATGACAGTCCTAAAAGTAACGTAAGGTCAGAAAGAGTGAGAAGGCATCCAAATGACAGAGTGCAAAATGAGCAGTTAAACCACTTACAGTGGTAGACAGAGGGGGCTGATTTGAACATCTATGGTAACAGACAGTTAATCAAGGTCAGCGCATCTTTGGGGCTCAGCCCCTGGAGGGGAGCAGAGACAGAGCCTGCAGTTGGGGTTTTTAATATGATGGTTTAGCCCGGGATTATAGCAGGTCAAGCTCTGGGTGACGATTTAGCTCAGCTGCCTATCAACAACGAATTTATTTTAACCTTAAGAAAACTAATAGATTTGCAGCAAGAGAGCAGACGTAGTATGTTTGGTTTGTTTCATAGGTGGCTTGGACACAGCACGGCGCTGAGTTTATGACCTAAAGACAGACTTCTGGCTTGTCTGATGTTTACTGATAAGCTTTGAGGTCTGGTTTGGGATTTCAAGATGGCCTAATTACTGATTTAAATACCAGATTCCAAGTAGACAGTTAACAAGGATTTTCAAAAGACTTTACACAGCTAAACAAGCTGTAAGAGCAAAGTAATTCTAGAGGTAAATTTAAAACATTGCACATTAGAATGAACTTTCCGTTAATTAAACAAATCTGATTTGAGAAGAGAAAGAAAGCTTAAAAGGAACGTGCAAAACGGGTGTGGAAGACCCTTGAGGCTTGGATAAAAGAAATGAAGCCATAATTAAAAACAAAATAAACAAAGCAATCAAATCACTCAGAACTTACTCTGAGTAAGCAGTGCACCCATTTGACCACAAGAAATGTTTCAAAAACTGCAAAATTCAAGTAAAATTATTTGAACAGAATTAAATAAGATGGAGTTACACTTGGAGAAATTAGAAACAAAAGAAATGTTTTTGTACCCTTTTATTAAAAATATATTGTGGGATCTAACTAATTCAGCTACATTGGAAAATTAATACATACAGTTTTTTTCATTTTTGTTTGTTTAATACCAGGAACCATAACAACTGCCCCCAGCCTGGCTCCATCTGTAGTGTGGGTGATTTTGCAACAACGTAGGTACACCAATAGGCCTACGTGGAGCCATCTTACCTCGGCCATTCAAGGTGAGGGAGCACTCACTCCGGCCGTTGAGCGTGAGCGCACACTCGCTGCGGTTGGTCAGGGTATGGTTGTGCGTGTCCATGAAGGACAGCGCCTCATCGCAGTTGGTGCCCTGCTCTGTATAGCTCTTGTCCATGGAGTTGACCATCACTGTCATCTCTTGGCGGGTGCTGTTCAGTGTCTCCTTACGCTTCTTGGCCAATTTCCTTTATGGAAGAGGAACAAACAAAAGTGCGCAATCAGACCTAAGTGACAATGACCTCCTCTCCGAAAATTGATCTGATATGAGACCGGTAGCAATGACTCATCCATGCAATGAGATGGCTGGGATAATTCACCCTGGGCTGGGCCACATTAGGGTTTATTTGGCACCGCATAATATTCCAAACAGAGAAAAATATAAATATTTAAGAATAAGGAAAGGTGTGACACTAACCCAAATACATCAGTGGCTCTGATGATTTAAAATTAGCTAGCATTATTTTGGGGCAGACGTATTAAAGTTGTGAACACTGAACTGAAACAGTCAACCTGCTTATACTGACCCACTTCATGTTGATGTGTTGGAGCAAGCATCAGGTCCCAAACACCATTAAAGCTTTGTATTCAGACTGAAAACACAAAAATCCATACAAAGGCACAAACAAATACAATAAATTCATGTTTCCTTAAAGCTATTGAAACCCTGTCATATTTGTCTTGTTGCCGGACTTTATAGAGCAATGTTTGTGTACAGATTCTGGTCGAAATTCTGAAAAACAGGGGTCACAACCCTCTGTTTCTTTGACTTAAGACTCTCAGACAATAGCTTCTATTGATTTCCTTTGGGGATCATAATACAGAGATACCTTTTATTGATTTCTGAGTCTGCAAGCCATGAGGCACAATATTGTTGGCTTTTTGGTACATACTCTGACCTCAACATCACTTCATTCTCTCAATACAAACATGACTTTGGTCCTATTTAAACATTGTATTTCAATGTGTGGTGACTGGAGATCCTGGCAGCTATGTGCTGTTACAATGTTACAATGTAGAATGTACAATGTTTAACCACTAAATCAAGATGCTGCATGCTAGCATAACTTGTATGCTAGCATGTAGCATCTTACAATGCCAAATCCCACTACTGCAAAATTTACAAGTCCCATTTAAAAGTCGTAGCAATGACAATAACATTACTTAATTGCTTAATGTCATGTGAGGCTATGCAGATTATTTGTCTGCACTGATGAAGATTCACTCGGCATACTAAATACCTGGGATGGCTGCAACATTAGGGCCATCTGACATACTTTCTCATTGATTCAGCTAACAATTTCTTCAGTGCTTTTCATGGCAAATGTAAATATGTCTTTCCTAATGCAGTAGCGCACTGTTCATTTCTCTTCTTGCACTCTTCTTCCCGATATACACACTATACAAAATAAAAGCAGATTGTAACTACACATATACTGACAGGACTTGATGTCTGCACAAATGTACCTCTGCCTGTTTACACCCACATTTTTATAGACGCATTTGAAAGACTTTTTAAAACATACGTGTTAAAATACTCAACAAAAGCAGCTTTCAAATTTTATTTAATCCGTTTTTCAATATACTTCCATTAACCCGTGATTTCTTAGTGCAAAATAAACTTAAAGACTCTCTATTTACTATACTATTATTCTGAAGCTGAACCCAATGTTTCACATCATTTTTAGGGTATTTTAGCAACAAATGCTGCCCCACACTGCCACTCTGTGAGACAATTTCCATATAGTTTTATGCATGTTGTAGTACAGAAGAGCAGCAAACAGCTTGAGCACTGTAGTAATAGCCATATCTGATGCCTGACGCTGCTCGGTAGCTGGAAGGGAGCGAACAGTGTAATAATTAACTATGGCAACTCTCACACTGATTCTCGCACTTTGTTACTCTCTGCGTGACCCCCCCCCCCCCCCCCCCCCCTCCCTATCTGAATTGAGGCCTCTCTCGCTGACAACTGCTGTCTAATGATGCTCTCCTGCTGCTTTGTTTTCACAAATCTCCTCTGTTTATTCAATTTTGTCACTGTCTCATGCCATATGGCAACAGACTCCCGCTGCCTTAAAACAGCCATTTGCTCTGAAGGCCACGGCGTGAAGCTAATACTGAATCCATTCTTCTGAAAGCCGGGTGACAAAGTAGTTACATTTTCCTGTGCTGGACTCACTTTTTGTCTTTAATCTGCAATTAGAGCTGGGAACAAAATGGCAATCTTGTCGCTCTTTTTTCCATTATATCTCCATAATGTAGTAAGGAGCGAGAAGGGGGAGAGGGTAGCTCCATGTACCCCGGGCAATATTGAGACTGATTCAGCACTGTGTGCGCTCATGGAGGAGTCTATTAAGAACTATTGTGAGGCTGGTTTTAAAACTGTATCACTGTTTCTGCAAAGACTTGGATTTCCTTTTTTTCTGGCCTGTGTGACAGTTGAAGCGAGAACACTGAAGATAAATGAGGCTGCACAGGCACCAGTGCCAAAAATGAGGAAAGCGCCAGTAATACTGGGATGTTTGCAAGGCACCGTGGGTGTTAGATGAAGATTAATTGGCATGCTATTCTTTCCTCATTTGTGAAGGGGAAGAAAAATTAATGATAGAAGACTATAATATGGAGTCTGATATGCAAAGAGAGATAGCAAAATAAATTTTACAGTGGTTTGTTTTTATAAGTTGATGAATGTGGCCATTTATAATGTCTCCGGATAGTTATTGCAAAGCAGCATGCTACGAGATCTTAACAAGAAATTTACAGTAGCAACTGCTAAACAATAAAACAAGATATTTTCCTATTGAATGACATCTATTTTTATTTGTAAAATGAGATAGCAGAAGTGTTTCCTCAAAGACCGAGCCTAGACTTTAGGTAACTATGATTGGGTAACCCTCATTAGAAGATGTGTGCAGTTCAGTACATGATAGGTGTGGCTTGTGGCATATCTGGGATCTAAGTGAGCTGGGCTTCACCAGAAACATAGAAAGCCGCACAGATTTTATGAGAATGGCAGAATGTCTGTTCATTTGGAGTTTAACACTGCTGCAACCTCTAACAGAGGAGCTTCAAAACCTTAAGCTCAGCATGGTGGAGCTCATTTCAACGTCAGAATGACGTTAAACCTTGTGACAATGTCACAAAGAAGGCTTCATTAAAAGATCCAAAACAAGATCAGTGGTGCGTGTTGGTTTTACTTGACTGACATCCAGCAGGGAGGAGCTACAGAAGCATCTCTGATCAACTCTGTGGGGGCATTTCAGTGGCTGTGTGCTGAGCATTATTTCAAAACTCCCTCCAACGATGTTTAAACTATGCTGTGAGGTTGTGTGTAATCATCCCACCTGTTTACCCGCATATTTAGAATTGAAGCCATTTCAACAGAAAAATGGTCATTTACACTGAATGCCTCACAAACTATTAAAAGTTAAAAATTTAAATAATACCTAACAATTATTTGTTAATAACTGTTTACTGTAAAGCTGAGTTCAGTTTCTCTAGACACACACCCAGAAATCCGCATCACTTAAACAGAACCAATCTGACAACATGAAGTAGGTTAAAAGATCTCAAAAAGCAGTACTGATATAAAGAAATTGAAGAACAGCTGAGAAAGGTTTTGACTTCTATCAGTTTGGAAAGGGTTACAAAGCCTTTTCTAAGACTTTGAGACTCCACACACTTACAGTGACAACCATTATCCACAAATAGAGAAATCATGGAATAGCTTTCCCATGAACGGCTGGTCAACCAAAATTACTCTAAGGGCGTATCACCAACTCATTCAGGAGGAAAACCCAGAAAACCCAGAAACCCAGAAAACCCATAACAGCATCTACAGCAGACATCACTGCGCTCAGTTAATGTTGATGTTTATGTTTTAATAATAAGAAACTGGGCAAAAACGGCTTCCATGGAAGAGTTCCAAGACGAAAAACACTGCTGTGCAAAAACATCACAAAAGCCTCACATGGTCTAGAAACATCTTGATGTTCCCCAAGACTTTTAAGAAAATATTTTGTGGACAAACAAAATAAAACTGGGTCTTTTCCAAAAGGTGTTGGTCTTTTTGCAACTGGCATGAAAGGAACACAGCATTTCCACAGCATATTGACTTTCAAACATGGTGTTGGTAGTTTAAGGGTAAGAGCTGCTTTGGTGCTCCTGGGCCTGGATATTCAGCCATAATTGATGGAACTGCGAATTCTGCTTTCTATCAGAAAATCCATAAATGGGTCAAGTACAATTGAATTATGCAAAGGGGGCTTTGGAGTGGCCTAGTAAAAGTCTGAGTTTAAATCCAATTAATGTGCTGCAGCATGACCTTAAGCAGGTGGCTTATGCTTGAAAACCCTACAAGGTGGCTGAATTAAAGAAGAATGGGCAGAAATTCCTCCACAGTGATCTAAAACACTGATTGCCAGGTATTACAAATGAATTACAAATTGAAAACTCCATTTTGTATTTAATCTGGTTATCTTTGTCTGATTCAAAAATGTGTTTGATGATCTGAAACTTTCAAATGTGACAAAAGAAGAAAAGCAAATACAGAAAAAAATCAGTTGAGCAGAAAATAGTTCTTCAATGCTCTGTAGAAGCAGAATTTGGGTCATACACCCTCACTGATATTGTGCTTTTTTGCACTTGATAATGCTGTTTTTTTACCAGATTTTCAAAGTCATACTCTGTCTTACAATATTTACATTTTAACCAAATCACTTCTTGCAAGAAATCCTCTTGGCCTGCTCAAGGTGTTCTTTTTTCCTCTTCTTCATCAACATGCAAAGCTCGTAAGTTCAAAACTCTTCAAGGCTTGTACCAATTAATGCAATTCTTGCCACATGTTCGACTTGTAAAGTTTAATGAAGATGTTTGCCCGGAGAACTTTGTCTTAAACATTATTACATTTAGTACAACCCTCCTCCTGTCACCGAGTGCAATGGGAGTGATTATGAAAACTGACATACATAAAGATGGGAATAGTGTGGAAATAACGAGTATGAAAATTGCCAACCCTTAACAAAAGTCTTGAAAAGGCTCATTTTGGGGTGAATTTTCACATTGCAAGAGAGTTTAATAAATTAGCTCAAAGTAAGATGAAGCAGAAACATGATGTTTACTTCCAGTAGTTACACACTGAATTATCGGTGCAAGCATAAGTTTATAAAAAAGGATTTATTCTGAAGGATAAGTACTTTTATATCTTTATAAAAGGTAAAAAACTAACGTGAAACTGCAAATTAAGAATACTCAAAATAATGGCCAAAGAAGGCTTGTGGTAAATTTGTCCTTTTGCTAATTGGCCCTCTCATTTAACACCTAAGCATTCCATTTTTTACCTGTAAATAAACCATTTTGTACCCATCTATTTGAACAATGGTGTATTAGATAACTTTTTATTGAAGAACATTATTTTCATGAATCATAGAGAAACAAATATCTGAAAAATGCTTTAATCCTTCCTCCAATGTGATTGAATAGTATATTATCTGAAAACGTTGTATTCTGTAAGCAAGGGATTTCAGCCAGCCCAATGTTTAGTCTTTAAGTTTGTTTAGTCAACTCCTTTATATAACCATCAACCCAAGAGCAACTTTCCATCTTACTTCAAAATAAGAGCCTCAAACATAGATACTGGGTGTTGAGCCAAAATTGCTAATAAATCTAGACCTATAGCTTGACTTCCCAAGACAAACTTCACTTTGACAAGAAATATAATGCTGTTTGAATATCACCAGAGCTTGGGGCATGAGACATGAGTTTTAAACATTTAATAATTCTCTCCATAATTCAAAAAAATACTTAACCAGCAATATATATACAATATTTGGCTATTGTTAATTACAAGCATACAAAATCATTTCTTCCTTTTTTTTAAATCAGATATGAAATGGAAGTAGATCGGGACAAAATGACAATACATGGGTATGAAATGGGCGCCACTCTTTGAACGCTTGTGAACATTTAAACTATCATGTTGTTTGTGTTGAGTTAGTGTTTATATAGAGGTTCATGTTTATTTACAGGGAAATATAGTTAAGAGGGGTTGCCCCATCAATAATCTTCCTCTGTTTAATTTATTGAAGATGGAATGTGAAACATATTTCTGGTCAAAGTAAGCATTTGATGGACGATGAAATATAAAACAAAAACAATGCATTCATTAATCATTTATGATTTATTTTGTTCGTCTTAGAACACTTTCTATTGGCTTTATAAACTTACAGAACTTATAAAGTATAAAATTATACTGTGTTGTATTATATCTAAGGTCAAATTCAAATATATGTAGTTAAATCTGAACTGTCTGTATGATTCTGTATGATTTCATTAAATAAGGGGCAAAAGCTATCCAAACTGCCCCAATCCTGTATGAAAATATAATTGCCCCATTTGTTAAACCGTAAATAAAATGGGATTAACCTCATTTTTGCTTCAGTTTCACCAGCCACACCTAGACCTGATTACTATCTGACCTGTGTAATCACAAATCACCTGTCTGACAACATAAAGTAGCTTAAAGGATCTCAAAAAAACCCTGATCTAACAAATTTAGGAAAATATCAGAAAGTTATTGACATCTATCAGTCTGGAAAATGTCACAAAGCCCTTTGTGAGACTTTGAGCCTCTAATTAACCACAGTCAGAGCCATTATCCACAAACAGAGAAGATATGGAACAGCAGTGAACCTTCCCAGGAGTGGCCGGCCAACCAAAATTACTTCACAAGGGCACTGATGATCACCCAAGAGGTCACAAATGTGGCCAATTTGTATCTGCACTGTATCTAAATGTAAATTACAAATGTATTTGAAAACAAATTCCTTGTATGTCCAAAAACGTACTTGGCAATAAAGCTTTTCTGATTTCTGATTTCTGAAATTTTGGTTATTTATTTACTATTTTAGTAAAATTTTTTTAGTTTCACGTTAGTTTCACATTTATTTAGTTTCTTTTCACGTATTTCACATAGAATATTATTATCTTAAATGACAAAGAACACAAATGCAAAGCAACCAATCTATAACCACATCACATACCTAAAGTTTAGGGACAACAAGGAAATATAGACATCTGATTGAGAAAGTGGTGCTGTAACTGTGTTTTAACTGAACTTCACGGCTACTTGATGGATGAATCCAGTTCTCATGGGAGTAAAGACCCAATCACAACTCTTGCCCTATGCCAATTGATCTTTATTTTCCCCTGGCAGCAGCATGCAAAGCAGCCGGTGCAGCCACCTGATTAAAAGGCCGTCACATATTTGATCGAACATGTAACTGCATTCCTAATGAGCTCTCTGACTGATGTTGTGCTGGGCGAAGGCCCTCACAGCCACCTCTGGCAATAAACCTAAAGTGCATATTTTTGGCCGTCTGTAGGAGGTTCTCGTAGCTTTAAACGACTTTGATGAATGCGTCGGAACATTAATGGGTTTCATCAATCATACAAGTGTTGTCAGCTTTTGACTGGCAACACAGTTTCCATCAGAAGTACGGATGAGACTCAGGAGATTGCCCAAAAGACAGAATGCAATTAATAAAGCAACATAAACCTTCGGTTTGTGTAACATGTTTGTTACATTTGATTAGCTAATTTAAACAATGCAATAACAACAAAGTGAAGACGCTTCAAGAAGACATATATACTGTGGCTCAGTAGGAAGAGTAGTTGTCTTGCAATCAGAAGGTTGTGGGTTCGATTCCAGCTTCCTCCTGCCATATGTCAATGTGCTCCTGGGCAAGGCACTTAACCTCAAGTTGCCTACCGATCTGCGTATCGGTGTATGAATGTGTGAGCGTTAGTGAGTGCGATTGGGTGAATGTGGCTCTAGTGTAAAGCGCTTTGAGCGGTCTGTGTGACTGGAAAACGCTATATAAGTTCAGTCTATTTATCTAACGTGTGTCGTGTGTCAATTAAAACTTTGAGGGGATGCCTGGTGAAAAACATCTTGTAGGAGCGAGACGATCCTACATAATATATTATTTTTGCAGACAATATTAATATGTACTGTTCAGGGAAAAATGTAGCTATTGCCCTATATATCATATTGTATGGAAGTGTGGGGGCTCCACATATCAATCCATAATAAATGATGCAAATCTTTTGCAAAAATGAGCCATAGGTTTTATTAACAAGGCTGGCCACTGTGATCATACTAATCCACTGTTTATAAAATCTGATATCATTAATTTCATGATTTGGTCTACTACAAAATAATGCAAATACGGTTTAGAGCAAAATTTAACTCACCCCCTGTCAGTGTGCAAAGATTCTTTACATTATATGAATTCAAATATGATTTGCTATAGGTTTGTAAATTTAATAAACAACAAGCAAGAAAAGGAGGTGTATTTCTGTTGGAGTTCAATTATGGAATGATGCAGGCATGGATTTACAAATGTGTAATTCATTATCGTTTAAAAAAAAAAAGATAAGTGGTACAGTATTTGAAGGTTATAAGTGTAAGTAACTTTGTATAGCTATCTAGTATTGCTCTTATATATTTTTCTTTTCACCATAACTCTTATTATCAATTCCTTAGTTTAATTTATTCGTTTTTTTCTTTCATTTTCTCTTCTTTTTCTTTGTCTTTCCTATATTGTAAGAATGATGATGTGTAGTTTATTTTGAGGTGTAGGACAGGCACAAATATAAGCATTGTGCTTCTGCCTGTACCTTTTCAGTCATTATCCTATTATTATTTGTTGTGCTGTCTGTAGTGTTGACAACAAATTATTTGATGATTGAGTGAGAAAATAAATTAATAAAATAAAATAATAATGTTTTTCACCTTTAAACCCCACATTTACGCTTTCATCAATAAGTTGCAAAAAACAAGCGCATCTGTATGCAACAATGAAATGCAAACAGCGCAGTTCTTCCTTTTTTGACTATCTGACAGCCAAACAATCTCTCCTTGCACAGTTATGGCCATTGTGCTCACTCGTGGCTTTGAAGACGCCACTCTGCTAAGTCATCGGGGCTTTGTGTTCAAGACAGCTGTGATCTAACATGAGTGACACGCAGAGTTTCCAAAGTAGTATTATCTCCAGGTGTATTGTGAGATGTTCTTTGATGTGAGTCATCCTCCATTCTTTTTTCTGATCACAGCCCATCTCAAGACAGATTAGTCGGCATCCATCACAAAGGCCGTGCGGAGAGGAGCGGACGAGCTACAGGGGGAAGGCAGAGCCGCAGAATAAGCTCCTTTACCATTAAATGGTGTGACGTCTAATCACTTGTTGTATTAGGAGAAAACAAGACTAATTGCAACTGTTGTTTTATAATGTTAGAGGCATAAAAACTGAAAATAAGCTAATCTGCGATCACCTTCGGCCAGCTAAAGACACAACTCCACCATCACCATAGAGGGTTAATGGTATGTATGTGCATCAAGAGCAAAAAAAGCATGCTTGAACATAAGCAATCAGGGATGATGTTGAGGTAAACAAAAACAAAAAAACGATTACGTGCAGATAGTTTAATTAATACGTTCAGAATATTTGCTCATGCTTAAAATCATATGGTAATAAATACAGTTCCGGACAGACTTATTTACTGCATTTTAGTAGGTTAACAGAATTTGGGAAAATATTTGGACAAACATCTGCACAGAAGTAAATCATAGAAGCACCTCAAAAACTGCAGTTTTGACAAGTCAATAGAGATGAAACTACTGGAGGCGAATGAAAAATTCACACTCAGTAAAAATGCATCAGTAGCTGCATTGATTTTCTTTCTTTCTTGTTTCGTAAGATACGTTTGGCAGTTGTACAATCATTAAGGCAGCAAGTTTAGCTTCCCCTTCATAAACAAATTTCTGTAAAGTGCAACAGAAATTATGTCAGCAGCAGCATTCCAGTGTCAGGTTCGTAATTGCGGGGGCGTGTAGCTGTGCCTGTCTACTTTTCGTCAGAAGTCGTGCCAATGTGACATACAGTATGATGTGCTCATAGCATGGAGATGCATTGGAGTGGCGTATCCCATCCCTCCAGCTGAGATTACAGCTGGGCCTCTGTAATAGCTCTGGGCAGGAAGTGGATGACATGGCTCTCTGCATGCATGAGGGAAACAGCGTGTGGGTGAGAAGCATGGCACTAACATTACACAAAGTGGTTACTTACAGGTAGTAAGTGTAGGAGTGATAGGTTCTTCTGCCGAGAGGGGTGGTGGTAGGATTTTAGGCAGTGGTGGAGGAGGTGGGGAGGGAATGGAATAAAAAGGAAAGAAAAAGTAAAAATATATTAATGTTTGAAAAAAGAGTAGAAATGAACAAAATCAGATATGGTGGCACACGTGGAGATAAACCAGTGATTGTGAGGGCAAAGGTGATCGCTTGGAGTCATGTCTTGTTTCTGTAAGGGGCTCTGAGTAAAGTTCCGAGAAGTTTTACTGAAGTAAAACTGATCTCCCTTTTTATCAACACATCATTTTATACACTTATAAAGAGAATTACCATATCTGACCTCTGAGGTTGGAACTTAATGAGTACTTCGAATGTCTAAACACAAGTCTGATTCCCTGGTCGGTGACGGTAAATTAGACAAAATTCAACCAACGGAGTCTTCTCCATCTCCGGTTTGATTAAGGCTAATTGAAAACAATTCCATTACTTGGTGCTGATTTTCACACCCTCCCACTGATTACTGTGCTACACAAACAGGGCCATGCTGTGGGAAGTGGAACCTATATTACCAGCAAGAGTAAACATGGAACATGGTGATTATATTAGAGCGAAATGACACAGAGACGCCTTCCCAGCCATCTACATTTACTTGATCTCATGTACTGCAGTGCATTCAAATGTTTGATAATGCTTACACTTAATTACAATTTGTGACATTACAACCATAGACTTCAATGTATTTCTTGAGATTTTTTGTGATTAACCAGCACAAAATATTGTAAATTATGAAGTGCACGGAAAAGGATACGTTTTGTTTTGCAAATAAATGTTGCCAAATTGCGCTGCAATTACAGCTACAAATCTTCAGAGTTGTGTTTCTAATGTACATTGGAGACTTACATTTTTGTCCATTTACCTTTGCAAAGTAAAACAATGGATGGAGAGCATCTGTGTACATCCATTTCTTGTCTTACTGCAGATTATGAATTTAGGTTTGGATGTAGACTGTGCCATTTTTAACACATGAATGTGTTTTGATCTAAATCATTTCACTGTAGCGCTGCCTGTATGTTTTGTGTCATTGTCCTGCTGGAAGATGAACCTCTGACCCTGTCTTTACCTGGTTTTCTTTCAGGGATCCCCTGATATTTTGCTCTTTCCATGTTTTAATCAACTATGACCAGTTTCCTTCTCCCTGTGGAGCATAAGCATCCACACAGTATAATGCTGTCACCACCATGTTTCACAGTAGAGATGTTGAGTTCAGGATGTTAGTTTTCCACAAATAGTGTTTTGCACATAGGCCAGATAGTTACATTCTGCTGTTATCCGACCAGAGCACCTTCATCCAGGATGTTTTAAAAAAATTCAAAAAGACATCTTATGATGGGTATCATCTTACAAGGTGACTAACTTTTGTCCAAATTAATGATTTTTCCATTTTTCCATATGGATCTCTGCATCTCCTCTAGGTCTAGGCTGCTGCTGTTATTTGTGCTCTCCTTACCTGACAGGTTTAGCTGGATGGTCATGTTTTGGTTTTCAGTTATACCAAAGTTATTCCATTTTAACCTAACCCTGCCTTAGAGCCTTCCTCAACTTTCTCCCTGACCTGTCTGCTGTGTTTCTTGGTCTTTATGAAGGTGGTTGTTCATTGATGTTCTCTAACAAACCTCTGAGGCCTTCACAGAACAGCTGAATTAAAAGTGATAATAAATTACATGTAGTTAAGCTATAGTATATTTATTAATTATTTGATCACTGAAGACAGTTGGTTCTCATGGACTTTATTTGCGGATATCAGAGCGATGGAGCGGAATACCAAATACACCTTTCAGATTTTTATTTGCAAAACATGTCATACACCATGTTTAAATTTCCTTCCACTTCACAATTATGTACTACCTTTTGTTGGTTGACCTCGAAAACTCACGTTGATGTTTGAGGAAGTAAAATGACAAAATGAAAAAAAAATATATATATATATTCAAGGGGAATGAATACTTTAAGGCATTTTATCTTTGATTGAACTTAAGACATAAGATTGTAAAAAACAACTTACAGCTCACCCATGCTAAACATCAGAAAGATATTGCAGAAAAATAACTTGTATCCATGGAGGAAATATTCACAGAAACACATACTGTGTTACTTGAAACCTTTCCTTTGGACAAAAGAAGTTCATATTTGTTGAGCATTAGCTCCCCTGATTAGTGGAATGTGTGCAGTGGGTATCTCTGGAGTATGGGGTCCAACAGCTAATGTAAACTTTGCCTTCAGCTATGCGGCCAGGCTCTTCTCCTTGTGAGCCTCTCATCTTATTTTCTTTCTTAACTCCTCTATGCCTCCACTCCACACCACAACATTTGAAAAACATTTTTTCCCTCTATTCCCATTCCAGTGTCACTGAAGTGCTGTGCATTTGTTTGAGGGTGCTGTAGAATCGGATTAATTTTTCATGGCACACTTGTATCTTGTGGCTGTACACAGCACAAATGGGCCGTATCAACATAATCAAATTAATTATTTATGATGCCACTGACACTGCTACCATTTTGAGGAAGAAACACAGGAAATTATGGTAAAGAAAGTGTTTATTTTTTGTATGTTGCAAGTGAGTTCAACCTCATCCACACACATTTGAAACTGTTTTTCAATGAGTAAGAAGGACAAAAAACTGCTTACCTTTTCTTCATAAGGAGCACCACACCTAAGAAGATGATGACGAAAAGGAGGATACCAGCGATGACCCCTGCAATCTTTACAGTGTGGTCTGTTTGTTTCTCTGGTTCAACCGCATCAGGTTTATGAGTTGCTGCTCCTGAAAAACATCAGGTGTTAAGAGCCACTCACTGGGGCAAATCAAAAAGCAAGACTAACAATCAAATCTGTTTCCTTTCTTGCCATTCACTTACATTGTATCTATATTGGGATGAAGGGTGTAGAGTCTCGTCCTATGTAAGTTACCTTTTTTTCTTCACTTAATTATCATCTGATCCTTTAGGGATGAAAGTATAATGTTGTATAAACAATGCCTTTAAGTAGTCAGGTTTTTATTAGATGAGGTAATCAGAAAATAGGGCAAACTTTACTGTTAGCCCCTCAAAACGTTTGGTACGCGTTCTCTCTCCGCACAGCATTGCATTAGATCAGGTGATGTTGTCACTTTCTCACTGCCACAACATTTAGATAGCATTTACACACATTTCTTAGCAAAGAAATCTATTTGCAAAATATATTGTGCCTCTAAGTTTCTGCTCTCAAAAAAGTTTATTTTTTGACAAAAATCTCATCCAACTTTTCATATCTTGAGATGAAATTACGCAGGCTACATTATCAGTTGTAATGGTGGAGTGTTATTCATCTCTGCGTATCATGAAGTATCTGACAAAACTGGGTAACTTAATTTTTGATGTGAAGTCACTGTCTCATTTCCTTCGTTTATTAAATGATCACCTGACCATATTTGGCAGTGCAATGTCTCTGAGTAGCCCCAGGGGAACAAATAATTATTAGTTCAGTTAATCAGAAAATAGGGCAAACTCTCCTGCTGTTTCAGCCGCTGAAAACATTCAGCATGCTGTGCTGAGTGAATCTTCATCAGTGCAGAAAGAGAGTCTGCATTGAATTAAGTAATGTTATTATCATGTCATCATTGCCACCACATCTGCCTGGCATTCATGTGAATTTTGTAGCAGTGTATGTTATATGTGGTATATATTGCACCTCTGAGTTGCAATGGATGTGCCATAAAATCTTCTGACATGTCCAAATAAATCTGTTTGGAGATTAAATTAAACAAGTTGTAGCAAAACTGCTGCTCTAGTGGTATTTACTTAAAGCTGCATACCTTCATACCTGCATACTAAGTTCTAAATAATTTCACAAATTAACATTCAAAATACTAATAATTAATGACACTTCCATTGTAATATAACTCACAGAAGCATAGGCTACTTTTGTAGTCCCATTACATCATACTAGAAAATGCATACTTTGTTGCAAAGGTCTTTATTTGGCCCAACTCTATTATAGAAGTAGAAATGTAAGATTGCTGGTTTACAGTTCCAAGAAGTATATTATTATGATAGAAAGGGTGCAAAAAAACATTTCTATACAAGAAAAAAATTCATTTTCTCCCAGGGAACCTCCATCTTTTTGCCTGTTGGCCTGTGGGCAGAATTAAAACCCTTATTGCAACTAATTCTGCTCTACAGTTTGAATTTATCACTGCCGTTTGAGTTTAGTTCTGTTCTCCTTTGACTTTTCTACTGCACTGACCACTCTGAGTTTTTTTCCTGAAAGTGTTCTGATTTTTTTAAAGACTTTTATCCAGCTAAAGATTATTTTTACTCATATATCTGACATATCTGTTTTATTAGTACAAGGCAAGGCAGTTGTGAAGAATTGTGACCATCCCCATAGCGTTTGTGTATAGTGAACGATGCGACAGTGTGTACAATTTAGGAACTCTAAAAGAACATAAATTAATTAAATGAAGCAAAAATAAAAGTAAGTAACTTTCAACTGTCCCAAAGACTCCACCTTTAGCTCACGTCCTTTGTGGACAATCAGGAATCTGTGGACAAAGCTGCACCAAGAGAGATAAATGCGTACCTACTTTACCCTTGGTTAATCACATTTGAGGCAAATGGTTCTTAGGATTTAGAAAAATGCATGATGCAGGACAGAAAAGATAACACCCAGAAGATAAAAATGCTCAAAACATTAAATATCAGCCAGGGAGGAGATAGCCCACAATGAGACGCGCAAAGAGATTGGGTACTTTAGAAAAGAAGCTTGTTTTTAACACCATCTGTTTCTTGGGAAATGATAAGAAGTGCTCTAAAAAAAAATAAATACTTGTGGTGCTAGAATCCCGACCGTCCACCTGAGAAACACCATTATTCCTTGTCACCGGTTGTAAATTTAGAAAAATAAATGGTCATGTCAACCAAATCTTTATGTGGGATTCCCATTTTCTTTCCCTCTAAAAAAAAAGTAGATATCCATCCCGGGATGAATTTGACATATTGTTTCAGCTCTGTTGTGTTGTTATCAACAGGATTTATTCGAAAAATAGATATGATTTTAGGCAAAACGGTGAAGGATTGCCAGACTGTGAAAGACATCATGTCAGGAGTGACGGAGGTGATTTTGTCCCCAAACATTGTTTCACACTAATCTCAGAGAAATGCTGTCAACGTCAAATCCCCATCCGAGCTTCGAAGAGCTGAAGGTTCATCCACTATTCGTCTGATTTAGCTGCAGAGAGATTCAGGATCTTTGCTCAGCAAGGAGGATCCAGGCATATTTTGAATAGTTACTCTTCAGCATTATTTTGTGTGTTTGAAGTTGTCACAACTAACAACCAACAGTCACTTAATCTGGCTAAGAATAATGAGAAATATTCATGAAAAAGGATTAACTCCTGTCAGAAATGTTCTACGGTGACTAATCAAAACAACAATCGCTCCTCAAGCAGGCCTTTCATGTCCACTAATGCGGAGAAGATGAAGGTAGAAAACAATCTTTGCATGTCTTTGAGTTAATCATGATGCCTAGATGCAAATTAAAACACAATAACAAAAAACTGCACACATGCATTTGTTTTGTTTTTTTCCTGTGGAGGGAGCTGTGAGTACAATCACATCTCTCAACATAGAGTAATGGAGTGAGTGTCAGAGGATTGCAGAGAGGCTCTAGGCCTGACCTGTTAGCTGGTTGTCCCCGGCCGCTGGGGCGATGCGGATGTAGGGGGTGGTGAGCTGAGTCACGAGTATGGCAGCTGAGTATAGTCAGTGGATCCAGGACGGCATGCAGGACAAAGACAAGAGAGAAAGAGAGAGGCCACACTGAAGCTGGAAACAACATCATGCGACACAGAGCCAGATAAAACAAACCCAAAACATTTCATTTAGGAAACTTTTAGTTTACAAATGCAGATAAACTGGTTGGCAGCGCTGGCTAAGATGACTAAAAACCCTTAAAATAAATATTAGAGTAGCATAATCTCATCCTGAAAAATCCAACCTTTAACTAGAGTAAATTGATTTGGTAGCTTTATTCTTCTCCAAGATTTCACACACGTGGTGCTTCCAGAGACAGAAGGATCTTTGACCATGACCATAGATTCATTTCTTACTCGCTATACTCTTCAGCTCACCCCACAGGTTTCAATAGGATTTAGCTGTGGAACTGAGATGGACATAGAAAAGGCTGATTTCGTGTTCTGGAAACAGATTCTGTGCCATATCATTGACCATTATCGTATTGAAATTGTTCTCCCAAAGATGAGCTGTTTTCAGTTTACAGACACAAGTCACCCAATATTAATGTAAAATCTCCAGGTATTTCAGTGAGTCCACGGCACCGTATAGCCAAAGTTTCCAGTGCCTTTAGAAGAAAAACAGATCAACAGCATCATAGCTCCCACTGTACTAAACACTGGGCATAGGTACTTTCCCTCATTTTCCCCTTTCTTCTATGCCAAATCCATCTGGAATGTTTTTTTGCAAAAAAAAAAAACAAAACACAAATATACATTTAAAAACCCAGTAGAGCCTTTGTGATTATGGGACAGTGAAGGCTTTTTTCTGGGATGACTTCCAAACAACCAATTGGCATGGAAATTGCATCTAATGTTTGTTTTTGAGACTTTCAGACCCCAAGATGTTCTCAAACAGTTAGCTTTGGAAACTATTTTACCTCCCTTAATATCCTTCTCACTGTAAGCATTGATAAGATGGATATGGGCTCTCATCCAGATTTGTTGCTAGTGGCTAACAGAAATTTACCTCTGTGTCACTTCAAATTTATACCCCCAGGACACCAAAAATATTTAATACATTTAAAAAGATGCTTAGATCACACTTATAATTGTGCCAATAGTGATGAAAGCAAATATGTCTTATGAGATTTAATCCCCACTAAATAAATATGATCAAATTAACGGTTGGAATTTTCAGTATAAGTTTGTACAACGGCTATAAAGGGCAAACTTATTTGTAGGCTTTTTTACACATCTTTAAGGGATGCAAACAAATTGGTCTGCATCCGTGTATCCTTGTGAGAAACATTTGGAATACTAAATGTTTTCCTCCAGGTGATACATGGCTCCCTATGATCTTTACACTTGTGTGTGCAACTGAATTCAGCCTATTGACCCATGTAGCTGTGGTCATTTGGGCCTTCTGCAATAAATCTATAGTGCAACTGAATGCAGACAACATAATATATGAGACTGTCGGGGCATGTGACAGAACCTCCCACAGCCCAGAACGGATTGTGACTATGACTCCCTCTGGCCGTATCAATTCTGCTCCCCGATCAATGGTGCTTAGACTTCATCACCCTTAATACGAGGAGCAGGACATTCGGCCAGCATAGCTAAGTACCTACAGACTGAGCTGGGCACACAGGTTGCCTCCAAATCACAGAAAAACACATGTTCTCAGTCAATACAGCGCCTTGCAAAATACCCCCTGAACCTTTTTTAGATTATAGCAAACAGCAGGCTTCAATGTATTTTATTGGAATGTTTGTCATAGACCAATACAAGCTCGTGAATTACTGTAGATCAAGAGTTGCAAAAAGAAAGATGTTGCCACGAGAACTTAAATTTACAGCATGCCACAAGCTTTGTAGCTAACAAGGCAAAGACTTGGAAGAAGGTGCTTTGGTCAGATGAGATTATAAACTTTGCCTACAGGCAAAATGCTATGTGTAGCAGAAAACTAACACTGCACATCACCCTGTGATGTGATGGTGAAACATGGTAGTGGAAGCATCATACTGTGGGGAGCTGGTCAGCGTTGATGGGAAGATAAAGATAACTACAAGGGAATACTGGTAAGAAACCTGTTAGAGGCTGCAAAAGACTTGAAACGAGGTTCACCTTCCAGCCAGACAATGATGCTAAAGCTTGGAAGCTGATGTTCAGAGATGCTCTTTGTTCAATCTGACGGAGTTTGAGCTGTTTGGCAAAGGGGAATTAATAACAATTGCAGTCTTTTGATGGGTGAAGCTACAAGTGACATACCCCCAAGATTTAGAGCTGTAACTACAGTTAAGGAGGTTCTACATATTATTGACTCAGGGAGGCTAAAATCAATAAACACACCATACTTTTCAGATTTTTATTTGTTTAAAAAAGGTTTTAAACTTTCTATCAATTTCCTTCTACTTCACAATTATGCACTATTGGTCTATCAAAAAAAAAAAATATATATATATATATAAGATGCACAGACGTTTGTGGTTTTAATGTCACAATATGTGAAAAGGTTTTGCAAGACACTGTACATTAAACCAAATCCATGTCACAAAACTACAGTGAAAAAACTAACAATGTGTTATTATTTAGTTAGTTCTCAAATAATATATGCAAGTTAAGTAAAAAAAAAAAAAACACTTGATCTGGTCCTACCTTTGGTTGCCACCCGAACACAGTCGATTTTGGTTTCCTGTCCAAATAGATAAAAAAGAGAGAAAGCAGAAAAGTAGAAGAAGAGGATCACGGGTTACTTTAAAAACCCAAAGGCACACATATGACAGTAACAATACCAATCCAGTGAACCTGTGGTTGCAAAGAAACAGCGTGGCCAGTCTCCTGCTGGCCCCTATCATGTGTTGAGCTCAATGACTGAGACACAAAATGCATCTAAGCGAGGGGGCCCACAGCACAGATTAGTGGTGCTGAGCTGCAGATTTGTCAACCAACAGTGATCTGTCGGCAGCTAGCGGCTCAAGGTGGTCAGCCAGTGTGGAGAAACCAGAGCCCTGAGACAGGCGACACCAACCTACTAAGCAGGGCTCCAGCAGAAAACATCAATGAGACTTACAGAATAGGTAATGGAGTTCCTGCTCTGACAACAGCCTTCAATTTAACACTCACTGTTGGTGGAGAAGTTTGCTATCAAAAAAGTCTGGTGAACAGGAAAAAAGGAACACAGACAGAATTGGGGATCCGATGAGTAATTCACCACAAAAAGGTCTGACTGCTGTGTCCCCACATTTGTCCCAGCCGAACTGTCCAGTTAGCAGGGAACATTTAGAGGCCATGAGAAGCTTAATGACGAGAAACCAAGGACAGAAATAGATCACTGTTCACGAAGTCTCTGGGGACAGTACTGCAGCTTTTAAGCTGTCAGATGTTTTTTTTATTATAGGCAATGTCATGAAAAGTTACATTGGATTTCTACTTGAACAAAAACTAAAGAAATTCTAATTATAGGTGGTGCACACCTTGAAGTGCTTAGTATGTCTAAAAGGCAGACTGAAATCATGTCTGTGTTGTTAGACACTAATTGAGGCTCCAAGGACCCTCTATTGATAGTGAATACTTGTTTACTTTATAGGGATAGAGCTGTGAGCAACAGTTCCAGTATGAAGTTTTTATCCACTCATCATCAGCATGAATGTCGAATTAATTTAAATCAGAAGTCAGCAAACTTTACAATCCAAAGAACCGTTTGTGCCCTCATATTTAATAAAAGGAATTTGTCAAAAGGCATAAAACCTAGGTGGTCAAGTTTTATGAACATCTACTGTAAAAACTGTTTATGTTTTACAGTTAAATTAGAGAACCAAAAATAAACATCTCATTTTTATGTTTTAAACAAAGAAAAACGTCCAACAAAAAGTCAATTTATGGAAAATGAAGAACATGTAGTTTGGGCCCTACTGACAAAACTGAAGAGCTAAAAAGAATTCCTTGCATCGTTAGTCAATTCTGTTGTGGAAATGTAAATATAGCATGAAATAATTGCTGAGAAAAATACTAAAACTAGCCTTTTTTCAACTTTATAATTAAAAACATTTCTCAGGCCTTTATGCTTTGGCCAAAGTTCTGAGCCACAGGTTCAAGCGCCCTGATACAAATCATATCCAAACCATTTTTTCAAGATGGAAACAAAAAAAAACAAAATATGATTATAAACTGTAAAAAATATAAACACAGACAGACTTAAATACATAAATGCAGCCCTGCTAATATTTGTTTAAATGTTGCAGAGAACCCACATGCTCTCTGCAGACATCACCAAGACAGTGGCATGGTTTTGGCTGTATGACTAACCACTCTTCTCATCAGAATTGGTAGAGTTAATGAAATTCTTTGGTTTCCTGGAACAAAGCTGTTTTTTAAGCACAGTCCATACATTAATATTTGCCTGTTTTATCCATTAAAACAACAGTTTTGATGAGGGTTTGAAATCATTGCCCTGTTGGGACATCCAGTTGTGTCAAAGTTGCAGCCATTTATATCTGTTGATTTGAAGGGAAGCTGGTGAATTTAGAGGAAGTCCTTCTTTATTCCAACCACTTTGTGTAATTCACCAGTACCGATGGCTGTCATATAAATCCCTCAGCATGATTCTGCTGCCACCATGCTTGACAGTCATGATGTTTTTAGCATCGAAATGCTCACGCTGACTCCTCCAAACAGTTTAATCTTCATCTCATCTGGCCATACCATTTACTCCCAAAGGTGAAGGTGTATAGCTTGTCTTTTGGACAGCTTCTCTCTGGGTTGGAAAGCTCTCTGTTCCTGTTAATATAAAAATTGCTTTGCTGTGGACAGTGACACCAGTCTTCCAGCAGCTTCAAGTTTATGATAGACATGAGCCTTGGTGCTTTCCACGTTGTTGTTAAACATAACTAACATAACATAATATTTTCTCATTTTGGGGTGGCAGCTTGGGTCAGATGTTTTAAATTTGGACATGATCGGATCCTCCTGTGGGGCAATGTTGCCAAGCACATATAGAAACATGTTTTGGAATGGATAACGCATGTTAACATTAACCATGAATGACCCAAACCTCATCTCAATGTAAAATGTATGGACTACACTTAAAGGCTATAGGCCTAAAAAGGAAATAAACCATTTTACCTGAACTTTACCATGTTTGCCAAAAAGAAGAGTCACCTGTTCAGTAGGATCATGTCAAAAGCTTGAATGGCTGTAAAAAGTGTTTGGTTCATGATCATCTTGCTAAGGAATGTTAACCATTCGGCCCATGGAAAACAAATGTTCAAATTCTATAAATGTTGTAAATGCCTATGAGTGTATGTGAAGTTCTGACTAGACCTGTAAGTCAACACACACTCTCCTCCTCCCCAATCACACAACACATGGACTCGTATCTGTCTGTGCTTTAATCTCAAGAGCAAACTTTGCTAATTTGATTCAGCATTGCTGCATGTTAAAGACGTGCTGGTGATACTCAAGGAGGCTGTTTATGGCGATTCTCATTCAGGACACAATCGGCAGGGCTCTTAAAATTGCAACTGAGTGAGCTGCACAGGGGAGGGGCCCTCCAAGTGCTACTCGATGACAGCAGCTATGACCTGGAGGATTAGCCAGCCCTGTTGTACCACCGACTTGCACACTTAACTGCAGATCAGATCTTAAACGCTCTTCATTTGTGTGGTGTTTGAAAGAAAGTTCCAAAGAAAAAGCTGCACTCACTGCTGTTTGTGCACCGCATGAGAAGACTGCTTGAAGACTGCATGAAACTGCTGTCTGCTCCTGTTATCTGTTACTATGTAGCTATCAACTTACAGCAAGGAGTTAAAATGTTAATTAGACTTTTACTTTTATGCAAATCTACCTTGATATTATTTAGAGAGAGAATAAAATGTGTAGTTTGACAATAAAAGAAAGTTTGTTCCATTAAAAATAGAAGTTTGTTGAAAAACTAAATGACAAAGAAAAATTACTTTCACAACTTTGATTTTTTTTTTTCAAATTGTGCTCATCAGTTTGATTCTCTCTAACTAAAGTTGACTAAATTAAGAGGAACAAATTAGATTTTCTCTCAATTATGCTGATCTGATTATGTTGTTACTCAGTTGAGACAGTTAATTGTATATTTGGAAAAACTGAAAAAAGCTGGACTGGCAGTGATTATTTCTCTGTTTTTTTTTTTTTTAACTGAAACCAATTAGGCTTTTATATATCAATGAATATTTCTATTTAACTATTCACAATTTGGACGGTTCCTCTGGTATGGTTTGATAGCACCAGGTGTTTATCTGAAGGTGATAAACTAATTGATATTGAAGCAAATGCACCTTTTATTTTAGGTTTTGTTGGAAAGTCTAATTACTACAATGTACTTCCTTTCTAGGGTTTTAAAATATAA